>NC_073241.2:23705000-24018750 GCF_029281585.2 Gorilla gorilla gorilla
ATTATACAATATATACTCCACAGAAAATATTATAGTACACCAAATATATATTATATAATGTACATAAAATATCACAATACACCATATATAATATACTGTACATGAAATATGAAAATACCCCAAATATATATTATATACTGTACATAAAATATCAAAGTACACCAAATATATATTATATACTGTAAATAAAATATAAAATCACAACAAATATATATTATATACTGTAATAAATTGTGAAAATACACAAAATACGCATTATATACTGTATATAAAGTATCAAAGTACACCAAATATATATTATATGCTGTACATAAAATATCGAAGGACACCAAATATATATTATGTACTGTAAATAAAATATGAAACTACACTAAATAAATATTATATACCATACATAAAATATAAAAGTACACCAAATATATATTATATACTGTACAAAAAATAAGAAGATATACAAAATATATATTACATACTGTAAATAAAATATCGAAGTACACCAAACATATTTTATATACTGTACATAAAATATCAAAGTACACCAGATATACATTATATACTGTACATAAAATATCAAAGTACACCAAATACATATTATATACTGTACATATAATATCAAACAAAACTAAATATATTATATACTGTACATAAAATATAAAAGTACACCAAATATATATTATATACTATACATAAAATGTGAAAATACACAAAAAAGTTTTATATACTGTACATAAAATATAAAAGTACACCAAATATATATTATATACTTTACATAAAATAAAGCACACCAAATATATATTATATACTGTAGATAAAATGTGAAAGTACACAAAATATATATTATATACTGTACAAAAAATATCATAATACCACAAATATATATAATATACTGTACATAAAATATCAAAGGGCACAAATGTATATTCTATACTTTACATAAGATATCAAGGTTCACCAAATATATGTTATATACAGTACATAAAATTTCAAATTATACTAAATATATATTACATACTGTAAATAAAATATAAAATTACGCAAAATACATATTATGTACTGTACATAAAATATAAAATACACAAAATATATATTATATACTGTACATAAAATATGAAAATACACAAAATACATATCACATACTGTACATAAAATATCAAAATACACCAAATATATAATATATAATGTACATAAAATATCAAAGTACACCAAATACACATTATATACTGCACATAAAATATCACAGTACACCAAATATATATTATATACTGTACATAAAATATCACAATACACCATATATATTATATAGTGTACATACAATATCAAAATACCCCTAATATATATTATATACTGAACATAAAATATCAAAGTACACCTAATATATATTAAATACTGTACATAAAATATAAAATCACACCAAATATATATTATATACTGTACATAAAATGTGAAAATACACAAAATACGTATTATATACTGCACGTAAAATATCAAAGTACACCAAATATATATTATATGCTGTACATAAAATATCAAAGCACACCAAATATATATTATATACTGTACATAAAATATGAAATTACACTAAATAAATATTATATACTTTACATAAAATATAAAAGTACACCAAATATATATTATATACTGTACATAAAATATGAAAATGCACAAAATACATATCACATACTGTACATAAAATGTCAAAATACACCAAATATATATTATATACTGTACATAAAATATCAAAGTACACCAATTATACATTATATGCGGCACATAAAATATCACTCTACACCAATATATATTATATACCGTACATAAAATATCACAATACACCGTATATATTATATAGTGTACATAAAATATCAAAATAACCCGAATGTATATTATATACTGTCCATAAAATATCAAAGTACACCAAATATATATTATATACTGTACAATAAATATCAAATTAAACTAAATATATATTATATACTGTACATAAAATATAAAAGCAATCCAAATATATATTCTTTACTGTACATAAAATATCAAATTACACTAAATAAATATTAAATACTGTACATAAAATATAAAAGTTCACCAAATATATATTTTATTCTGAAAGTAAAATATCAAAATATACCATATATATATTATATACTGTTCATAAAGTATCAAAGTACACCAAATATATATTATATACTCTACATAAAATATCAAAGCACACCAAATACGTATTATATACCGTACATAAAATAACAAAGTAGACCAAATATACATTTTATGATGTACAAAAAATATCACAGTACACCAAATATACACAATTTACAGTACATAAAATATCAAAGTACAACAAATATGTATTATATACAATACATAAAATGTGAAAATACAGAAAATATATATTATATACAGTACATGAATTATGAAAGGACACCAAATATATATTATATGCTGAACAAAAAATACAAAAGTACACCAAATATATACTATACACTGTACAAAAAATATGAAAGTATACAAAATATATATTTTTTACTGTACACAAAATATCAAAGTACACCAAATATATATTATGTACTGTACATAAAATGTGAAAATACAGAAAATACATATTATATACTGTACATGAATTATGAAAGGACACCAAATATATATTATATACTGTCCATAAAATATCAAAGTACACCAAATATACATTATGTACTGTACAAAAAAATCACAGTACACCAAATATATACAATAGACAGTACATAAAATATCAAAGTACACCAAATGTATATTACATACTGTACATAAAATGTGAAAATACACAATATATATATTATACACTGTACATAAAACATTAAAGTACACCAAATATACATTATATTCTGTATATAAAATGTCACAATACAGCAAATGTATACAACATACAGTACATAAAATATCAAACTACACCAAATATATATTATATACTGTACAAATAATATAAAATCACACCCAATATATATTACATACTGTACATAAAATATCAAATTACACTAAATACATATTATATACTGTAGAAAATATATAAAAGTACACCAAATACATATCATGTTCTGTACATAAAATGTGAAAATACGTGAAATACATATCACACCCTGTACATAAAATATCAAAGTACACCAAATATATATTATATACTGTACAGAAAATATCAAATTAAACTAAAGATATATTATATACTGTACATAAAATATAAAAGTACACCAAATATATGTTATATACTGTACATAAAATGTGAAAATCCAAAAAATATATATTATATACCGTACATAAAATATGAAACAACACCAAATGTGTATTATATAATGAACAAAAAATATCAAACTTCACCAATTACATATTATATAGTGTACATAAAATATCAAATTAAACTAAATATATATTAAATACTGTACATAAAATTGCAAAGCACACCAAATATATATTATATACTGTACATAAAATATCAAAGAACTCCAAATATATATTATATATTCTACATAAAATATAAAATTACACCAAATGGATATTATATACTGTAAATTAAGTGTCAAAGTACAACAAATATATATTATATAATGTACATAAAATGTCAAATTACACTAAATACATATTATATACTGTACATAAATAATAAAAGAACACCAAACATATATTATATACTGTACATAAAATATGAAAATTCACAAAATATATATTATATAGTGTACATAAAATATCACACTACACCAGATATATATTATATACTGTACATATACTATCAAAGCACACAAAATATATAACGCATACCGTAGATAAAATATCAAAGTACACCAAATATACATTATACACTGCATAGAATAACACAGTACACCAAATATATATTATAGACTGTACATAAAATATCACAGTACACCAAATATATATTATATATTGTACATAAGATATCAAAATACACCAAATATATATTATATACTGTACATAAATTATCAAAGCACACCAAATATATACTATATACTGTACATAAAATATCAGAACACACCAACTATACATTATATGCTTTACATAAAATATTAAATTACACTAAATTAATATTATATACCATACATTAAATATCAATGCACACCAAATATATATTATATACTTTACATAAAATATGAAATTATACCAAACATATACTATATACTCTACATAAAATACCAAAGTACACGAAATATATAATATATACTGTACATAAAATATAAAAGCACAAGAAATAAATATTATATACTTTACATAAAATATCAAAGTACACCAAATATACATTATATACTGTACATACAATATCACAGTTCACCAAATATATATTATATACTGTACATAAAATATCACAATACACCATATATATTATATACTGTATATAAAATATAAAAATACCCCAAATATATATTTTATTCTGTACATAAAATATCAAAGTACACCAAATATATATTATATACTGTACATAAAATATGAAAATACAATAAATACATATCACATACTGTGCATAAAATATCAAAGTACACCAAATATATATTATATGCTGTTCAGAAAATATCAAATTAAACTAAATATATATTATATACTGTTCATAAATTATGAAAATACACAAAATACGTATTATATACTGTGCATAAATTATCAAATTAGAACAAATATATATCATATACCATACATAAAATAACAAAGCACACCATATACATACTATATACTGTACATAAAATATCAAATTACACTAAATGAAAATTATACACTGTACATAAAATATCACAATACACCATATATATTATATACTGTATATAAAATATAAAAATACCCCAAATATATATTTTATTCTGTACATAAAATATCAAAGTACACCAAATATATATTATATACTGTACATAAAATATGAAAATACAATAAATACATATCACATACTGTGCATAAAATATCAAAGTACACCAAATATATATTATATGCTGTTCAGAAAATATCAAATTAAACTAAATATATATTATATACTGTTCATAAATTATGAAAATACACAAAATACGTATTATATACTGTGCATAAATTATCAAAGTAGAACAAATATATAACATATACCATACATAAAATATCAAAGCACACCATATACATACTATATACTGTACATAAAATATCAAATTACACTAAATGAATATTATATACCATACATGAAATATAAAAGTACACGAAATATATATTATATACTGTACCTGAAATATGAAAATATACAAAATATATATATTATGTACTGTACACAAAATACCAAAGTGCACCAAAAATATATTATATACTGTACTTAAAATATCAAAGCATACCAAATAAATATTATATACTGTACATAAAATATCAAAGTAAACCAAATGTAGTTTATATACTATACATAATACATCACAGTACACCAACTTTATATTATATACTGTACATAAAATATCACAGTATGCCATATATATCTTATATACTGTACACAAAATATAAAAATACCCCAAATATATATTACATTCTGTACTTAAAATATCAAAGTACACCAAATATATATTATATACGGTACATAAAATGGGAAGGTTCACCAAATATATATTATATACTGTACATAAAATATCAAATTACACTAAATACACATTATATACTGTACATAAAATATAAAATTACACCAAATATATACTATATACTGTGTATAAAGTATGAAAATACACAAAATATATATCACATACTGTACATAAAATTTCAAATTACACCAAATATATATTATATACTGGACATTAAATATCAAATTAAAGTAAATATATAATATATACTGTATATAAATTATAAAAGTACACCAAACATATATTATATACTGTACGTAATATATGAAAATACACAAAATATATATTATATACTGTACATGAAATATCACAGCACACCAAATATATATTATATACCATACATAAATCATCAAAGCACACCAAATATATATTATATACTGTATATAAATTATCAAAGTACACCAAATATACATTATATACTCTGCATAAAATATCACAGTACACCAAATATATATTATATACTGTACATAAAATATCACGGTTCATGAAATATATTTTATATACTGTACATAAAATATCACAATACACCATATATATTATATAGTGTACATAAAATATCAAAATACCCCAAATAAATATTATATACTGCACATAAAATATCAAAGCACACCAAATATGTATTATATACTCTACATAAAATATCGAATTATCCTAAATATATACTATATACTATACATAAAATATAAAAGTACACCAAATATATATTATATATTGTACATTAAATATGAAAATATACCAAATAAATATTAAGTACTGTACATAAAATATCAAAGTTCACCAAATATATATTATATACTGTAAATAAAATATGAAAACACTACAAATATATATTATATACTGTACATAAAACAACAAAGTACACCATATGTTCATTATATACTGTACATAGAGTATCAGAGTACACCAAATATATGTTATATACTGTACCTAAAATATCACAGTACACCGAATATATATTATATACTGTAAATAAAATATCAAAATACCCCAAATATATATTATATACTGTCCATAATATATAAAAGGACAACAAATGTATATTATATACTGTACATAAAATGTCAAAGTTTACCAAATATATATTGTTTACTGTACATAAAATGTCAAACTAACTAAATATATATTTTATACTATACGTAGAATATAAAAGTAGACCAAATATATAGTATATACTGTACATTAAATGTGAAAATACACAAAATATATCTTATACACAGTACATAAAATATCAAAGTGCACCATATATATATTGTAAACTGTAAATAAAATATAAAACACTCCAAATATATATTATATACTGTACATTAAATCTGAAATTGCACTAAATACATGCTATATATGGCACATAAAATATCACAGAACACCAAATATATATTATATATTGTACATAAAATATCACAGTACAAAAAATGTGTATTATATACTCCACACGAAATGTGAAAATACACAAAATGTATATTATATAATGTACATAAAATATGAAAGGCCACCAAATGTATATTATATAATGAACAATAAATATCAAACTTCACCAAATATACATTGTATACAGTACATAAAATATCAAAGTACACCAAATATATATTATATACTGTGCATAAAATATGAAAATTCCCAAAATATATATTATATACTCTGCATAAAATATCAAAGTACACCAAATATATATTATATACCAAACATAAATTATCAAAGCACTCCAAATATATATTATATACTCTACATAAAATATCAAAGTACATCAAATAAACATTATATACTGTACATAAAATATCACAGTACACCAAATACATATTTTATACTGTACATAAAATATCACAGTACACCAAATATATATTATAAACCGTACATAAAATATCAAAGTACAACAAATATATATTATATACTATACATAAAATATCAAAGTACACCAAATATATATTAAAAACTGTACATAAAATAAAAAATCACACCAAATATATGTTATATACTGTACTTAAAATATCAAATTACACTAAATACATATTATATACTGTACATAAAATATAAAATTACACCAAATATATATTATATACTGTGCATAATATATGAAAATACTCAAAACATATATCTCATACTGTACATAAAATACCAAAGTTAACGAAATATATATTATATACTGTACACAAAGTATCAAACTAAACTAAATGTATATTATATGCTGTACATAAAATATCAAAGTACACCAAATATAAACTATATACTCTACATTAAATATCACATCAAACCAGATATATAATATACTGTACGTAAAATATCACTATACACCATTTAAATATTATAAACTGTATATAAAATACAAAAATACCCCAAATATATATTATATACTGTACATAAAATACTAAAGTACACCAAATTTATATTATATACTGTAAATAAAATATCAAATAAAAGTTAATATATATTATATACTGTATATAAAATATAAAAGTACACCAAATATATATTATATACTGTACATAAAATATGAAAATACACAAAACACTTATAATATACAGTACATAAAATATCACAGTACACTAAATATATATTTTATAATGTACATAAAATATCAAAGTGCTCCAAATATATATTATATACTGTACATAAAACATCAAAGCACACCAAATATATATTATATACTGTACATAAAATATCAAAGTACACCAAATATACATTATATACCGTACATAATATATCGCAATACACCAAATATATATTATATACTCTACATTAAATATCACAATACAATATATATTCAATATACTGTACATAAAATATCAATATACCACAATTATATATTATAGACTTTACATAAAATGTCAAAGTACAACAAATATATATTATATACTGTACATAAAATACCAAATTACACTGAATACATATTATATACTATACATAAAATATAAAAGTACACCAAATATGTATTATGCACTGTGCATAAAATATGAAAATACACAAATTATATATCACATACTGTACATAAATTGTCAAAGTACACCAAATATATATTATATAATGCACATAATATATCAATTTAAACTAAATATATATTATACACCGTACATAAAATATAAAAGTACACCTAATTTACATTTCATACTTTATATAAAAAGTGAAAATACACAAAATACACATTATATACAGTACATAATATATTAAAGTACACCTAATATATATTATATACACTACATAAAATATCAAAGCACTTTAAATATATATTATATACTGTACATAAAATATCAAATTACACGAAATAAAGATTATATACTATACATAAAATATAAAAGTACACAAAATATATCTTATATAAGGTACATAAAATATGAAAATATGCTAAATATATATTATATAATGTACATAAAATATCAAAGTACACCAAACTTATTTTATATACTGTACATAAAATATAAAAGTACACCAAATAAATATTATATACTGTACATATAGTATAAAATGACACCCAATATATATTATATAATGTACATAAAATATAAAATTACACTAAATACATATTATATAATGTACATAAAATATAAAAGTACACCAAATATATGTTATACACTGTACATAAATTATGAAAATACACAAAATACATATCACTCACAGTACATAAAATATAAAAGTACACCAAATATATATTATATACTGTGCAAAAAATATCAAATTAAATTAAATATATAATATATACTGTACATAAAATATAAAAGTACACAAATATATATTATATGCTGTACATAAAATGTGAAAATACACAAAATACGTATTATATACTGTACATAAAATATCAAAGTACACCAAATATACATTATATACTGCACATAAAATATCACAGTACACCAAATATATAATATACTGTACATAAAATATCACAATACACCATATATATTATATACTGTACATAAAATATAAAAATACCGCAAATATATATTATATACTGTTCATAAAATATCAAAGTACACCACATATATATTATATACTGTACATAAAATATCAAAATACACCAAATATATGTTATAAACTGTACATAAAATATCACAGTACACCAATTTTACATTATATACAGCACATAAAATATCAAATTTTACTAAATATATGTTATATACTGTAGATAAAATATCAATTTACAGTAAAAACATATTATATACTCTACATAAAATTTAAAATACACAAAATATATATTATATACTGTACATAAAATATGAAAATTCACAAAACACATATCACTTACTGTACATAAAATATTAAATTACACCAAATATATATTATATACTGTACATAAAATATCACAGTACACCAATTATACATTATATACTGCACATAAAATATCACTGTACACCCAATATACATTATATACTATACATAAAATATCACAATACACCATGTATAATATATATAGTACATAAAATATCAAAATACCCCAAATATATATTATAAACTGTACATAAAATCTCACAGTACACCAAATATTTATTATATGCTGTACATAAAATACCAAAGCACATGAAATATAAATTATACACTGTATATAAAATATGAATTTGCACTAAATAAATATTTTATACCATATAATATATATAAAAGTACACCAAATATATATTATATTCTGCACATAAAATATGAAAATACACAAAATACATATCACATACTGTACATAAAATATCAAAATAGAATGGATGTATATTATATACTGCATATAAAATATCAAAGTACACCAATTATACATTATATACTGCACTTAAAATATCACAGTACACAAAATATATGTTATATACTGTACATATAATAACACAATACACCATATATGTTTTATACTGTGCATAAAATATCAACATGCCCCAAATATGTATTATATACTGTGCATAAAATATCAACATTCACCAAATATACATTATATACTGTACATAAAATATCAAATTACACCAAATATATATAATATACTGTACGTAAAATATGAAATTACACTAAATAAGTATTATATACTGTACATAAAATATAAAAGTACAGCAAATATATATTATATAGTGTACATAAAATGTGAAATTACACAAAATATATATTATATACTGTACATAATATATCAAAATACCACAAATATATATTATATACTGTAAATAAAATATCACAGGGCACCAAATGTATATTATATACAGTACATAATATACCAAAGTTCACCAAGTATATATTATATACTGTACATAAAATATCAAATTATAGTAAATATATATTATATGCTGTACATAAAATATCAAATTACACTAAATACATATTGCATACAGTGCATAAAATGTAAAAGTACACCAAATATATATTATATACTGTACATAAAATACGAAAATGCTCAAATACATATCACAGACTGTACATGAAATATCAAAATACAGCAAATATATATTATATACTGTACATAAAATATCAAAGTACACCAAAATATATTATATACTGTACATTAAATATCAAATTACACCAAATATATATTATATACTGTACATAAAATATAAAATCACACCCAATATATATTATATACTGTAATAAAATGTGAAAATACACAAAATACGTATTATATACTGTACATAAAGCATCAAAGCATACCAAATATATATCATGTACAGTACATAAAATATGAAATTATACTAAATAAATATTATATACCATACATAAAATATAAAAGTACACCAAATATATATTATATACCATATAAAAAATAAGAAATTATACAAAATATATATTATATACTGTACATAAAATATCAAAGTACGCCAAATATATTTTATATACTGTAAGTAACATATCAAATTACACAAAATATACAAGATATACTGTACATAAAATATCAAATTACACTAAATATATATTATATACTGTACCTCAAATATAAAAGTACTCCAAATGTATATTATATACTGTAGATAAAATATGAAAATACACAATATGCATATCACATATTTTACAAAAAATATCAAATTACACCAAATGTATATTAAATACTGTACAGAAAATATGAAATTAAATTAAATATATATTTTCTAGTGTACATAAAATGTGAAAATACACAAAATTCGTATTATATACTTTGCATAACTTATCAAATTACACCAAATAAATATTATATACCGTACATGAAATATAAAAGTACAACAAATATATATTTTATACTGTACATGAAATATGAAAATATACAATATATGTATTATATACTGTACATAAAATTCCAAAGTACACCAAATATATATTATATAATGTACTTAAAATGACAAAGCACACCAAATATATATTGTATACTGTACATAAAATATCAAAGTAAATCAAATATACATTGTATACTGTACATAAAATATCACTGTACACCATATATATATTGTAGACTGTACAAAAAATATAAAAATACCGCAAATATATATTATATACTGAATATAAAATATGAATTTACACTAAATACATATCCTATACGGTACATAAAATATAAAACTACACCAAATATAAATTATATACTGTAAGTAAAATATCAAATTATACAAAATATACAAGATTTACTGTACATAAAATATCAAATAACACTAAATACATATTATATACTGTACATAAAATGTAAAAGTACCCCAAATGTATATTATATACTGTAGATAAAATATGAAAATACACAAAATACATTTCACATACTTTACATAAAATATCATATTACACCAAATATATATTAAATACTGTACAGAAAATATCAAATTAAACTAACTATATATTATATAGTGTACATAAAATGTGAAAATACACAAAATACGTATTAAATTCTCTGCATAAATTATCAAATTACACCAAATAAATATTTTATACCGTATATGAAATATAAAAGTGCAACAAACATATATTATATACTGTACATGAAATATGAAAATATACAACATAAGTGTTATATACTGCACATAAAATTACAAAGTACACCAAATATATATTATATACTGTACATACAATGTCACAGTACACCAAGTATATATTACATACTGTACATAAAATATCAAGGTACACCAAATATATATTATATACCGTACATAAAATATCAAAATTCCCATTAATATATTATATACTGTACATAAAATATAAAATCACACCAAATATATATTATATACTGAACATAAAATATCAATTTACACTAAATACATATTCTATACTGTACATAAAATGTAAAAGCACACAAAATATATATTATGTACTGTACATAAAACATGAAAATACACAAAACACATATCACATACTGTACATAAAATATCAAAGCACACCAAATATATATTATATAATGTACATAAGATGTCAAATTACACTAAATAAATATTATATACTGAACAAAAGGTATAAAAGTACAACAAATATATGTTATGTACTGTACATAAAATGTGAAGTTACACAAAATATATATTACATACTGTACATAAAATATCAAAATACCAGAAATATATATTATATACTGTACATAAAATATCAAAATACACCTAATTTATATTACATACTGTACATAAAATATCAAAATACAACAATTATACCTTATATACTGCACATAAAATATCGCAGTACACCAAATATATATTATATACTGTACATAAAATATAAAAGCACTCTAAGTATATATTACATACTGTACATAAAATATCAAATTACACTAAATAAATATTATATACTATACATAAAATATAAAAGTACACCAAACATATCTTACATACTGTACATAAAATATGAAAATATATATTATATAATGTACATAAAATTTCAAAGTACACCAATTATACATTATACTCTGTACATAAAATATCAAAATACACCAAATATAAATAATATACTGTACATATTATATAAAATCCAACCAATATATACTACATACTGTAAATAAAATATCAAATTACACTAAATACATATTATATACTGTACGTAAAATATAAATTGCACCAATTATATATTATATACTGTACATAAAATATAAAATTATTCCAAATATATATTATACACGGTGCATAAAATATGAAAATACACAAAATATATATCACATACTGTACATAAGTTATCAAAGAACACCAAATATATATTGTATACTGTACATAAAATATCAAAGTACACCAAATATATATTATATACAGTACATAAAATATTAAAACACTCCAAATATATATTATCTACTGTACATAAAATGTGAAAATACACAAAATACGTATAATATACTGTACATAAAGTATCAAAATACCACAAAAATATATTATATACTGTACATAAAATATCAAAGGGCACCAAATATATATTATGTACTCTACATAAGATATCAACGTTCACCAAATATATATTATATACTGTACATAAAATATCAAATTATACTAAATATATATTATATACTGTACGTAAGATATCAAATTACACTAAATAAATATTATATACCATACATAAAATATAAAGTACACCAAACTTTTATTATATACTGTACATAAAATATGAAAATATATGAAATATATATTCTATACAGTACATAAAATATCAACGTACAAAAAATATATTTTATATACTATACATAAAATATCAAAGTACAGCAAATATATATTATATACTGTGCATAAAATATCAAAGTACACCAACTACACTTTATATGCAGTACATACAATATCACAGTACACCAAGTATATATTATATACTATACATAAAATATAAAAGTACACCAAATATATAATATATACCATACATTAAATATCAAAGTTACCCAAATATATATTATATACTGAACATAAAATATAAAATCATATCAAATATATATAGTATACTGAACATAAATATCAATTTACAGTAAATACATATTATAAACTGTACATAAAATATAAAAGTACACCAAATATATATTATATGCTGTACATAAAATATAAAATCACACCAAATATATATTATATACTGTACATAAAATACGAAATTACACTAAATACTTATTATATACAGTAAATAATATATAAAAGTACACAAAATATATATTATATGCTGTAAATAATATATGAAAATACACAAAACTCATATCACATACTGTACATAAAATATCAAAGTACAGCAAATATATATTATATACTGTACATAAAATATGAAATTACACCAATTATATATTATATACTGCACATAAAATATCACAGTACTCCAAATAAATATTATATAGTTTACATAGATTATCACAATCCACAATATATATTTTATATACTCTACATAAAGTATCAAAATAACCGAAATATATATTTTATTCTGTACATAAAATATCAAAGTACACCAAAAATATATTATATACTGTACATGAAATATCAAAGTACACCAAATATATACTATAAGCTGTAGGTAAAATGTAAAATCACACCAAATATATATTATATACTGCACATAAAATAACAAATTACACTAAATACATATTTTATACTGTGAATAAAATATAAAAGTACACCAAATATATAATATATACTGTACATAAAATGTGAAAATACACAAAATCGTATCATATACTGTAAGTAAAATATCAAACTACACCAAATATATGTTATATACTGTGCATAAAATATCAAAGCAGACCAAATATGTATTATATACTGTACATAAAATATCAAATTACACTAAATACAGATTATATACTGTACATAATACGTAAAAGTTCACCGAATATATATTATATACTGTACGTAAAACGTGAATATACACATAATAATTATTATATACTGTACATAAAATATCAAAATACCCCACATATATATTATCCACTGTACATAAAATATCAAAGGACACCAAATATATATTATATAGTGTACATAAAAGGTCAAATTTCACCAATTATTTGTTATTTACTGTATATAAAATATCAAATTAAACTAAATATATATTCCATACTGTACATAAAATAGAAAAGGACACCAAATATATATTATATACTGTACAGAAAATATAAAAGCACACCATTATATGTTATATACTGTACATAAAATATGAAATAATATTAAATATATATTATATACTGTAGATAAAATATATAAGTACACCAAATATACATTGTATACTGTACATAAAATTTGAAAACATACAAAATATATATTGTATACTGTACATAAAATATCACAGTACACCAAATATATTTTATATACTGTACATAAAATATCAAAGCACACCAAATATATATTATACACTGTACATAATATAACAAAGTACACCAAATATAATTCATATACTGTACTTAAAATATCACAGTGCAACAAATATATATTATATACTGTACATAAAATATCATCATACACTAATTGTATTTTATCTACGGTTCATAAAATATCAAAGTATAACAAATCAATATTTTATAGTGTACATATAATATCAAAGTTCACAAAATATATATTATATTCTCTACATAAAATATCAATGTACACCAAATATGCATTATATACTGTTCATAAAATATCGAAGCACACCAAATATGTATTATATACTGTACATAAAATATCAAAGTACACCAAATATATTATATACTGTACATAAAATATCACAGTACACCAAATATATATTATATACAGCTCATAAAATATCACAGTATAAAAAATGTATATTATATATTCTATATAATATATCAAAGTACACCAAATATATATTAAATACTGTACATAAACTATCAAAATACACGAAACATATATTATATACTGTACATAAAATATGAATATACAGAAAATATATATTATATACTGTACATATAATATGAAAGGACACCAAATGTATATTATATACTGAACAAAATATATCAACGTTCACCAAACATATATTATATACTGTGCATAAAATATCAAATTAAATTAAATACATATTATATACTGTACATAAAATATAAAAGTACACCAAATATATATTATATACCATACATAAAATATGAGAATACACAAAATATGTAGTATATACTGTACATAAAATATAAAAGTACACCAAATATATATTATATACTGTACATATAATATAAAAGCACATGAAATATATATTATATACTCTACAAATATATCAAAGTTCAACAAATATACATTAAATACTGTACATAAAATATTACAGTACACCAAATATATATTTTATACTGTACATAACATATCAAAGTACACAAAATATACATTACATACTATACATAAAATATAAAAGTACACCAAATATATATTATATGCTGTACATAAAACATGAAAATATACAAAATATATATTATATGCTGTTCATAAAATTGCAAAGTACACCAAATATATATTATATACTGTACATAAAATATCAAAGCACACCAAATATACAATATAGACCGTACATAAAATATCACAGTACACCAAATATATATTATACACAGCTCATATCATAGTATAACAAATGTATATTATATATTCTATATAATATATCAAGGTAAACCAAATATATATTATATACTGTACATAAATTATCAAACTACACCAAAAATGTATTATATACTGTACATAAAACTGAAAAACACACAAAGTACAAATTATATACTATACATAAAATATCACATTACACCAAATATATATTATATAGTGTACATGAAATATCACAGTACAACAAATGTATATTATATATTGTATATAAAATATCAAAGTACACCAACTATATATTATATGTTGTACAAAAAATATCAAAGTACACCAAATATACATTATATACTGTACATACAATATCACAGTACACCAAGAATATATTATATACTGCACATAAAATATAAAAGTACACTAAAATTATATTATATACCGTACACAAAATATCAAAATAACCCAAATATATATTATATCCTGCACATAAAATATCAAAATACCCCAAATATATATTATATACTGTACATAAGTTATCAAATTTCACCTAATATACATTATATACTGTACATAAAATATCAAATAACACTAAATACAAACTATATACTGTACATAAAATATAAAAGTACACCCAATATATATTATACACTGTGCATAAAATATGAAAATACACAAAATATATATCACATACTGTACATGAATTATCAAAGTACACCAAATATATATTATATACTGTACATAAAATATGAAAGTACACCAAATATATATTATATACTCTACATAAAATATAAAATTGCACCAAACGAATATTATTAACTGTAAATTATGTGTCTAAGTACACTAAATTTATATTAGGTTCTGTACTTAAAATATCAAAATACACGAAATATATTTTATATACCTTAAATAAAATATCAAAGTACACCAAATAAATATTATAAACTGTACATAAAATATCAAAGTACACCAAATATATTATATACTGTACATAAAATATCACAGTACACCAAACATATATTATATACAGGTCATAAAATATCACAGTATAACAAATGTATATTATATATTCTATATAATATATCAAAGTACAACAAATATATATTAAATACTGTACATAAACTATCAAAATACATGAAAGATATATTATATACTGTACATAAAATGTGAATATACAGAAAATATATATTATATACTGTACATATAATATGAAAGGATACCAAATATATATTATATACTGAACACAATATATCAACGTTCACCAAACATATATTATATACTGTGCATAAAATATCAAATTAAATTAAATACATATTATATACTGTACATAAAATATAAAAGTACACCAAATATATATTATATGCTGTACATAAAATATGAAAATATACAAAATATATATTATATGCTGTTCATAAAATTGCAAAGTACACCAAATATATATTATATACTGTACATAAAATATCAAAGCACACCAAATATACAATATAGACCGTACATAAAATATCACAGTACACCAAATATATATTATACACAGCTCATAAAATATCATAGTATAACAAATGTATGTAATATATTCTATATAATATATCAAGGTAAACCAAATATATATTATATACTGTACATAAATTATCAAACTACACCAAAAATGTATTATATACTGTACATAAAATTGAAAAACACACAAAGTACATATTATATACTATACATAAAATATCACATTACACCAAATATATATTATATACTGTACATAAAATATCACAGTAAAACAAATGTATATTATATATTGTATATAAAATATCAATGTACACCAACTATATATTATATGTTGTACAAAAAATATCAAAGTACACGAAATATACATTATATAATGTACATACAATATCACAGTACACCAAGAATATATTATATACTGCACATAAAATATAAAAGTACACTAAAAATATGTTATATACTGTACACAAAATATCAAAATAACCCAAATATATATTATATCCTGTACATAAAATATCAAAATACCCCAAATATATATTATATACTGTACATAAGATATCAAATTTCACCTAATGTACATTATATACTGTACATAAAATATCAAATAACACTAAATACAAACTATATACTGTACATAAAATATAAAAGTACACCCAATATATATTATACACTGTGCATAAAATATGAAAATACACAAAATATATATCACATACTGTGCATGAATTATCAAAGTACACCAAATATATATTATATACTGTATATAAAATATCAATTTAAACTAAATATATATTATACACTGTACATAAAATAGAAAAGTACACCAAATATATATTATATACTGTACATAAAATCTGAAAATACACAAAATACGTATTATATACAGTACATAACATATTAAAGTACACCAAATATATATTATATACTGTACATAAAATATCAAAGCACTCTAAATATATATTACACACTGTACAAAAAATATCAAATTGCACTAAATAAATATTATATACTATACATAAAATATAAAACTACACAAAATATATTTCATACACTGTACATAAATTTTGAAAATATACAAAATATATATTATATAATGTACATAAAATATCAAATTACACCAAATATATATTATATCCTGTACATAAAATACAAAAGCACACCAAATATACATTATGCACTGTGTATAAAATATGAAATTACACTAAATAAATATTATATACCATACATAAAATATAAAGGTACACCAAATAAATATTATATACTGTACATAAAACATGAAAATATACAAAATATATATTATATACTGTACATAAAATATTACAGTACACCATATATATTTTATATACTGTACACAAAATATCAAAGTACACCAAATATATATTATATACTGTACATAAAATTTGAAAATACACAAAATACATATTATCTACTGTACATAAAATATTACTGTCCACCAAATATATTTTATATACTGTACATAAAATATCAAAGCACACCAAAGATATATTATATACTTTACATAAAATAAAAAGGACACCTAATATACCTGATATACTGTACATAAAATATCACTGTATACCAAATATGTATTATATACTGTACATAAAATATCATTATACACCAAATATATTTTATCTACGGTACGTAAAATATGAAACTACACCAAATCAATATTATATAGTGTACATAAATTATCAAAGTACACAAAATATATATTATATGCTGTTCATAAAATATCAACGTATTCCAAATATATATTATATACAGTACATAACATATCAAAGCACACCAAATATGAGTTATATACTGTACATAAAATATCAAAGTACACCTAATATATATGATATAAAGTACCTGAAATATCACAGTACACCAAATACATATTATATACTCTACATAAAATATCAAACTGCACCAAATATATGTTATATACACTACATAAAATATAAAATTACACAAAACGAATATTATATACTGTAAATTAAGCGTGTAAGTACACCAAATTTATATTATGTACTGTACTTATAGTGTCAAATGAAACCAAATATATGTTATATACAGTAAATAAAATAACAAAGTACACCAAACAAACATTATGAACTGTACATAAAATATCAAAGAACACCAAATATATTATATAGTGGACATAAAATATCACATTACACCAAATATATATTATATACAGCACTTAAAGAATCACAGAATAACAAATGTATATTATACATTGCATATAATATACCAAAGTACACCAAATAGATATTATATACTGTACATAAAGTATGAAAGCACACCAAATATATATTATATACTGTACATAAAATGTGAAAATATACAAAATATATATTATATACTTTACATAAAATATGAAAGGACACCAAATGTATATTATATACTGAACAAAAAATATTAAAGTTCACCAAACATATGTTACCTACTGTACATAAAATATCAAATTAAATAAAATATATATTATATACTGTACATAAAATATAAAAGTACACCAAATATATATTATATACTGTACATAAAATATAAAAATATACAAAATATATGTTATATATTGCACATAAAATATCAAAGTACAACAAATATATATTATACACTGAACATAAAATATTAAAGCACACCAAATATATATTATATACTCTACATAAAATATCAAATCACATCAAATATACATTATATACTGTACATAAAATATCACAGAACACCAAATATATATTTTATACTGTACATAAAATATCACAGCACACCAAATATATATTATTTACTGTACATAAAATATCAAAGTGCACCAAGTTTACATTATATACTATACATAAAATATCAAAGTACACCAAATACATATTACATACTCTACATAAAATAAAAAATCACACCTAATATATGTAATATACTGTACATAAAATATCAAATTACACTAAAAACATGTTATGTATTGAACATAAAATATAATAATACTCCAAATATATATTATATACTGTGCATAAATTGTGAAAATACACAAAATATATATCTCATACTGTACATAAAATATGAAAGTACACCAAATATATATTATATACTGTACATAAAATATCAAATTAAACTAAATGTATATTATATACTGTACATAAAATATCAATGTACACCAAACATAAATTATATACTGTACATTAAATATCACAGTCAACCCGATGTATAATATAGTGTAAATAAAATTTCACAATACACCATATAAATATTGTAAACTGTACATAAAATATCAAAATTCCTCAAATATATATTATATACTGTACGTAAAATACCAAAGTACACCAAATTTATATTATATACTGTATATAAAATATCAAATTAAAGTAAATATATATTGTATACTGTACATAAAACATAAAAGTACACCAAATATATATTATATACTGTACATAAAATGTGAAAATACATAAAATACGTATAATATACAGTACATAAAATATCACAGTACACCAAATATATATTATATAATGTACATAAAATATCAAAGTACACCAAATATATATTATATACTGTACATAAAACATCAAAGCACACCAAATATATATTACATACTGTACATAAAATATCAAAGAACACCAAATATACATTATATACTGAACATAGTATATCACAGTACACCAAATATATATTATATACTCTACATTAAGTATCATAATACACCATATATACAATATACTGTACATAAAATATCAATATTCCACAAATATATATTATATATTTTACATAAAATATCAAAATACACCAAATATATATTATATAATGTATATAAAATATCAAAGTTCACCAAATATATCATACACTGTACATAAAATATAAAATCACACGAAATATATATTATATACTGTATATAAAATATGAAATTACAGTAAACACATATTATGTACTGTAAATAAAATATGAAAATAAACCAAATATATATTATATACTGAAGATAAAATAAATAAATACAAAAAATATATATCACATTCTGTACAAAAAATATCAAAGTACACCAAATATATATTATATACTGTACATACAATATCACAGTACACAACGTATATATTATATACTGTACATAAAATATAAAAGTACAGCATATATATATTATATACCGTACATAAGATATCAACATACCCCAAATATATATTATATAATGTACATAAAATATAACATCACACAAAATATATATCACATACCGAACATAAAATATGAATTTACACTAAATACATATTCTATACTGTACATAAATATGACATTACACTAAACAAATATTATATACCATACATAAAATATAAAAGTATACCATATATATGTTATATAATGTATATAAAATATGGAAATATACAAAATATATATTATATACTGTACATAAAATATCGAATACACCTAATAAATTCTTTATACTGTACATAAAATATCAAAGTACACCAAATATATACTATATACTGTAAATAAAACATCAAAGTACACTAAATATACACTACATACTGTACACACAACATCACAGTACACCAATTATATATTACATACTATACATAAAGTATAAAAGTGCACCAAATATATATTATATACCATACATAAGATATCAAAATACCCCAAATATATATTATATACTGTACATAAAATATAAAATCACACCAAACATATATTATGTAATGAACATAAAATATTAATTTACTCTTAATACGTATTGTATACTTTACATAAAATATAAAAGTACACCTATTATCTATTATATACTGTACATAATATATGAAAATACACAAAACACATATCACATACTGTACATAAAATATCAAAGTACACCAAATTTATATTATCTACTGTACATAAAATATCAAAGTAAACTTATATATATTATATACTGTATATAAAATATAAAAGTACTCCAAATATATATTATATAATGAGCATAAAATGTGAAAATACACGAAAAACGTATTATATACTGTACATAAAATATCAAAGTACACCATATATATTATATACTGTACATAAAATATCAAAGTACACCAAATATATATTATATACTGTACATAAGATATCAAGTTACACTAAATAAATATTATATACCGCACATAAAATATAAAACTGTAACAAATATATATTATATACTGTACATGAAATATGAAATTACACTAAAAACATATTATATACTGTACATAAAATTTAAAAGTACAACAAATATATATTATATACTGTACATAAAATATGAAAATACACAAAATACATATCACTTACTGTACATAAAATATCAAAATACACCAAATATATATTAAATACTGTAGATGAAATATCAAAGTACACCAATTATACATTATATACTGCACACAAAATATCACAGTACACCAAATATACATAATGTACTGTACATAAAATATCACAATACACCATACATATTATATACTGTACATAAAATATAAAAATACCCCTAATATATATAATAAACTGTACATAAAATATCAAAGTACACCAAATATATATTATATACTGTACATAAAATATCAAATTACACCAAATATATATTATATACTCTGCATAAAATGTGAAAATGCACAAAATACGTATTATATACTGTATATAAAATATCACAGTACACCAAATACATATTATATGCTCTACATAAAATATGAAAGCACACGAAATATATATTATACACTGAACATAAAATATGAAATTGCACTAAGTGAATATTATATACCATATATAATATATAAAAGTACAAAAAATATATATTATAGTCTGTCCATAAAATATGAAAATACACAAAATACATATCACATACTGTACATAAAATATCAAAATATGATGAATACATATTATACACTGTGCATAAAATATCACAGGGCACCAAATATATATTATATACTGTACATAACATATCAAAGTTAACCAAATATATATTATATACTGTACATAAAATATCACAGTACAACAAATGTATATTTTATATTGTATATAAAATATCAAAGTACACCAAATATATATTATATTCTGTACATAAACTATGAATGTACACCAAATATATTTTATATACTCTGCACAAAATCTGAAAAAACACAAAATATGTATTATATACTGTACATAAAATATGAAAGGACACCAAAAGTATATTATATAATGAACAAAAAATATTAAAATTCACCAAATATATATTATATACTGTACATAAAATATCAAATTAAACTAAACATATAATATATACTGTGTATAAAATATAAAAGTACACCAAATGTACATTATATACTGTACATAAAATATGAAACTACTCAATATATATATAATGTACTGTGTCTCAAATATCAAAGTACTCCAAATATATATTACATACTGTACATAAAATGTGAAAATACACAAAATACGTATTATATACAGTACATAATATATTAAAGTACACCAAATATATATTATATACTGTACATAAAATATCAAAGCACTCTAAATATATATGACATACTGTACATAAAATATCAAATTATGCTAAATAAATATTATATACTATACATAAAATATATAAGTACACCAAATATATTTTATATACTGTAGATAAAATATGGAAATATTCAAAATATATATTATATAATGTACATAAAATATCAAAGTACACCAAATATATATTATATACTACACATAAAATATCAAACTACCCCAAATATATATTATATACTGCACATATAATATAAAATCACACCCAATATATATTACATTCTGTACATATAATATCAAATTACACTAAATACGTATTATATACTGTACAAAATATATAAAAGTACCCCAAATATATATCATGTACTGTGTATAAAATATGAAAATACAAGAAATATATATCACACGCAGTACAAAAAATATGAAAGTACACCAAATATATATTATATACTGTACAAAAAATATCATATTAAACTAAAGATATATTATATACTGTACATAAAATATAAAAGTACACCAAATATATGTTATATATTGTACATAAAATGTGAAAATAAAAAATATATATTATATACCATACATAAAATATGAAAGGACAGCAAATGTATATTATATAATGAACAAAAAATATCAAACTTCACCAATTACATATAATATACTGTACATAAAATATCAAATTAAACTAAATATATATTATAAACTGTACATAAAATTGCAAAGCACACCATATATATATTAAATACTGTACATAAAATATCCAAGCCCTCCAAATATACATTATATACTATACATAAAATATAAAATTACACCAAATGAATATTATATACTGTAAATTAAGTGTCTAAGTACAGCAAATATATATTATATACTGCACATAAAATAGCAAATTACACTAAATACATATTATATACTGTACATAAATAATAAAAGAACACTAAACGTATATTATATACTGTACATAAAATATGAAAATTCACAAAATATATATTATATAGTGTACATAAAATATCACAGTACACCAGATATATATTATATACAGTACATATATTATAAAAGCACACAAAATATATATTACATACTGTAGATAAAATATCAAATTACACCAAATATACATTATACACTCTGCGTAAAATAAAAGACTACACCAAATATATATTATACACTGTACATAAAATATCACAGTATACCAAATATATTTTATATACTGTACATAAAATATGAAAATACACCAAATATATATTATATACTGTATACAAATTCTCAAAGGTCGCCAAATGTATATTTTATACTGTACATAAAATGTCAAAATTCACCAAATATATATTATATACTGTACATAAAATATCAAAGTACACCAAATATATATTATGTAATGTACATGAAATATAAAATCACACCAAACGTATATTATATACTGTACATAAAATATCAAGTTACACTAAATACCTATTATATACTTTACATAAAATATAAAAGTAAACCAAGTATATTTTATATGCTGTACATAAAATACCAAATTACACTAAATACATATTATATACCGTACATAAAATATAAAAGCACAACAAATATATATTTTACACTGTAAATAAAACATGAAAATATGCAAAATATATATTATATACTGTACATAATATATCAAAGTGCACAAAATATATGTTATATACTTTACATAAAATATCAAATTTCACTAAATATATATTAAATACTGTACAAAAAATATAAAAGTACACCAAATATACATTATATACCTTTCATAAATATGACAGTTCACCAAATATATATAATATACTGTACATAAAATATCACAATACACCATATATATTATATATTATACATAAAATATTAAAATAACGCAAATATATATTATATACTGTACATAAAATATAAAAACACCCCAAATATATATTATATACTGTACATAAAATATCGAAGTACACCCAATATATA
The DNA here is from genome assembly GCF_029281585.2 of Gorilla gorilla gorilla. Lineage (NCBI taxonomy): Eukaryota > Metazoa > Chordata > Mammalia > Primates > Hominidae > Gorilla > Gorilla gorilla. The sequence continues at coordinate 23,731,756 of NC_073241.2, forward strand.
TTATATACATTACATAAAACATAAAAGTATAAAAAATATATATTATACACTGTAAGTAAAATATCAAATTACAAAAAATATACATGATACACTGTGCACAAAATATCAAATTACACTACATATATGTTACATACTGTACCTAAAATATAAAAGTACACCAAACGTATATTATATACTGTAGATAAAATATGAAAATACACAAAATACATATCACATACTTTACATAAAACATCAAAATACACCAAATATATATTATATACTGTACAGAAAATATCAAATTAAACTAAATATATATTATGTAGTGTACATAAAATGTGAAAATACACAAAATACGTATTATATACTGTGCATAAATTATCAAAGTACACCAAATATATGTCATATACTGTACAATAAATATCAAAGGGCACCAAGTATACACTATATACTGTACATAAATTATCAAGTTACACCAAATAAATATTATATACTGAACATGAAATATAAAAGTACAAATATATATTATATACTGTACATGAATTATGAAAATATACAAAATACGTATTATATACTGTACATAAAATTCCAAAGTACACCAAATATATATTATATACTGTATACAAATTCTCAAAGGGCGCCAAATGTATATTTTATACTGTACATAAAATGTCAAAATTCACCAAATATATATTATATACTGTACATAAAATATCAAAGTACACCAAATATATATTATGTACTGTACATGAAATATAAAATCACACCAAACGTATATTATATACTGTACATAAAATATCAAGTTACACTAAATACCTATTATATACTTTACATAAAATATAAAAGTACACCAAGTATATTTTATATGCTGTACATAAAATACCAAATTACACTAAATACATATTATATACCGTACATAAAATATAAAAGCACAACAAATATATATTTTACACTGTAAATAAAACATGAAAATATGCAAAATATATATTATATACTGTACATAATATATCAAAGTGCACAAAATATATGTTATATACTGTACATAAAATATCAAATTTCACTAAATATATATTAAATACTGTACAAAAAATATAAAAGTACACCAAATATACATTATATACCTTACATAAATATGACAGTTCACCAAATATATATTATATACTGTACATAAAATATCACAATACACCATATATATTATATATTATACATAAAATATTAAAATAACGCAAATATATATTATATACTGTACATAAAATATAAAAACACCCCAAATATATATTATATACTGTACATAAAATATCGAAGTACACCCAATATATATTATATACATTACATAAAACATAAAAGTATAAAAAATATATATTATACACTGTAAGTAAAATATCAAATTACAAAAAATATACATGATACACTGTGCACAAAATATCAAATTACACTATATATATGTTACATACTGTACCTAAAATATAAAAGTACACCAAACGTATATTATATACTGTAGATAAAATATGAAAATACACAAAATACATATCACATACTTTACATAAAACATCAAAATACACCAAATATATATTATATACTGTACAGAAAATATCAAATTAAACTAAATATATATTATGCAGTGTACATAAAATGTGAAAATACACAAAATACGTATTATATACTGTGCATAAATTATCAAAGTACACCAAATATATGTCATATACTGTACATTAAATATCAAAGGGCACCAAGTATACACTATATACTGTACATAAATTATCAAGTTACACCAAATAAATATTATATACTGAACATGAAATATAAAAGTACAAATATATATTATATACTGTACATGAATTATGAAAATATACAAAATACGTATTATATACTGTACATAAAATTCCAAAGTACACCAAATATATATTATATACTGTACTTAAAATATCAAAGCACAGCAAATATATATTATATACTGTACATTATATATCAAAGTAAACCAAATATACGTTATATACTGTACATAAAATTTCGAAGTACACCAAATATATATTTTATACTGGACATAAAATATCTAATTAAACTAAATATATATTATATACTGTACATAAAATACGAAAGTACACCATATATATTATATACTGTACTTAAAATATCAAAGCACACCAAATATATATTATATACTGTACATAAAATATCAAAGTAAACCAAATATACATTATATACTATACATAATATATCACAGTACACCAAATTTATATTATATACTGTGCATAAAATATCACAGTACACCATATATATACTATATACTGTACACAAAATATAAAAATACCCCAAATATATATTATATACTGTACTTAAAATATCAAAGGACACCAAATATACATTATATACTGTACATAAAATGGGAAGTTTCACCAAATATATAATATATACTTTACATAAAATATCAAATTACACTAAATACACATTATATACTGTACATAAAATAGGAAATTAAACCAAATATATACTATATACAGTGTATAAAATATGAAAATATACAAAATACATATCACATACTGTACATAAAATTTCAAATTACACCAAATATATATTATATACTGGACATAAAATATCAAATTAAAATAAATCCATAATATATACTGTATATAAATTATAAAAGTACACCAAACATATATTATATACTGTACATTAAATATGAAAATGCACAAAATATATATTATCTACTGTACATAAAATACCACAGCACAACAAATATATGTTATATACCATACATAAATTATCGAAGCACACCAAATATGTACTATATACTGTACAAAAAATATCAGAACACAACAAATATATATTATATACTGTACATAAAATATCAATTTCAACTAAATATACATTATATACTGTACATAAAATATCACAGTAAACCAGATATATATTATACACTGTATATAAAATATCACAATACACCATATAAATATTATACACTGTACATAAAATATCAAAATACCCCAAAAATAAATTATATACTGTACATAAAATACCAAAGTACATCAAATATATATTATATACTGTACATAAAATATCAAATTAAACTAAATATACATTACATACTGTACATAAAATATCAAAGTACACCAAATACATATTATATACTGTACATAAAATATGAAAATACACAAAATACGTATAATATACATTACATAAAATATCACAGTACACCAAACATAAATTATATTATGTACATAAAATATCAAAGTACACCAAATATATATTATATACAGTAAATAAAATATCAAAACACTACAAATATATATTATACACTGTACATAAAATATCACAGTACACCATATGTTCATTATATACTGAACGTAAAGTATCAGAGTACACCAAATATATAGTATATACTGTACATAAAATATCACAGTACACCAAATATGTATTATAAACTGTATATAAAATATCAAAATACCCCAAAGTTATATTATATACTGTCCATAAAATATCAAAGGGCACCAAATGTATATTATATACTATACATAAAATGTCAAAGTTCACCAAATATATATTATTTACTATATATAAAATATCAAACTAAACTAAATATATATTATATACTATACATAAAATATAACAGTATAACAAATGTATATTATATACTGTACATTACATGTGAAATTACATAAAATACATATTATACACTGTACATAAAATGTCAAAGTGCACCAAATGTATATTATATACTGTAAATAAAATATAAAACACACCAAATATATATTATCTACTGTACATAAAATCTGAAATTACACTAAATACATATTATATACGGTACATAAAATATCACAGTACACCAAATATAAATTATATACTGTACATAAAATATAACAGTACAACAAATGTATATTATATATTGTATATAAAATATCAAAGTACACCAATTATATATTATATATTGTACATAAAATACCAAACTACACCAAATGTATATTATATACTGTACATAAAATATCAAAGTACACCATATATATGTTATACACTCTATATAAAATATAAAATTACACCAAACGAAGATTATATACCGTAGATTGTGTCTAAGTACACCAAATTTATATTATGTATTGTACTTAAAATATCAAAGTACACGAAATATATGTTATATACTGTACATAAAATATCAAAGTACACCAATTATATTATATAGTGTATATAAAATATCACAGTACAATAATTTGTATATTTTATACAGCTCAAAAAATATAGTATAACAAATGTATATTATATATTCCTTATAAAATATCAAAGTAAACCAAATATATATTATATACTGTACATAAACTATCAAAGTACACCAAATATATATTTTATACTGTGCATAATATTTGAAAACACACAAAATACATATTGTATACTGTACATAATATATCACAGTAAACCAAATATATTTTATATGCTGTACATAAAATATCAAAGCACACCAAATATATATTATATACTGTACATAAAATAACAAAGTACACCAAATATACCTCATATACTGTACATAAAATATCACAGTACACAAAATATATATTATATACTGTACATAAATTATCATCGTACACCAATTATATTTTATCTACGGTACGTAAAATATCTAAGTACACCAAATCAATATTATATAGTGTACATAAAATAACAAAGTACACAAAATATATATTATAAAATGTACATGAAATATCAACGTACACCAAATATATATTATATACTGTACATAAAATACCAAATTTCCCCAAATATATATTATATTCTGTACATAAAATGGCAAATCATGCTAAATATATATTACATACTGCTCATAAAACGTCAAATTTCACTAAATAAATATTACATACCATACATAAAATATAAAAGTACACCAAATATATCTTATATACTGTACATAAAATAAGAAAATATACAAAATATATATTATGTAATGTACATAAAATATCAAAATACACAAAATATATATTATATACTATACATAAAACATCAAAGTACACCAAATATATATTATATACTGTACACGTAATATAAAATCACACACAATGTATATTATATACTGTACATAAAATATCAAATTACACTACATACATATTATATATTGCAGAAAAAATATAAAAGTACACCAAATATATATTATATACTGTACATAAAATATGAAAATACACAAAATACATATCACACACGGGACATAACATATCAGAGGACACCAAATATATATTATATACTGTATATAAAATATCACAATACACCATATATATTATATACTGTTTTAAAATATCAAAGTACCCTGAATATACATTATATACTGTATATAAAATATCAAAGTACACCAAACATATATTATATACTGTACATAAAATAACAAAGTACACCAAATATACCTCATATACTGTACATAAAATATCACAGTACACAAAATATATATTATATACTGTACATAAATTATCATCGTACACCAATTATATTTTATCTACGGTACGTAAAATATCTAAGTACACCAAATCAATATTATATAGTGTACATAAAATAACAAAGTACACAAAATATATATTATAAAATGTACATGAAATATCAACGTACACCAAATATATATTATATACTGTACATAAAATACCAAATTTCCCCAAATATATATTATATTCTGTAGATAAAATGTCAAATCACGCTAAATATATATTACATACTGTTCATAAAACGTCAAATTTCACTAAATAAATATTACATACCATACATAAAATATAAAAGTACACCAAATATATCTTATATACTGTACATAAAATAGGAAAATATACAAAATATATATTATGTAATGTACATAAAATATCAAAATACACAAAATATATATTATATACTATACATAAAACATCAAAGTACACCAAATATATATTATATACTGTACACGTAATATAAAATCACACACAATGTATATTATATACTGTACATAAAATATCAAATTACACTACATACATATTATATATTGCACAAAAAATATAAAAGTACACCAAATATATATTATATACTGTACATAAAATATGAAAATACACAAAATACATATCACACACGGGACATAACATATCAGAGGACACCAAATATATATTATATACTGTATATAAAATATCACAATACACCATATATATTATATACTGTTTTAAATATCAAAGTACCCTGAATATACATTATATACTGTATATAAAATATCAAAGTACACCAAATATATATTATATACTGTACATAAAATAACAAAGTACACCAAATATACCTCATATACTGTACATAAAATATCACAGTACACAAAATATATATTATATACTGTACATAAATTATCATCGTACACCAATTATATTTTATCTACAGTACGTAAAATATCTAAGTACACCAAATCAATATTATATAGTGTACATAAAATAACAAAGTACACAAAATATATATTATAAAATGTACATGAAATATCAACGTACACCAAATATATATTATATACTGTACATAAAATACCAAATTTCCCCAAATATATATTATATTCTGTACATAAAATGTCAAATCACGGTAAATATATATTACATACTGTTCATAAAACGTCAAATTTCACTAAATAAATATTACATAGCATACATAAAATATAAAAGTACACCAAATATATCTTATATACTGTACATAAAATAAGAAAATATACAAAATATATATTATGTAATGTACATAAAATATCAAAATACACAAAATATATATTATATACTATACATAAAACATCAAAGTACACCAAATATATATTATATACTGTACACGTAATATAAAATCACACACAATGTATATTATATACTGTACATAAAATATCAAATTACACTACATACATATTATATATTGCACAAAAATATAAAAGTACACCAAATATATATTATATACTGTACATAAAATATGAAAATACACAAAATACATATCACACACAGGACATAACATATCAGAGGACACCAAATATATATTATATACTGCATATAAAATATCATGATACACCATATATATTATATACTGTTTTAAAATATCAAAGTACCCTGAATATACATTATATACAGTAAATAAAATATCACAGTACACCAAATATATATTATATACTGTACATAAAATATCATATTACACCAAATATATATTATAAACTGTACATAAAATATAAAAGTACACCAAATATATATTATACACTGTGCTTTAAATATGAAAATACACAAAATATATATCACATACTGTACAAAAATTATCAAAGTACACCAAATATATATTGTATACTGCACATAATATATCAAAATACACCAAATATATATTATATACAGTACATAAAATATAAAATCAGACCAAATATATATTATTTACTTTTCATAAAATGTGAAAATACTCAAAATACGTATAATATACTGTACATAAAATATCAAAGTACACCAAATATATATTATATGCTCTACATAAAATATCAAAGCACACCAAATATATATTATGTACTGTACATAAAATATGAAATTACACTAAATAAATATTATATACCATACATAAAATATAAAAGTACACCAAATATAAATTATATACTGTACATAAAATTTGAAGATACACAAAATATATATTATATACTGTACATAAAATATCAACGTACACCAAATATATTTTATATTCTGTACATAAAATATCAAAGTACACGAAATATATATTATATACTTTACATAAAATATGAAAGTACACCAAATATTCATTATATACTGTACATACAATATCGCAGTGCAGTAAGTATATATTTTATACTGTACATACCATATGAAAGTACACCAAATACGTATTATATACCGTACATAAAATATCAAATTACACCAAATATATATTACATACTGTACATAAAATATAATATGACACCAAATATATATTATATACTGAACATAAAATATCAATTTACACTAAATACATATTATATACTGTACATAAAATATAAAAGTACATCAAATATACATTATATACTGTACATAAAATATGAAAATACACAAAACACATATCACATACTGTACATAAAATATCAAAGCACACCAAATATATATTATATGCTGTACTTAAGATATCAGATTACACAAAATAAATATTATACACCGTACATAAAATATAAAATACAACAAATATATGTTATATATTGTACATAAATTGTGAAAGTTCACAAGATATATATTATATACTGTACATAACATATCAAAATACCACAAATATTTATTATGTACTGTACATAAAATATCAAAGGGCACCAAATGTATATTATATACTCTACATAAGATATCAAATTTCACCAAATATATATTATATACTATACATAAAATATCACAAAACAGAAAATACGTATTATATACAGTATGTAATATATTAAAGTACACCTAATATATATTATATACTGTACATAAAATATCAAAGCACTCTAATTATATATTACAAACTGTACATAAAATATAAAAATTACACTAAATAAATATTATATACTATACGTAAAAGATAAAATTACACCAAATATACCTTATATAATGTACAGAAAATATGAAAATACACGAAATATATATTATATAATGTACATAAAATATAAATGGGCACCAAATATATATTATATACTGTACATAAGATATGAAATTTCCCCAAATATATATTATGTACTGTAAATAAAATATCAAATTATACTAAATATATTTTATATACTGTACATAAAATCTCAAATTACACTAAATACTTATTATATACTGTGCATAAAATATAAAAGTACACCAAATATATATTATATACTGTACATAAAATATGAAAATACACAAAATACATATCACATACTGAAGAGAAAATATCAAAATACACAAAATATATATTATATACTGTACATAAAATATCAAATTACACTAAATACTTATTATATACAGTACATAAAATATAAAAGTACACCAAATATATATTATATACTGTACATAAAATATCACAATATACCTTATACATTATATACTATACATAAAATATCAAAATACCCCAAATATATATTTTAAACTGTACATAAAATATGAAATTACAGCAAATATATATTATATACTATACATAAAATATGAAATTACACTAAATACATACTATATAATGTACATAAAATATAAAAGTACACCAAGTATATATTATACACTGTGCATAAAATATGAAAATACACAAAATATAAATCACATACTGTACATAAATTATCAAAGTAAACCAAATATATATTATATTCTGTACAGAAAATATGAAAGTACACCAAGTATATATTATATACTATCCATAAAATATGAAATTACACCAAATATATGTTATATGCTCTACATAAAATTTGAAAATACACAAAATACGTATTATATACAGTAGATAATATATTAAAGTACACCAAATATATATTATATACTGTATACAAAATATCAAAGCACTCTAAATATATATTACATACTGTACATTAAATATCAAATTACACAAAATAAATATTATATACTATACATAAAATATAAAAGTACACCAAATATATCTTATATGCTGTACATAAAATATGAAAATATACAAAATATATCTTATATAATGAACATACAATATCAAAGTACATCAAATATATATTATATACTGTACATAAAATATCAAAATACACCAAATATATACCACATTCTGTAAATATAATATAAAACCACACCCAACATATATTACATACTGTACATAAAATATCAAATTACACTAAATACATATTATATGCTGTACATAAAATATAAAAATACACCAAATATATATTATATACTGTACATAAAATATCAAAGTACACCAAATTTATATTATATACCGTATAAAAAATATCAAAATACTCCAATATATATTATATCCTGTACATAAAATATCAAAGGGCACCAAATGTGTATTATATACTGTACATAAGATATGAAATTTCCCCTAATATATATTATGTACTGTACATAAAATATCAAATTATAATAAATATACATTACATAGTGTACATAAAATATCAAATTTCACTAAATACTTATATACTGTACATAAAATATAAAAGTACACAAAATATATATTATATACTGTACCTAAAATATGAAAATACACAAAATACGTATTATATACAGTACATAAATTATCAAAGTACACCAAATATATATTTTATACTGTACAAAAAGTATCAAAGTACACCAAATATATATCATACACTGTACTTAAAATATCAAAGTACACCAAATATATATTATATACTGTACATAAAATATCAAAGCACACCAAATATATTGTGTACTGTACATAAAATATCAAATTACACTAAATACGTATTATATACTGTACTTAAAATATAAAAGTACACCAAATATATATTATATACTGTACATAATATGTGAAGATACACAAAATATAAATTATATACTGTACATAAAATATCAAAGCACACCAAATATATATTATATACTATACATAATATATCAAAGTACACGAAATGTACTTTATATTCTGTATGTAAAATATGACACCTCACCAAATATATATTATATGCTGTACATAGAATATGAATATACACCAAATATATATTATATACTTTACATGAAATATCAAAATACCCCAAATATATATTACAAAACTGTACATAAAATATCAAAGTACACCAAATATATATTATATACTGTACATAAAATAGAAAAGTACATCAAATTCATATTATATACTGTACATAAAACATCGAATTTCAGCAAATATATATTATATAGTGTACATAATATATGAAATTTCACCAAATACATATTACATACTGTACATAAAATATCAAAATTTCACCCAATATATATTATATACTGTACATAAAATATCAAATTTCACCAAATATATATTATATACTTTATATAAAATATCAAATTTCACCAAATATATATTGTATACTGCACATTAAGTATCAAGTTTCACCAAATATATTTTATATGGAATGGAATGAAATCGAATGCAATGGAATGGAATGGAATGGAATGGAATAGAATGGAATTGAATCAACCCGAGTAGATCGACACGCAACATAGCAGAACGGAACGGAATTGAATGGAATGGAATAGAAATGAATTGAATCAACCCGAGTAGAACGGAACGGAATGGAATAGCACGGAACGAACCGAACGGAACGGAATGGAACGGAACGGAACGAAACGGAACGGAACGGAATGGAATGGAATCAACCCGAGTAGAACGGAACGGGACGGGATGGGACGGGACGGGACGGGATGGGACGTGTCGGGACGGAACAGAACAGAATGGAACCAACCCGTGTGGAATGGAATGGAATAGAATGGAATGGAATGGAATGGAATGGAATGGAATGGAATGGAATGGAATGGAATGAAATTCAATGGAATAGAATGGAATTGAATCAACCCGAGTAGAACGATGTAGAACGTAGCAGAACGGAAAGGAAAATAATGGAATGTAATAGAATGGAATTGAATCAACCCGACTGGAACGGAACGGAACGGAACCGAAAGGAACGGAATGGAAAGGAACGGAATGGAATGGAATGGAACAGAACGGAATGGAATCAACCCGAGTAGAATGGAACGGGACGGGACGGGATGGGACGGGACGGGACGGAACGGAACAGAACGGAACAGAATGGAATCAACCCGAGTAGAACGGAATGGAATGGAATGGAATGGGATGGAATGGAATGGAATGGAATGGAATGGAATGGAATGGAATAGAATGGAATTGAATCAACCCGAGTACATCGACGCAGAACATTGCGGAACGGAAAGGAATGGAATGGAATGGAATAGAATGGAATTGAATCACCCAAGTAGAATGGAACGGAACGGAACGGAATGGAACGGAATGGAATGAAGTGGAATCAACCCGAGTAGAACGCAATGGGAAGGGACGGGATGGGACAGAACGGAACAGAATGGAATCAACTGGAATGGAATGGAATGGAATGGAATGGAATGGAATGGAATGGAATGGAATGGAATGGAATGGAATGGAATGGAATGGAATGGAATGGAATGGAATGGAATGGAATGGAATGGAATGGAATGGAATGGAATGGAATGGAATGGAATGGAATGGAATGGAATGGAATGGAATGGAATGGAATGGAATGGAATGGAATGGAATGGAATGGAATGGAATGGAATGGAATGGAATGGAATGGAATGGAATGGAATGGAATGGAATGGAATGGAATGGAATGGAATGGAATGGAATGGAATGGAATGGAATGGAATGGAATGGAATGGAATGGAATGGAATGGAATGGAATGGAATGGAATGGAATGGAATGGAATGGAATGGAATGGAATGGAATGGAATGGAATGGAATGGAATGGAATGGAATGGAATGGAAATCAACCCGAGTAGAATGGAATGGATTGGAATGGAATGGAGTGGAATGGAATGGAATGGAATGGAATGGAATCAACCCGAGTAGAATGGAATGGAATGGACTGCAATGGAATGGAATGGAATGGAATGGAATGGAATGGAATGGAATGGAATGGAATGGAATCAACCCGTGTACAATGGAATGGAATGGAATGGAATGGAAAGGAATGGAATGGAATAGAATTGAATTGAATCAACCCGAGTGGAACAGAACGGAACGGAACGGAAGGGAATCAACCCAAGTAGAACGGAATGGAATGGAATGAAATGGAATGGAATGGAATGAATAGAACGGAATTGAATCAACCCGAGCAGATCGACGCGGAACATAACGGAATGGAACGGAATGGAATGGAGTGGAATAAAATGGAATTGAATCAACCCGAGTAGAATGGAACGGAATGGAACAGAACGGAATGGAATGGAACAGAACGCAACGGAACGGAATGGAATGGAATCAACCCGAGTAGAACAGAACGGGATGGGACGGGACGGGACGGGATGGGACGGAACGGAACAGAATGGATTCAACCCGTGTAGAATGGATTGAAATGGAATGGAATGGAATGGAATGGAATGGAATCAACCCGAGTAGAAAGGAATGGAATGGACTGGAATGGAATGGAATCAATCTGAGTAGAACGGAATGGAAAGGAATGGAATGGAATTCAATGGAATTGAATCAACCCGCGTGGAACGGAATGGAACGGAACGGAAAGGAATGGAACGGAATGGAAACGACTCAAAACGAGCAGAACGGAACGGGATGGGACGGGACGGGACAGGACGGGACGGGTCGGGATGGGACGGAATGGAACGGAACGGAATGGCATGGAATCAACCCGAGTAGAATGGAATGGAATGGAATGGAATGGAATGGAATGGAATAGAATAGAAAGGAATTGAATCAACCCGAGTAGATCGACCCGGAACATAGCGGAATGGAACAGAATGGAACGGAATGGAATAGAATGGAATTGAATCAACCCGAGTAGAACGGAACGGAATGGAAGAGAATGGAACGGAACGGAATGGAATGGAATCAACCCGAGTACAACGGCACGGGACGGGACGGGACGGAACGGAATGGACCGGAACTCAATGGAATCAACCCGAGTAGAATGGAATGGAATAGTATGGAATGGAATGGAATGGAATGGAAAGGAATGGAATGGAATGGAATGGAATTGACAGGAATGGAATGGAATAGAATGGAATTGAATCAACCCGAGTAGATCAACGCGGAACATAGCGGAACGGAACGGAATGGAATGGAATGGAATAGAATGGAATTGAATCAACCCGAGTAGAACGGAACGGAATGGAACGGAATGGAATGGAATGGAACGGAACGGAACGGAATGGAATGGAATCAACCCGAGTAGAACGGCATGGGACGGGACGGGACGGGACGGGACAGGACGGGATGGGACGGAACGGAATGGAACGGAACTCAATGGAACCAACCCGAGTAGAACAGAATGGAATAGTATGGAATGGAATGGAATGGAATGGAAAGGAATGGAATGGAATAGAATTGCATTGAATCAACCCGAGTAGATTAATGCGGAACATGGCGGAACGGAACGGAATGGAATGGAATGGAATAGATTGGAATTGAATCAACCCGAGTAGAACGGAACCGAATGGAACAGAAAATAGTGCAATGGAATGGAATGGAACGCAATGGAATCAACCTGAGTAGAACGGAACGGAACGGGACGGGACGGGAAGGGACGGGATGGGACAGGACGAGACGGAACGGAATAGAATGGAATGAACCCGAGTAGAAAGGAATGGAATGCAATGGAATGGAATGGAATGGAATGGAATGGAATGGAATGGAATGGAATGGAATGGAATGCAATGGAATGGAACCAACCCGAGTAGAATGGAATGGAATGGAATGGAATGGAATGGAATGGAATGGAATCAACCCGAGTAGAATGGAATGGAATGGAATGGAATGCAATGGAATGGAATGGAATGGAATGGAATGGAATGGAATGGAATGGAATGGAATGGAATGGAAAGGAATGGAATGCAATGGAATGGAACCAACCCGAGTAGAATGGAATGGAATGGAATGGAATGGAATGGAATGGAATGGAATCAACCCGAGTAGAATGGAATGGAATGGAATGGAATGGAATGGAATGGAATGGAATGGAATGGAATGGAATGGAGTCAACCCGAGTACAATGGAATGGAATGGAATGGAATGGAATGGAATGGAATGGAATAGAATGGAATGGAATGGAATAGAATTGAATTGAATCAACCCGAGCAGAACTGAACGGAGCGGAACGGAATGGAATGGAATGGAACGGAATGGAAAGCAATAAAATGGAATTGAATCAACCCGAGTGAATGGATTGGAATGGAATGGAATGGAATGGAATGGAACGGAACGGAACGGAACAGAACGGAACGGAATGGAATGGAATGAAGAGTGGAATGGAATCAGCCCGAGTACAATTTAAAGGAGTGGAATGGAATGGAATGGAAAGGAATGGAATAGAACTGAATTGAATCAACCCGAGTAGAACGGAACGGAACGGATCGGAATGGAATGGAACGGAACGGAATGGAATGGAATAGAATGGAATTGAATCAACCCGAGTGAGAGGAATGGAATGGAATGGAATGGAATGGAATGGAATGGAATCAACCCATGTAGAACGGAACGGAACGGAACGGAACGGAACGGAACGGAATGGAATGGAAAAGAGTGGAATGGAATCAGCCCGAGTACAATTTAAAGGAGTGGAATGGAATGGATTGGAAAGGAATGGAATAGAACTGAATTGAATCAACCCGAGTAGAACGGAACGGAATGGATCAGAATGCAATGGAACGGAACGGAATGGAATGGAATAGAATGGAATTGAATCAACCCGAGTGAGAGGAATGGAATGGAATGGAATGGAATGGAATGGAATGGAATGGAATGGAATGGAATTCCATGGAATAGAATGGAATTGAATCAACCCGAGTAGAACAACGCAGAACGTACTGGAATGGAACGGAATGTAATGGAATGTAACAGAATGGAATTGAATCAACCCAAGTGGAACGGAACGGAACTGAACAGAAAGGAACGGAACGGAACGGAACGGAATGGAATCAACCCGAGTAGAACGGAACGGGACGGGACGGGACGGGATGGGACGGGACGGGTCGGGACGGGACGGAATGGAACGAACCGGAACTGAATGGAATCAACCGGAGTAGAATGGAATGGAATGGAATGGAATGGAATGGAATGGAATGGAATGGAATGGAATGAAATGGAGTGGAAAGGAATGGAATGGAATGGAATTTAATGGAATTGAATGGAATGGAATGGAATGGAATGGAATTTAATGGAATGGAATGGAATGGAATTGAATGGAATGGAATGGAATGGAATGGAATGGAATAGAAAGGAATTGAATCAACCCGAGTAGATCGACGCGGAACATAACGGAATGGAACGGACTGGAATGGAATGGAATAGAATGGAATTGGATCAACCCTAGTAGAACGGAACGGAATGGAACAGAATGGAATGGAACGGAACAGAACGGAACGGAACGGAAAGGAACAACAAATATATAGTATATACTGTACATATAATATAAAATAATTCCCAATATATATTACATACTGTACATAAAATATCAAATTACTGTAAATACATATTATATACTGTACATAAAATATCAAAGTACACCAAATATATATTATATACTATCCATATAATATGAAAATACAAAAAATACATATCACACACTGTACATAAAATACCTAAGTACACCAAATATATATTATATACTGCACAAAAAATATCAAATTAAACTACATATATATTATATACTGAACATAAAATATAAAAGTACACCAAATATATATTATATACTGCACATAAAATGTGAAAATACACAAAATACGTATTTTATACTGTACATAAAATATCAAAGTACACCAAATATATATTATATGCTATACATAAAATACCAAAGCACACCAAATATATATTATGTACTGTACATAAAATATATTACACCAAATAAATATTATACAACATACATAAAATATAAAAGTACACCAAACATATATTATATTCTGCACATAAAATATGAAAATATACAAAATATATATTGTATACTATACATTATAACACTGCATGGGTCACCCTGGTGTCAGACCTTGTCTGTGATCTGCCTAACGAGGCATTGTGACATCAGAACCCTACACTGGTCACCCTGGTGACAGACCCTTGTCCGTTATCTGCCTAAGGGTACATTGTGACATCATAAATCTGCACTGGTCACCCAGCTGACAGACCCCTGTCTGTGATCTGCCTAAGGGGGCATTGTGACATCATAACTCTGCAATGGTCACCCAGGTGACAGACCCTTGTCTGTGATCTGCCTAAGGGGGCATTGTGACTTCATAACTCTGCACTGGTCACTCAGGTGACAGACCCTTGTCTGTGATCTGCCTAAGGAGGCTTTGTAACCTCATAAGTCCGCACTGGGCACCCAGGTGACAGGATCTTGTCTGTCATCTGCCTAAGGGGGCATTGTAACATCATAACTCTGCACTCATCACCCAGGTGACAGACCCTTGTCTGTGATCTGCCTAAGGGGCATTGTGACATCATAACTCGGCACTGGTCACCCTGGTGACAGACCCTTCTCTGTTATCTGCCTAAGGGGGCTTTGTGACATCATAATTCTGCACGGGTCACCCAGGTGACAGACCGTTGTCTGTGATCTGCCCAAGGTGGCATTCTGACATCATAACTCTGCACTGGTCACGCAGGTAACAGACCCTTGTCTGTGATCTGCCTAAGGGGGCATTGTGACATCATAACTCTGTATTGGAAACCAAGGTGAGAGAACATTCTCTGTGATCTGCCTAAAGGGGCGTTCTGACATCATAAATCTGCACTGGACACCCAAGTGACCGACTCTTGTCTGTGAACTGCCTAAGGGGGCATTGTGACTTCATAACTCTGCACTTCTACCCCAGGTGACAGAACCTTGTGTGTGATCTGCTTCAGGGGGCATTGTGACATCATAACTCTCCACTGGTCACCCTGGTGACAGATCCTTGTCCGTTATCTGCCTAAGGGGCATTGTGACATCATAACTCTTCTCGGGTCACCGATGTGACAGGCCCATGAATGTGACCTCCCTAAAGGGTCATTGTGACATATTAACCCTGCACTGGTCACCCAGGTGACAGACGCTTGTGTGTGATCTGCCTAAGGGGCATTGTGACATCCTAAGTCTACACTGGGCACCCAGGTGACAGGCCCTTGTCTGTGATCTGCCTAAGGGGGCGTTGTAACATCATAACTGTGCACTCGTCACCAGGTGACAGACCCTTGTCTCTGATCTGCCTAAGGGGGCATAGTAACATCATAACTCTGCACTGGTCACCCTGGTGACAGACTCCAGTCTGTTATCTGCCTAAGTGGACACTGTGACATCATAATTCTGCACGGGTCACCCAGGTGACAGACCCTTGTCTGGGAACTGCCTAAGGGGTATTGTGACATCATAACTCTGCACTTTTCCCCCAGGTGACAGACCCTTATCTGTGATCTGCTTAAGGGGTCATTGTGACATCATAACTCTCCGCTGGTCACCCAGGTGACTGACCCTTGACTGTGAACTGCCTAACGGGGCACTGTGACATCATAACCCTTCAGTCGTCACCCTGGTGACCGACCCTTGTCCGTTATCTGCCAAAGGGGGCATTGTGGCATCATAAGCGTGCACTGGACACCCAGGTGACAGACCCTTGTCTGTGATCTGCCTAAGGGGACATTGTGACACCATAACTCTGCACCGGTCACCCAGGCTACAGACCCTTGTCTGTGATATTCCTAAGGGGGCATTGTGACTTCATAATTCTGCACTGGTCACCCAGGTGACAGACGCTTGTCTGTGATATGCCTAAGGGGGCATTGTGACATCATAACTCTGCACTGGTCACGCAGGTAACAGAACCTTGTCTCTGATCTGCCCAAGAGGGCATAGCAACATCGTAAAACGGCGCCGGTCACCCAGGTGACAGACTCTTGTTTTCGATCTGCCTAAGGGGGCATGGTGACATCATAACTCTGCACTGGTCACCATGGTGACAGACCCTTGCCTGCGTTCTGCCTAAGGGGGCATTGTGACATCATAATTCTGCACTTGTCACCCAAGAGACAGACCCTTGACTTTGATCTGCCTAAGTGGACAAAGTGACATCATAACGCTGCACTCATCACCCAGGTGACAGACCCTTGTCTGTGATCTGCCTAAGGGGCATTGTGACATCATAACTCGGCACTGGTCACCCTGGTGACAGACCCTTCTCTGTTATCTGCCTAAGGGGGCATTGTGACATCATAATTCTGCACGGGTCACCCAGGTGACAGACCATTGTCTGTGATCTGCCTAAGGAGGCATTCTGACATCATAACTCTGCACTGGTCATGCAGGTAACAGAACCTTGTCTGTGATCTGCCTAAGGGGACATTGTGACATCATAACTCTGTATTGGAAACCAAGGTGAGAGACCATTCTCTGTGTTCTGCCTAAAGGGGCGTTGTGACATCATAAATCTGCACTGGACACCCAGGTGACCGACCCTTGTCTGTGAACTGCCTAAGGGGGCATTGTGACTTCATAACTCTGCGCTTGTACCCCAGGTGACAGACCCTTGTCTGTGATCTGCCTAAAGCGGCATTGTGACATCATAACTCTGCATAGGTCACCAAGGTGACACACCCTTGTCTGTGATCTGCTTAAGGGGGCATTGTGACATCATAACTCTCCACTGGTCACCCAGGTGACAGACCCTTGACTGTGAACTGCCTAACGGGGCACAGTGACATCATAACTCTTCACTGGTCAGCCTGGTGACCGACCCTTGTCCGTTATCTGCCTAACGGGGCATTGTGACATCATAACTCTGAACTGGTCACAAAGGAGACGGACCCTTTTCTGTGATCTGCCTAAGGGGGCATTGTGACATCATAACTCTGCATGGGTCACCCAGGCGACAGACCCTTGTCTGTGATCTGCCTAAGTGTGCAATGTGACATCATAACTCTGCACTGGTCACCTAGGTGACAGAACCTTGTCTCTGATCTGCCTAAGGGGCATTGTGACATAATAACAGTGCACTGGTAACCCAGGTGACGGACCATTGTCTTTGATCGGCCTAAGGGGGCATTGTTACATCATAATTCTGCACGGGGTACCCAGGTAACAGACCCTTGTCTGTGATCTGTCTAAGGGGGCCTTGTGACATCATAACTGTGCACTGGTCATGCAGTTGGGAGACCCTTGTCTGTGGTCTGCCTAATGCCGCATTGTGGCATCAAAACTCTGCGTTGGTCACAAAGGTGAGAAACCATTATCTGTGATTTGTCTAAGGGGGCGTTTCTGACATCATAAATCGGCTCTTGTCACCGAGGTGACAGACCCTTGTCGGTGATTTCGCTAACGAGGCATTGTGACATCAGAACCCTACACTGGTCACCCTGGTGACAGACCCTTGTCCGTTATCTGCCTAAGGGGACATTGTGACATCATAACACTGCAATGATCACCCAGTTGACAGACCCTTGTCTGTGATCTGCCTAAGGGGGCATTGTGACATCATAACTCTGCAATGGTCACCCAGGTGATAGACCCTTGTCTGTGATCTGCCTAAGGGGGCATTGTGACATCATAACTCTGCACTGGTCACCCAGGTGACAGACCCTTGTCTGTCATCTGCCTAAGGAGGCATTGTGACCTTATAAGTCTGCACTGGGCACCCAGGTGACAGGACCTTGTCTGTGATCTGCCTAAGCGGGAATTGTAACATCATAACTCTGCACTCATCACCCAGGTGACAGACCCTTGTCTGTGATCTGCCTAAGTGGCATTGTGACATCATAACTCGGCACTGGTCACCCTGGTGACAGACCCTTCTCTGTTATCTGCCTGAGGGGCATTGTGACATCATAATTCTGCACGGGTCACCCAGGTGACAGACCGTTGTCTGTGATCTGCCTAAGGTGGCATTCTGACATCATAACCCTGCACCGGTCACGCAGGTAACAGACCCTTGTCTGTGATCTGCCTAAGGGGGCATTGTGACATCATAACTCTGTATTGGAAACCAAGGTGAGAGACCATTCTCTGTGATCTGCCTAAAGGGGCGTTGTGACATCATAAATCTGCACTGGACACCCAGGTGACCGACCCTTGTCTGTGAACTGCCTAAGGGGGCATTGGGACTTCATAACTTTGCACATGTTCCCCAGGTGACAGACCCTTGTCTGTGATCTGCTTCAGGGGGCATTGTGACATCATAACTCACCACTGGTCACCCAGGAGACAGACCCTTGACTGTGAACAGCCTAAGGGGGCATTGTGACATCATAACTCTTCACTGGTCACCCTGGTGACAGATCCCTGTCCGTTATCTCCCTAAGGGGGCATTGTGACATCATAACACTGCACTGGTCACACAGGTGACAGACCCTTCTCTGTGATCTGCCTAAAGCGGCATTGTGATATCATAACTCTGCATTGGTCACCAAGGTGAGAAACCATTGTCTGTGATCTGCCTAAGGGGGCATTGTGACATCATAAATCTGCACTGGTCACCCAGGTGACACAGCCTTGTCTGTGATCTGCTTAAGGGGGCATTGTGACATCATAACTCTGCACTCATCACCCAGGTGACAGACCCTTGTCTGTGATCTGCCTAAGTGGCATTGTGACATCATAACTCGGCACTGGTCACCCTGGTGACAGACCCTTCTCTGTTATCTGCCTGAGGGGCATTGTGACATCATAATTCTGCACGGGTCACCCAGGTGACAGACCGTTGTCTGTGATCTGCCTAAGGTGGCATTCTGACATCATAACCCTGCACCGGTCACGCAGGTAACAGACCCTTGTCTGTGATCTGCCTAAGGGGGCATTGTGACATCATAACTCTGTATTGGAAACCAAGGTGAGAGACCATTCTCTGTGATCTGCCTAAAGGGGCGTTGTGACATCATAAATCTGCACTGGACACCCAGGTGACCGACCCTTGTCTGTGAACTGCCTAAGGGGGCATTGGGACTTCATAACTTTGCACATGTTCCCCAGGTGACAGACCCTTGTCTGTGATCTGCTTCAGGGGGCATTGTGACATCATAACTCTCCACTGGTCACCCAGGAGACAGACCCTTGACTGTGAACAGCCTAAGGGGGCATTGTGACATCATAACTCTTCACTGGTCACCCTGGTGACAGATCCCTGTCCGTTATCTCCCTAAGGGGGCATTGAGACATCATAACACTGCACTGGTCACACAGGTGACAGACCCTTCTCTGTGATCTGCCTAAAGCGGCATTGTGATATCATAACTCTGCATTGGTCACCAAGGTGAGAAACCATTGTCTGTGATCTGCCTAAGGGGGCATTGTGACATCATAAATCTGCACTGGTCACCCAGGTGACACAGCCTTGTCTGTGATCTGCTTAAGGGGGCATTGTGACATCATAACTCTCCACTGGTCACCCAGGTGACAGACCCTTGACTGTGAACTACCTAACGGGGCACAGTGATATAATAACTCTTCACTGGTCACTCTGGTGGCCGACCCTTGTCCGTTATCTGCCTAACAGGGCATTGCGACATCATAACTCTGAACTGGTCACCCAGGAGACGGACCCTTTTCTGTGAACTGCCTAAGGGGGCATTGTGACATAGTAATTTTGCACGGGTCACCCAGGCGACAGACCCTTCTCTGTGATCTGCCTAAGTGTGCAATGTGACATCATAACTCTGCACTGGTCACCAAGGTGACAGACCCTTGTCTGTGAACTGCTTCAGTGGGCATTGTGATATCATAACTCTGCACTGGTCACCTAGGTGACAGACCCTTGACTGTGAACTGCCTAAGGGGGCATTGTGACATCATAACTCTTCACTGGTCACCCTGGTGACAGATCCTTGTCCGTTATCTCCCTAAGGGGGCATTGTGACATCTAAACTCTGCACTGGTCACCCTGGTGACAGACCCTTGTCTGTGAACTTCTTAAGGGGGCATTGTGACATCATAACTCTGCACTGTTCACCTAGGTGACAGACCCCTGTCTGTGATCTGCCTAAGGGGCATTGTGACATCATAACAGTGCACTGGTAACCCAGGTGACGGACCATTGTCTTTGATCTGCCTAAGGGGGCATTGTTACATCATTATTCTGCACGGGCTACCCAGGTAACAGACCCTTGTCTGTGATCTGCCTAAGGGGGCCTTGTGACATCATAAATCTGCACTGGTCACGCAGTTGACAGACCCTTGTCTGTGATCTGCCTAATGCGGCATTGTGACATCAAAACTCTGCATTGGTTACAAAGGTGAGAAACCATTATCTGTGATCTGCGTAAGGGGGCGTTTGTGACATCATAAATCGGCTCTTGTCACCCACCTGACAGACCCTTGTCAGCGATCTGAATAATGAGGCATTGTGTCATCAGAACCCTACACTGGTCACCCTGGTTACAGACCCTTGTGCATTATCTGCCTAAGGGGACATTGTGACATCATAACTCTGCACTGGTCACCCAGCTGACAGACCCCTGTCTGTGATCTGCCTAAGGGAGCATTGTGACATCATAACTCTGCAATGGTAACCCAGGTGACAGACCCTTGTCTGTGATCTGCCTAAGGGGGCATTGTGACATTATAACTCTGCACTGGTCACCCAGGTGACAAACCCTTGTCTGTGATCTGCCTAAGGAGCCATTGTGACGTCATAAGTCTGCACTGGGCACCCAGGTGACAGGACCTTGTCTGTGATCTCCCTAAGGGGGAATTGTAACACCATAACTCTGCATTCATCACCCAGCTGACAGAACCTTATCTGTGATCTGCCTAAGTGGCACTGTGACATCATAACTCGGCACTGGTCACCCTGGTGACAGACCCTTCTCTGTTATCTGCCTAAGGGGGCATTGTGACATCATAATTCTGCACGGGTCACCCAGGTGACAGACCGTTGTCTGTGATCTGCCTAAGGTGGCATTCTGACATCATAACTCTGCACTTGTCACGCAGGTAACAGACCCTTGTCTGTAATCTGCCTAAGGGGGCATTGTGACATCATAACTCTGTATTGGAAAACAAGGTGAGAGACCATTCTCTGTGATCTGCCTAAAGGGGCGTTGTGACATCATAAATCTGCACTGGACACAAAGGTGACCGACCCTTGTCTGTGAACTGCCTAAGGGGGCATTGTGACCCCATAACTCTGCACTTGTAACCCGGTTGACAGACCCTTGTCTGTGATCTGCTTCAGGGGGCATTGTGACATCATAACTCTCCACTGGTCACCCAGGTGACAGACCCTTGACTGTGAACTGCCTAAGGGGGCATTGTGACATCATAACTCTTCACTGGTCACCCTGGTGACAGATCCCTGTCCGTTATCTCCCTAAGGGGGCATTGTGACATCATAACTCTGCACTGGTCACCCAGGTGACAGACCCTTGTCTGTGATCTGCCTAAAGCAGCATTGTGACATCATAACTCTTCATTGGTCACCAAGGTGAGAAACCATTGTCTGTGATCTGCCTAAGGGGGCATTGTGACATCATAAATCTGCACTGGACACCCAGGTGACACAGCCTTGTCTGTGATCTGCTTAAGGGGGCGTTCTGACATCATAACTCTCCACTGGTCACCCAGCTGACAGACCCTTGACTGTGAACTCCCTAACGGGGCACAGTGACATCATAACTCTTCACTGGTCACCCTGGTGACCGACCCTTGTCCGTTATCTGCCTAACAGGGCATTGTGACATCATAACTCTGAACTGGTCACCCAGGAGACGGACCCTTTTCTGTGATCTGCCTAAGGGGGCATAGTGACATCATAACTCTGCACGGGTCACCCAGGTGACAGACCCTTGTCTGTGATCTGCCTAAGTTTGCAATGTGACATCATAACTGTGCACTGGTCACCAAGGTGAAAGACCCTTTTCTGTGAACTGCTTAAGGGGGCATTGTGACATCATAACTCTGCACTGGTCACCTAGGTGACAGAACCTTGTCTGTTATCTGCCTAAGGGGCATTGTGACATCATAACAGTGCACTGGTAACCCAGGTGACGGACCATTGTCTTTGATCTGCCTAAGGGGGCATTGTTACATCATAATTCTGCACGGGGTACCCAGGTAAAAGACCCTTGTCTGTGATCTGCCTAAGGGGGCCTTGTGACATCATAACTCTGCACTGGTCACGTAGTTGAGAGACCCTTGTCTGTGGTCTGCCTAATGAGGCATTGTGCCATCAAAACTCTGCGTTGGTCACAAAGGCGAGAAACCATTATCTGTGATTTGCGTAAGGGGGCGTTTGTGACATCATAGATCGGCTCTTGTCACCGAGGTGACAGACCCTTGTCCGTTATCTGCCTAAGGGGACATTGTGACATCATAACCCTGCACTGATCACCCAGTTGACAGACCCTTGTCTGTGATCTGCCTAAGGGGGCATTGTCACATCATAACTCTTCAATGGTCACCCAGGTGATAGACCCTTGTCTGTGATATGCCTAAGGGGGTATTGTGACATCATAACTCTGCACTGGTCACCCAGGTGACAGACCCTTGTCTGTGATCTGCCTAAGGAGGCATTGTGACCTTATAAGTCTGCACTGGGCACCCAGGTGACAGGACCTTGTCTGTGATCTGCCTATGGGGGCATTGTAACATCATAACTCTGCACTCATCACCCAGGTGAGAGACCCTTGTCTGTGATCTGTCTAAGTGGCATTGTGACATCATAACTCGGCACTGGTCACCCTGGTGACAGACCCTTCTCTGTTATCTGCCTGATGGGCATTGTGACAACATAATTCTGCACGGGTCACCCAGGTGACAGACCGTTGTCTGTGATCTGCCTAAGGTGGCATTCTGACATCATAACCGTGCACCGGTCACGCAGGTAACAGACCCTTGTCTGTGATCTGCCTAAGGGGGCATTGTGACATCATAACTCTGTATTGGAAACCAAGGTGAGAGACCATTCTCTGTGATCTGCCTAAAGGGGCGTTGTGACATCATAAATCTGCACTGGACACCCAGGTGACCGACCCTTGTCTGTGAACTGCCTAAGGGGGCATTGGGACTTCATAACTTTGCACTTGTTCCCCAGGTGACAGACCCTTGTCTGTGATCTGCTTCAGGGGGCATTGTGACATCATAACTCTCCACTGGTCACCCAGGAGACAGACCCATGACTGTGAACAGCCTAAGGGGGCATTGTGACATCATAACTCTTCACTGGTCACCCTGGTGACAGATCCCTGTCCGTTATCTCCCTAAGGGGGCATTGTGACATCATAACTCTGCACTGGTCACACAGGTGACAGACCCTTGTAAGTGATCTGCCTAAAGCGGCATTGTGATATCATAACTCTGCATTGGTCACCAAGGTGAGAAGCCATTGTCTGTGATCTGCCTAAGGGGGCATTGTGACATCATAAATCTGCACTGGTCACCCAGGAGACAGACCCTTGACTGTGAACTGCTTAAGGGGGCATTGTGACATCATAACTCTCCACTGGTCACCCAGGTGACCGACCCTTGACTGTGAACTCCCCAACGGGGCACAGTGACATCATAACTCTACACTGGTCACCCTGGTGACCGACCCTTGTCCGTTATCTGCCTAACGGGGCATTGTGACATCATAACTCTGAACTGGTCACCCAGGAGACGGACTCTTTTCTGTGAACTGCCTAAGGGGGCATTGTGACATCATAATTTTGCACGGGTCACCCAGGCGACAGACCCTTGTCTGTGATCTGCCTATGTGTGCAATGTGACATCATAACTCTGCACTGGTCACCTAGGTGACAGACCCTTGACTGTGAACTGCCTAAGGGGGCATTGTGACATCATAACTCTTCACTGGTCACCCTGGTGACAGATCCCTGTCCGTTATCTCCCTAAGGGGGCATTGTGACATCATAACTCTGCACTGGTCACACAGGTGACATACCCTTGTCTGTGAACTTCTTAAGGGGGCATTGTGACATCATAACTCTGCACTGGTCACCTAGGTGACAGACCCCTGTCTGTGATCTGCCTAAGGGGCATTGTGACATCATAACAGTGCCCTGGTAACCCAGGTGACGGACCATTGTCTTTGATCTGCCTAAGGGGGCATTGTTACATCATAATTCTGCACGGGGTACCCAGGTAAAAGACCCTTGTCTGTGATCTGCCTAAGGGGGCCTTGTGACATCAGAACTCTGCACTGGTCACGCATTTGACAGACCCTTGTCTGTGATCTGCCTAATGCGGCATTGTGACATCAAAACTCTGCATTGGTTACAAAGGTGAGAAACCATTATCTGTGATCTGCGTAAGGGGGCGTTTGTGACATCATAAATCGGCTCTTGTCACCCACATGACAGACCCTTGTCAGCGATCTGAATAATGAGGCATTGTGACATCAGAACCCTACACTGGTCACCCTGGTTACAGACTCTTGTGCGTTTTCTGCCTAAGGGGACATTCTGACATCATAACTCTGCACTGGTCACCCAGCTGACAGACCCCTGTCTGTGATCTGCCTGAGGTAGCATTGTGACATCATAACTCTGCAATGGTGACCCAGGTGACAGACCCTTGTCTGTGATCTGCCTAAGAGGGCATTGTGACATCATAAATCTGCACTGGTCACCCAGGTGACAGACCATTGTCTGTGATCTGCCTAAGGAGCCATTGTGACCTCATAAGTCTGCACTGGGCACCCAGGTGACAGGACCTTGTCTGTGATCTCCCTAAGCGGGAATTGTAACATCATAACTCTGCACTCATCACCCAGCTGACAGACCCTTATCTGTGATCTGCCTAAGTGGCACTGTGACATCATAACTCGGCACTGGTCACCCTGGTGACAGACCCTTCTCTGTTATCTGCCTGAGGGGCATAGTGACATCATAATTCTGCACGGGTCACCCAGGTGACAGACCGTTGTCTGTGATCTGCCTAAGGTGGCATTCTGACATCATAACCCTGCACCGGTCACGCAGGTAACAGACCCTTGTCTGTGATCTGCCTAAGGGGGCATTGTGACATCATAACTCTGTATTGGAAAACAAGGTGAGAGACCATTCTCTGTGATCTGCCTAAAGGGGCGTTGTGACATCATAAATCTTCACTGGACACCCAGGTGACCGACCCTTGTCTGTGAACTGCCTAAGGGGGCATTGGGACTTCATAACTTTGCACTTGTTCCCCAGGTGACAGACCCTTGACTGTGATCTGCCTCAGGGGGCATTGTGACATCATAACTCTCCACTGGTCACCCAGGAGACAGACCCTTGACTGTGAACAGCCTAAGGGGGCATTGTGACATCATAACTCTTCACTGGTCACCCTGGTGACAGATCCTTGTCCGTTATCTCCCTAAGGGGGCATTGTGACATCTTAACTCTGCACTGGTCACCCAGGTGACAGACCCTTGTCTGTGAACTTCTTAAGGGGGCATTGTGACATCATAACTCTGCACTGGTCACCTAGGTGACAGACCCTTGTCTGTGATCTGCCTGAGGGGCATTGTGACATCATAAGGGTACACTGGTAACCCAGGTGACGGACCATTGTCTTTGATCTGCCTAAGGGGGCATTGTTACATTATAATTCTGCACGGGGAACCCAGGTAACAGACCCTTGTCTGTGATCTGCCTAAGGGGGCATTGTGACATCATAATTCTGCACTGGTCACGCAGTTGACGGACCCTTGTCTGTGATCTGCCTAATGCGGCATTGTGACATCATAACTCTGCATTGGTCACAAAGGTGAGAAACCATTATCTGTGATCTGCGTAAGGGGGCGTTTGTGACATCGTAAATCGGCTCTTGTCACCCAGGTGACAGACCCTTGTCTTTGATCTGCCTAACGAGGCATTGTGACATCAGAACCCTACACTGGTCACCCTGGTGACAGACCCTTGTCCGTTATCTGCCTAAGGGGACATTGTGACATCATAACTCTGCACTGGTCACCCAGCTGACAGACCCCTGTCTGTGATCTGCCTAAGGGGGCAATGTGACATCATAACTCTGCAATAGTCACCCAGGTGACACACCCTTGTCTGTGATCTGCCTAAGGGGGCATTGTGACATCATAACTCTGCACTGGTCACCCAGGTGACAGACCCTTGTCTGTGATCTGCCTAAGGAGGCATTGTGACCTCATAAGTCTGCACTTGGCACCCAGGTGACAGGACCTAGTCTGTGATCTGCCTAAGGGGGCATTGTAACATCATAACTCTGCACTCATCACCCACGTGACAGACCCTTGTCTGTGATCTGCCTAAGGGGGCATTGTGACATCATAACTCTGCACTGGTCACCCAGGTGACAGACCGTTGTCTGTGATCTGCCTAAGGTGGCATTCTGACATCATAACTCTGCACTGGTCACGCAGGTAACAGACCCTTGTCTGTGATCTGCCTAAGGGGGCATTGTGACATCATAACTCTGTATTGGAAACCAAGGTGAGAGACCATTCTCTGTGATCTGCCTAAAGGGGCGTTGTGACATCATAAATCTGCACTGGACACCCTGGTGACCGACCCTTGTCTGTGAACTGCCTAAGGGGCATTGTGACTTCATAACTCTGCACTTCTACCCCAGGTGACAGACCCTTGTCTGTGATCTGCTTCAGGGGACATTGTGACATCATAACTCTCCACTAGTCACCCAGGTGACAGACCCTTGACTGTGAACTGCCTAAAGGAGCATTTTGATATCATAACTCTTCACTGGTCACCCTGGTGACAGATCCTTCTCCGTTATCTGCCAAAGGGTGCATTGTGACATCATAAACCTGCACTGGTCACCCACGTGACAGACCCTTGTCTGTGATCTAGCTAAGGGGGCATTGTGACATCATAATTCTGCACTGGTCACACAGGTGACTGACCGTTCTCTGTGATCTTACTAAGGGGGCATTGTGACATCATAACTCTGTAATGGTCACCCAGGTGGCGGACCCTTGTCTGTGATCTGCTTAATGGGGCATTGTGACATCATAACTCTACACTGGACACCCAGGTGACAGATGCTTGTCTGTGACCTGCCCAAGGGTGCATTGCAACATCATAACTTTGCACTGGTCACCAAGGTGACAGACCATTGTGTGTGATCAGCCTAAGGATGCATTGTGACATCATAACTCTTCACTGGTCACCCTGGTGATAGATCCCTGTCCGTTATCTCCCTAAGGGGGCATTGTGACATCATAACTCTGCGCTGGTCACACAGGTGACAGACCCTTGTCTGTGATCTGCCTAAAGTGGCATTGTGATATCATAACTCTGCATTGGTCACCAAGGTGAGAAACCATTGTCTGTGATCTGCCTAAGGGGGCATTGTGACATCATAAATCTGTACTGGTCACCCAGGTGACACAGCCTTGTCTGTGATCTGCTTAAGGGGGCATTGTGACATCATAACTCTCCACTGGTCACCCAGGTGACCGGCCCTTGACTGTGAACTCCCTAACGGGGCACAGTGACATCATAACTCTTCACTGGTCACCCTGGTGACCGACCCTTGTCCGTTATCTGCCTAACGGGGCATTGTGACATCATAACTCTGAACTGGTCACCCAGGAGACGGACCCTTTTCTGTGAACTGCCTAAGGGGGCATTGTGACATCATAATTTTGCACGGGTCACCCAGGCGACAGACCCTTGTCTGTGATCTGCCTAAGTGTGCAATGTGACATCATAACTCTGCACTGGTCACCAAGGTGACAGACCCTTGTCTGTGAACTGCTTCAGTGGGCATTGTGATATCATAACTCTGCACTGGTCACCTAGGTGACAGACCCTTGACTGTGAACTGCCTAAGGGGGCATTGTGACATCATAACTCTTCACTGGTCACCCTGGTGACAGATCCTTGTCCGTTATCTCCCTAAGGGGGCATTGTGACATCTTAACTCTGCACTGGTCACCCAGGTGACAGACCCTTGTCTGTGAACTTCTTAAGGGGGCATTGTGACATCATAACTCTGCACTGGTCACCTAGGTGACAGACCCCTGTCTGTGATCTGCCTAAGGGGCATTGTGACATCATAACAGTGCACTGGTAACCCAGGTGACGGACCATTGTCTTTGATCTGCCTAAGGGGCATTGTTACATCATAATTCTGCACGGGGTACCCAGGTAACAGACCCTTGTCTGTGATCTGCCTAAGGGGGCATTGTGACATCATAACTCTGCACTGGTCACGCAGTTGATAGACCCTTGTCTGTGATCTGCCTAATGAGGCATTGTGACATCAACACTCTGCATTGGTTACAAAGGTGAGAAACCATTATCTGTGATCTGCGTAAGGGGGCGTTTGTGACATCGTAAATCGGCTCTTGTCACCCACATGACAGACCCTTGTCAGCGATCTGAATAATGAGTCATTGTGACATCAGAACCCTACACTGGTCACCCTGGTTACAGACCCTTGTGCGTTATCTGCCTAAGGGGACATTGTGACATCATAACTCTGCACTGGTCACCCAGCTGACAGACCCCTGTCTGTGATCTGCCTAAGGTAGCATTGTGACATCATAACTCTGCAATGGTAACCCAGGTGACAGACCCTTGTCTGTGATCTGCCTAAGGGGGCATTGTGACATCATAACTCTGCACTGGTCACCCAGGTGACAGACCCTTGTCTGTGATCTGCCTAAGGAGCAATTGTGACCACATAAGTCTGCACTGGGCACCCAGGTGACAGGACCTTGTCTGTGATCTCCCTAAGCGGGAATTGTAATATCATAACTCTGCACTCATCACCCAGCTGACAGACCCTTATCTGTGATCTGCCTAAGTGGCACTGTGACATCATAACTCGGCACTGGTCACCCTGGTGACAGACCCTTCTCTGTTATCTGCCTAAGGGGACATTGTGACATCATAATTCTGCACGGGTCACCCAGGTGACAGACCGTTGTCTGTGATCTGCCTAAGGTGGCATTCTGACATCATAACTCTGCACTGGTCACGCAGGTAACAGACCCTTGTCTGTGATCTGCCTAAGGGGGCATTGTGACATCATAACTCTGTATTGGAAACCAAGGTGAGAGACCATTCTCTGTGATCTGCCTAAAGGGGCGTAGTGACATCATAAATCTGCACTGGACACCCAGGTGACCGACCCTTGTCTGTGAACTGCCTAAGGGGCATTGTGACTTCATAACTCTGCACTTCTACCCCAGGTGACAGACCCTTGTCTGTGATCTGCTTCAGGGGACATTGTGACATCATAACTCTCCACTAGTCACCCAGGTGACAGACCCTTGACTGTGAACTGCCTAAAGGAGCATTTTGATATCATAACTCTTCACTGGTCACCCTGGTGACAGATCCTTCTCCGTTATCTGCCAAAGGGTGCATTGTGACATCATAAACCTGCACTGGTCTCCCACGTGACAGACCCTTGTCTGTGATCTAGCTAAGGGGGCATTGTGACATCATAATTCTGCACTGGTCACCCAGGTGACTGACCGTTCTCTGTGATCTTACTAAGGGGGCATTGTGACATCATAACTCTGTAATGGTCACCCAGGTGGCGGACCCTTGTCTGTGATCTGCTTAATGGGGCATTGTGACGTCATAATTCCACACTGGACACCCAGGTGACAGATGCTTGTCTGTGACCTGCCCAAGGGTGCATTGCAACATCATAACTTTGCACTGGTCACCAAGGTGACAGACCATTGTGTGTGATCAGCCTAAGGAGGCATTGTGACATCATAACTCTGCACTGGTCACCCAGGTGACATAGCCTTGTCTGTGAAATGCCGAAGGGGACATTTTGACGTCATAACTCTGCACTGTTCAACCACGTGACAGACCCTGGTCTTTGATCTGCCTAAGGGTGCATTGTGACATCGTAACTCGGCATGGGGCACCCAGGTCACAGACCCTTGTCTGTGATCGGCCTAAAGGTGCATTATCACATCATAACTCTGCTCGGGTCACCCATGTGACAGGCCCTTGAATGTGATCTGCCTAAGAGGTCATTGTGACATCTTATCTCTACACTGGTCACCCAGAAGACAGATCCTTGTCTGTGATTTGCCTAATTGGGCATTGTGACATCATAAGTCTGCACTGGGAACCCAGGTGCCAGGCCCTTGTCTTGACCTGCCCAAGTGGGCATTGTGACGTCATAACTCTGCACTGGTCACCCTGGTGGCAGACCCTTGTCTGTTATTTGCTTAAGAGGGTATTGTGACATCATAACTCTGCACGGGACACCCAGGTGACAGACCCTTGTCTTTGATCTGCCTAAGGGGGCATTGTGACATCATAAGTCTGCACTGGTCACGCAGTTGACAGACCCCTGTCTGTGATCTGCCTAATGCGGCATTGTGACATCATAACTCTGCATTGGTCACCATGGTGAGAAACCATTGTCTGTGATCTGCCTAAGGGGCAATGTGACATCATAACTCTGCACTGGTCACCCAGGTGACAGACCATTGTCTGTGAACTGCCTATGTGGGTATTGTGACATCATAAATCTGCCCTGGTCACCTAGGTGATGGAACCTTCTCTGTGATTTGCCTAAGTGGCATTGTGACATCATAACTCTGCATTGGTCACCCAGGTGACAGACCCTTGTCTGTGATCTGCCTATGGGGGCGTTGTTGCATCTTAACTCTGCACTGGTCACCATGATGACAGACCCTTGTCTGTGATCTGCCTAAGGGGGCATTGTGACATCATAACAGTGCACTGGTAACCCAGGTGACCGACCCTTGTCTTTTATCTGCCTAAGGGGGCATTGTTACATCATAACTCTGCACGGGGTACCCAGGTGACAGGCCCTTGTGTGTGATCTCCCTAAGGTGGCCTTGTGACATCATAACTCTGCACTGGTCACGCAGTTGACAGACCCTTGTCTGTGATCTGCCTAATGAAGGATTGTGACATCATAATTCTGCATTGGTCACCAAGGTGAGAAGCCATTGTCTGTGATCTGCCTAAGGGGGCGTTGTGACATCATAAATCTGCACTGGTCAACCAGGTGACAGACCCTTGTCTGTGAACTGCTTAAGGGGGCATTGTGACATCGTAATTCTGCACTTGTCTCCCAGGTGACAGACCCTTGTCTGTCATCTTCTTAAGGGGCATTGTGACATCATAACTCTGCACTCATCACCCAGGTGACAGACCATTGTCTGTGATCTGCCTAAGGGGCATTGTGACATCATAACTCAGCACTGGTCACCCTGGTGACAGACCCTTGTCTGTTATCTGCCTCAGGGTGCATTGTGACATCATAACTCTACACCCATCACAAATGTGTCAGACCCTTGCCTGTGATCTGCGTAAGGGTGCATTGTGACATCATAACTCTCCTCGGGTCACCCATGTGACAGGCGCTTGAATGTGATCTGCCTAAGGGGTCATTGTGACATCTTAACTCTGCACTGGTCACCCAGGAGACAGACCCTTGTCTGTGATTTGCCTAAGGGAGCATTGTGACATCATAAGTCTGCATTGGGAACCCAGGTGACAGGCCCTTGACTTTGACCTGTCTAAGTGTGCATTGTGACATCAGAACTCTGCACTAGTCACCCTGGTGGCAGACCCTTGTCTGTTATCTGCCTAAGAGGGCATTGTGACATCATAATTCTGCATGGGGTACCCAGGTAACAGACCCTTGTCTGTGATCTGCCTAAGGGGGCATTGTGACATCATAACTCTGCACTGGTCACGCAGTTGATAGACCCTTGTCTGTGATCTGCCTACTGCGGCATTGTGACATCAAAACTCTGCATTGGTTACAAAGGTGAGAAACCATTATCTGTGATCTGCGTAAGGGGGCGTTTGTGACATCGTAAATCGGCTCTTGTCACCCACGTGACAGACCCTTGTCAGCGATCTGAATAATGAGGCATTGTGACATCAGAACCCTACACTGGTCACCCTGGTTACAGACCCTTGTGCGTTATCTGCCTAAGGGGACATTGTGACATCATAACTCTGCACTGGTCACCCAGCTGACAGACCCCAGTCTGTGATCTGCCTAAGGTAGCATTGTGACATCATAACTCTGCAATGGTAACCCAGGTGACAGACCCTTGTCTGTGATCTGCCTAAGGGGGCATTGTGACATCATAACACTGCACTGGTCACCCAGGTGACAGACCCTTGTTTGTGATCTGCCTAAGGAGCCATTGTGACCTCATAAGTCTGCACTGGGCACCCAGGTGACAGGACCTTGTCTGTGATCTCCCTAAGGGGGAATTGTAACATCATAACTCTGCACTCATCACCCAGCTGACAGACCCTTATCTGTGATCTGCCTAAGTGGCACTGTGACATCATAACTCAGCACTGGTCACCCTGGTGACAGACCCTTCTCTGTTATCTGCCTAAGGGGGCATTGTGACATCATAATTCTGCACGGGTCACTCAGGTGTCAGACCGTTGTCTGTGATCTGCCTAAGGTGGCATTCTGACATCATAACTCTGCACTTGTCACGCAGGTAACAGACCCTTGTCTGTAATCTGCCTAAGGGGGCATTTAGACATCATAACTCTGTATTGGAAAACAAGGTGAGAGACCATTCTGTGTGATCTGCCTAAAGGGGCGTTGTGACATCTTAAATCTGCACTGGACACCCAGGTGACCGACCCTTGTCTGTGAACTGCCTAAGGGGTCATTGTGACATCATAACTCTTCACTGGTCACCCTGGTGACAGACCCTTGACTGTGAACAGCCTAAGGGGGCATTGTGACATCATAACTCTTCACTGGTCACCCTGGTGACAGATCCCTGTCCGTTATCTCCCTAAGGGGGCATTGTGACATCATAACTCTGCACTGGTCACCCAGGTGACAGACCCTAGTCTGTCATCTGCCTAAAGCGGCACTGTGACATCATAACTCTGCATTGGTCACCAAGGTGAGAAGCCATTGTCTGTGATCTGCCTAAGGGGGCATTGTGACATCATAAATCTGCACTGGACACCCAGGTGACACAGCCTTGTCTGTGATCTGCTTAATGGGGCATTGTGACATCATAACTCTCCACTGGTCACCCAGCTGACAGACCCTTGACTGTGAACTCCCTAACGGGGCACAGTGACATCATAACTCTTCACCGGTCACCGTGGTGACCGACCCTGGTCCGTTATCTGCCCAAAGGGGTATTGTGACATCATAACTCTGAACTGGTCACCCAGGAGACGAACCCTTTTGTGTGAACTGCCTAAGGGGGCATTGTGACATCATAACTCTGCACGGGTCACCCAGGCAACAGAACCTTGTCTGTGTTCTGCCAAAGTGTGCAATGTGACATCATAACTCTGCACTGATCACCAAGGTGACATACCCTTGCCTGTGAACTGCTTAAGGGGGCATTGTGACATCATAACTCTGCACTGGTCACCTAGGTGACAGACCCTTGTCTGTGATCTGCCTAAGGGGCATTGTGACATCATAACAGTACACTGGTAACCCAGGTGACGGACCATTGTTTTTGATCTGCCTAAGGGGGCATTGTTACATCATAATTCTGCACGGGGTACCCAGGTAACAGAACCTTGTCTGTGATCTGCCTAAGGGGGCCTTGTGACATCATAATTCTGCACTGGTCACGCAGTTGACGGACCCTTGTCTGTGATCTGCCTAATGCGGCATTGTGACATCATAACTCTGATTGGTCACAAAGGTGAGAAACCATTATCTGTGATCTGCGTAAAGGGCGTTTGTGATATCGAAAATCGGCTCTTGTCACCCAGGTGACACACCCTTGTCTGTGATCTGCCTAAGGGGGCATTGTGACATCATAACTCTGCACTGGTCACCCAGGTGACAGACCCTTGTCTGTGATCTGCCTAAGGAGGCATTGTGACCTCATAAGTCTGCACTTGGCACCCAGGTGACAG
The DNA here is from genome assembly GCF_029281585.2 of Gorilla gorilla gorilla. NCBI lineage: Eukaryota > Metazoa > Chordata > Mammalia > Primates > Hominidae > Gorilla > Gorilla gorilla. Next base: position 23,768,105 of record NC_073241.2, read on the forward strand.
GACCTTGTCTGTGATCTGCCTAAGGGGGCATTGTAACATCATAACTCTGCACTCATCACCCACGTGACAGACCCTTGTCTGTGATCTGCCTAAGGGGCATTGTGACATCATAACTCGGCACTGGTCACCCTGGTGACAGACCCTTCTCTGTTATCTGCCTAAGGGGGCATTGTGACATCATAATTCTGCACGGGTCACCCAGGTGACAGACCGTTGTCTGTGATCTGCCTAAGGTGGCATTCTGACATCATAACTCTGCACTGGTCACGCAGGTAACAGACCCTTGTCTGTGATCTGCCTAAGGGGGCATTGTGACATCATAACTCTGTATTGGAAACCAAGGTGAGAGACCATTCTCTGTGATCTGCCTAAAGGGGCGTTGTGACATCATAAATCTGCACTGGACACCCAGGTGACCGACCCTTGTCTGTGAACTGCCTAATGGGCATTGTGACTTCATAACTCTGCACTTCTACCCCAGGTGACAGACCCTTGTCTGTGATCTGCTTAATGGGGCATTGTGACATCATAACTCTACACTGGACACCCAGGTGACAGATGCTTGTCTTTGATCTGCCTAAGGGGGCATTGTGACATCATAAGTCTGCACTGGTCACGCAGTTGACAGACCCCTGTCTGTGATCTGCCTAATGCGGCATTGTGACATCATAACTCTGCATTGGTCACCATGGTGAGAAACCATTGTCTGTGATCTGCCTAAGGGTCAATGTGACATCATAACCCTGCAGTGGTCACCCAGGTGACAGAACATTGTCTGTGAACTGCCTAAGTGGGCATTGTGACATCATAACTCTGCCCTGGTCACCTAGGTGATGGAACCTTGTCTGTGATCTGCCTAAGTGGCATTGTGACATCATAACTCTGCATTGGTCACCCAGGTGACAGACCCTTGTCTGTGATCTGCCTATGGGGGCGTTGTTGCATCTTAACACTGCACTGGTCACCATGATAACAGACCCTTGTCTGTGATCTGCCTAAGGGGGCATTGTGACATCATAACAGTGCACTGGTAAACCAGGTGACCGACCCTTGTCTTTTATCTGCCTAAGGGGGCATTGTTACATCATAACTCTGCACGGGGTACCCATGTGACAGGCCCTTGTCTGTGATCTCCCTAAGGTGTCCTTGTGACATCATAACTCTGCACTGGTCACGCAGTTGACAGACCCTTGTCTGTGATCTGCCTAATGAAGCATTGTGACATCATAATTCTGCATTGGTCACCAAGGTGAGAAACCATTGTCTGTGATCTGCCTAAGGGGGCGTTGTGACATCATAAATCTGCACTGGTCACCCAGGTGACAGACCCTTGACTGTGAACTGCCTAAAGGAGCATTGTGATATCATAACTCTTCACTTGTCACCCTGGTGACAGATCCTTCTCCGTTATCTGCCAAAGGGGGCATTGTGACATCATAAACCTGCACTGGTCACCCACGTGACAGACCCTTGTCTGTGATCTAGCTAAGGGGGCATTGTGACATCATAATTCTGCACTGGTCACCCAGGTGACAGACCGCTCTCTGTGATCTTACTAAGGGGGCTTTGTGACATCATAACTCTGTAATGGTCACCCAGGTGGCAGACCCTTGTCTGTGATCTGCTTAATGGGGCATTGTGACATCATAACTCTACACTGGACACCCAGGTGACAGATGCTTGTCTGTGACCTGCCCAAGGGTGCATTGCAACATCATAACTTTGCACTGGTCACCAAGGTGATAGACCATTGTGTGTGATCAGCCTAAGGAGGCATTGTGACATCATAACTCTGCACTGGTCACCCAGGTGACATAGCCTTGTCTGTGAAATGCCGAAGGGGGCATTCTGACGTCATAACTCTGCACTGTTCGACCACGTGACAGACCCTGGTCCTTGATCTGCCTAAGGGTGCATTGTGACATCGTAACTCGGCACGGGGCACCCAGGTCACAGACCCTTGTCTGTGATCGGCCTAAAGGTGCATTGTCACATCATAACTCTGCTCGGGTCACCCATGTGACTGGCCCTAGAATGTGATCTGCCTAAGGGGTCATTGTGACATCTTATCTCTACACTGGTCACCCAGGAGAGAGATCCTTGTCGGTGATTTGCCTAATTGGGCATTGTGACATCATAAGTCTGCACTGGGAACCCAGGTGACAGGCCCTTGTCGTGACCTGCCCAAGTGGGCATTGTGACATCATAACTCTGCACTGGTCACCCTGGTGGCAGACCCTTGACTTTGATCTGCCTAAGGGGGCATTGTGACATCATAAGTCTGCACTGGTCACTCAGTTGACAGACCCCTGTCTGTGATCTGCCTAATGCGGCATTGTGACATCATAACAGTGCATTGGTCACCGTGGTGAGAAACCATTGTCTGTGAGCTGCCTAAGGGGCAATGTGACATGACAACTCTGCAGTGGTCACCAAGGTGACAGACCATTGTCTGTGATATGCCTAGGGAGGCATTGTGACATCATAACTCTGCACTGGTCGCCCAGGTGACAGACCATTGTCTGTGATCTGCCTATGGGGGCGTTGTTGCATCTTAACACTGCACTGGTCACCATGATGACAGACCCTTGTCTGTGATCTGCCTAAGGGGGCATTGTGACATCATAACAGTGCACTGGTAACCAAGGTGACTGTCCCTTGTCTTTTATCTGCCTAAGGGGGCATTGTTACATCATAACTCTGCACGGGGTACCCATGTGACAGGCCCTTGTCTGTGATCTCCCTAAGGTGTCCTTGTGACATCATAACTCTGCACTGGTCAAGCAGTTGACAGACCCTTGTCTGTGATCTGCCTAATGAAGCATTGTGACATCATAATTCTGCATTGGTCACCAAGGTGAGAAACCATTGTCTGTGATCTGCCTAAGGGGGCGTTGTGACATCATAAATCTGCACTGGTCACCCAGGTGACAGACCCTTGACTGTGAACTGCCTAAAGGAACATTGTGATATCATAACTCTTCACTGGTCACCCTGGTGACAGATCCTTCTCCGTTATCTGCCAAAGGGTGCATTGTGACATCATAAACCTGCACTGGTCACCCACGTGACAGACCCTTGTCTGTTATCTAGCTAAGGGGGCATTGTGACATCATAATTCTGCACTGGTCACCCAGGTGACAGACCGTTCTCTGTGATCTTACTAAGGGGGCATTGTGACATCATAACTCTGTAATGGTCACCCACGTGGCCGACCCTTGTCTGTGATCTGATTAATGGGGCATTGTGACATCATAACTCTACACTGGACACCCAGGTGACAGATGCTTGTCTGTGACTTGCCCAAGGGTGCATTGCAACATCATAACTTTGCACTGGTCACCAAGGTGACAGACCATTGTGTGTGATCAGCCTAAGGAGGCATTGTGACATCATAACTCTGCACTGGTCAGCCAGGTGACATAGCCTTGTCAGTGAAAAGCTGAAGGGGGCATTTTGAAGTCATAACTCTGCACTGGTCACCCTGGTGGCAGACCCTTGACTTTGATCTGCCTAAGGGGGCATTGTGACATCATAACTCTGCACTGGTCACCCTGGTGGCAGACCCTTGACTTTGATCTGCCTAAGGGGGCATTGTGACATCATAAGTCTGCACTGGTAACGCAGTTGACAGACCACTGTCTGTGATCTGCCTAATGCGGCATTGTGACATCATAACTCTGCATTGGTCACCGTGGTGAGAAACCATTGTCTGTGATCTACCTAAGGGGCAATGTGACATCATAACTCTGCAGTGGTCACCAAGGTGTCAGACCATTGTCTGTGAACTGCCTAAGTGGGCATTGTGACATCATAACTCTGCCCTGGTCACCTAGGTGATGGAACCTTCTCTGTGATCTGCCTAAGTGGCATTGTGACATCATAACTCTGCATTGGTCACCCAGGTGACAGACCCTTGTCTGTGATCTGCCTATGGGGGCGTTGTTGCATCTTAACTCTGCACTGGTCACCATGATGACAGACCCTTGTCTGTGATCTGCCTATGGGGGCATTGTGACATCATAACAGTGCACTGGTAACCCAGGTGACCGACCCTTGTCTTTTATCTGCCTAAGGGGGCATTGTTACATTATAACTCTGCACGGGGTACCCAGGTGACAGGCCCTTGTCTGTGATCTCCCTAAGGTGGCCTTGTGACATCATAACTCTGCACTGGTCACGCAGTTGACAGACCCTTGTCTGTGATCTGCCTAATGAAGCATTGTGACATCATAATTCTGCATTGGTCACCAAGGTGAGAAACCATTGTCTGTGATCTGCCTAAGGGGGCGTTGTGACATCATAAATCTGCACTGGTCAACCAGGTGACAGACCCTTGTCTGTGAACTGCTTAAGGGGGCATTGTGACATCGTAATTCTGCACTTGTCTCCCAGGTGACAGACTCTTGTCTGTCATCTGCTTAAGGGGCATTGTGACATCATTACGCTGCACTCATCATCCAGGTGAGAGACCACTGTCTGTGATCTGCCTAAGGGGCATTGTGACATCATAACTCGGCACTGGTCACCCTGGTGACAGACCCTTGTCTGTTATCTGCCTCAGGGTGCATTGTGACATCATAATTCTACACCCATCACAAATGTGTCAGACCCTTGCCTGTGATCTGCGTAAGGGTGCATTGTGACATCATAACTCTGCTCGGGTCACCCATGTGACAGGCGCTTGAATGTGATGTGCCTAAGGGGTCATTGTGACATCTTAACTCTGCACTGGTCACCCAGGAGACAGACCCTTGTCTGTGATTTGCCTAAGGGAGCATTGTGACATCATAAGTCTGCATTGGGAACCCAGGTGACAGGCCCTTGACTTTGACCTGCCTAAGCGGACATTGTGACATCAGAACTCTGCACTAGTCACCCTGGTGGCAGACCCTTGTCTGTTATCTGCCTAAGAGGGCATTGTGACATCATAACTCTGCACGGGACACCCAGGTGACACACCCTTGTCTTTGATCTGCCTAAGGGGGCATTGTGACATCATCAGTCTGCACTGGTCAAGCAGTTGACAGACCCTTGTCTGTGAACAGTCTAATGCGGCATTGTGACATCATAACTCTGCATTGGTCACCATGGTGAGAAACCATTGTCTGTGATCAGCCTAAGGGGGCAATGTGACATCATAACTCTGCACTGGTCACCAAGGTGACAGACCATTGTCTGTGATCTGCCTAAGGGGCATTGTGACATCATAACTCTGCACTGGCCACGCAGGAAACAGAACCTTGTCTGTGATCTGCCTAAGGGGGAATTGTGACATCATAACTCTGCATTGGTCACCAAGATGAGAGACCATTGTCTGTGGTCTGCCTAAAGGGGGGTTGTGACATCATAAATCTGCACTGGACACCCGGTTACAGACCCTTGTCTGTGAACTGCCTAAGGGTGCATTGTGACTTCATAATTCTGCACTTGTCCCCCAGGTGATAGACCCTTGTCTGTGATCTGCTTAAGGGGGCATTGTGACATCATAACTCTCCACTGGTCACCCAGGTGACAGACCCTTGACTGTGAACTGCCTAACGGGCATTGTGACATCATAACTTTTCACTGCTCACCCTGGTGACAGATCCATTTCCGTTATCTGCCTAAGGGGTCATTGTGACATCATAAGCCTGCACTCGTCAACAAGGTGACAGTCCCTTGTCTGTGATCTGCCTAAGGGGGCATTGTGACATCGTAACTCTGCACTGGTCACCCAGGTGACAGACCATTGGCTGTGATCTGCCTAAGAAGGCATTGTGACATCATAACTCTGCATTGGTCACCAACGTGAGAAACCATTGTCTGTGATCTCCCTAAGGGGGCGTTGTGACATCATAAGTCTGCACTGGTCACACAGGTGACAGACCTTGTCTGTGAACTGCTTAAGGGGCATAGGGACATCATAACTCTGCACTTGTCTCCCAGGTGACAGACCCTTGTCTTTGATCTGCTTAAGGGGGCATTTTGACATCATAACTCTCCAGTGATCTCTAAGGTGACAGACCATTGTCTGTGATCTGCCTAAAGAGGCATTGTGACATGAGAACACTACACTGGTCACCCAGGTGACAGACCCTTGACTGAACTGCCTAAAGGAGCATTGTGATATCATAACTCTTCACTGGTCACCCTGGTGACAGATCCTTCTCCGTTATCTGCCAAAGGGTGCATTGTGACATCATAAACCTGCACTGGTCACCCACGTGACAGACCCTTGTCTGTGATCTAGCTAAGGGGGCATTGTGACATCATAATTCTGCACTGGTCACCCAGGTGACAGACCGTTCTCTGTGATCTTACTAAGGGGGCATTGTGGCATCATAACTCTGTAATGGTCACCCAGGTGGCAGACCCTTGTCTGTGATCTGCTTAATGGGGCATTGTGACATCATAACTCTACACTGGACACCCAGGTGACAGATGCTTGTCTGTGACCTGCCCAAGGGTGCATTGCAACATCATAACTTTGCACTGGTCACCAAGGTGACAGACCATTGTGTGTGATCAGCCTAAGGAGGCATTGTGACATCATAACTCTGCACTGGTCACCCAGGTGACATAGCCTTGTCTGTGAAATGCTGAAGGGGGCATTTTGACGTCATAACTCTGCACTGTTCAACCATGTGACAGACCCTGGCCTTTTATCTGCCGAAGGGTGCATTGTGACATCGTAACTCGGCACGGGGCACCCAGGTCACAGACCCTTGTCTGTGATCGGCCTAAAGGTGCATTGTCACATCATAACTCTGCTCGGGTCACCCATGTGACAGGCCCTTGAATGTGATCTGCCTAAGGGGTCATTGTGACATCTTATCTCTACACTGGTCACCCAGGGGACAGATCCTTGTCTGTGATTTGCCTAATTGGGCATTGTGACATCATAAGTCTGCACTGGGAACCCAGGTGACAGGCCCTTGTCTTGACCTGCCCAAGTGGGCATTGCGACATCATAACTCTGCACTGGTCACCCTGGTGGCAGACCCTTGTGTGTTATCTGCCTTAGAGGGTATTGTGACATCACAACTCTGCACGGGACACCCAGGTGACAGACCCTTGTCTTTGATCTGCCTAAGGGGGCATTGTGACATCATAAGTCTGCACTGGTCACGCAGTTGACAGACCCCTGTCTGTGATCTGCCTAATGCGGCATTGTGACATCATAACTCTGCATTGGTCACCATGGTGAGAAACCATTGTCTGTGATCTGCCTAAGGGGCAATGTGACATCATAACTCTGCAGTGGTCACCAAGGTGACAGACCATTGTCTGTGATATGCCTAAGTGGCATTGTGACATCATAACTCTGCTCTGGTCACCTAGGTGATGGAACCTTGTCTGTGATCTGCCTAAGTGGCATTGTGACATCATAACTCTGCATTGGTCACCCAGGTGACAGACCCTTGTCTGTGATCTGCCTATGGGGGCGTTGTTGCATCTTAACTCTGCACTGGTCACCATGATGACAGACCCTTGTCTGTGATCTGCCTAAGGGGGCATTGTGACATCATAACAGTGCACTGGTAACCCAGGTGACCGACCCTTGTGTTTTATCTGCCTAAGGGGGCATTGTTACATCATAACTCTGCACGGGGTACCCATGTGACAGGCCCTTGTCTGTGATCTCCCTAAGGTGTCCTTGTGACATCATAACTCTGGACTGGCCAAGCAGTTGACAGACCCTTGTCTGTGATCTGCCTAATGAAGGATTGTGACATCATAATTCTGCATTGGTCACCAACGTGAGAAACCATTGTCTGTGATCTGCCTAAGGGGGCGTTGTGACATCATAAATCTGCACTGGTCACCCAGGTGACAGACCCTTGACTGTGAACTGCCTAAAGGAGCATTGTGATATCATAACTCTTCACTGGTCACCCTGGTGGCAGATCCTTCTCCGTTATCTGCCAAAGGGTGCATTGTGACATCATAAACCTGCACTGGCCACCCACGTGACAGACCCTTGTCTGTGATCTAGCTAAGGGGGCATTGTGACATCATAATTCTGCACTGGTCACCCAGGTGACAGACCGTTCTCTGTGATCTTACTAAGGGGGCATTGTGACATCATTACTCTGTAATGGTCACCCAGGTGGCAGACCCTTGTCTGTGATCTGCTTAATGGGGCATTGTGACATCATAACTCTACACTGGACACCCAGGTGACAGATGTTTGTCTGTGACCTGCCCAAGGGTGCATTGCAACATCATAACTTTGCACTGGTCACCAAGGTGACAGACCATTGTGTGTGATCATCCTAAGGAGGCATTGTGACATCATAACTCTGCACTGGTCACCCAGGTGACATAGCCTTGTCTGTGAAATGCCAAAGGGGGCATTTTGACGTCATAACTCTGCACTGTTCGACCACGTGACAGACCCTGGTCCTTGATCTGCCTAAGGGTGCATTGTGACATCGTAACTCGGCACGGGGCACCCAGGTCACAGACCCTTGTCTGTGATCGGCCTAAAGGTGCATTGTCACGTCATAACTCTGCTCGGGTCACCCATGTGACTGGCCCTTGAATGTGATCTGCCTAAGGGGTCATTGTGACATCTTATCTCTACACTGGTCACCCAGGAGACAGATCCTTGTCTTTGATTTGCCTAATTGGGCATTGTGACATCATAAGTCTGTACTGGGAACCCAGGTGACAGGCCCTTGTCTTGACCTGCCCAAGTGGGCATTGTGACATCATAACTCTGCACTGGTCACCCTGGTGGCAGACCCTTGTCTTTGATCTGCCTAAAGGGGCATTGTGACATCATAAGTCTGCACTGGTCACGCAGTTGACAGACCCCTGTCTGTGATCTGCCTAATGCGGCATTGTGACATCATAACTCTGCATTGGTCACCGTGGTGAGAAACCATTGTCTGTGATCTGCCTAAGGGGCATTGTGACATCATAACTCTGCAGTGGTCACCAAGGTGACAGACCATTGTCTGTGATATGCCTAGGGAGGCATTGTGACATCATAACTCTGCACTGGTCGCCCAGGTGACAGACCATTGTCTGTGAACTGCCTAAGTGGGCATTGTGACATCATAACTCTGCCCTGGTCACCTAGGTGATGGAACCTTGTCTGTCATCTGCCTAAAGCGGCACTGTGACATCATAACTCTGCATTGGTCACCAAGGTGAGAAACCATTGTCTGTGATCTGCCTAAGGGGGCATTGTGACATCATAAATCTGCACTGGACACCCAGGTGACACAGCCTTGTCTGTGATCTGCTTAATGGGGCATTGTGACATCATAACTCTCCACTGGTCACCCAGCTGACAGACCCTTGACTGTGAACTCCCTAACGGGGCACAGTGACATCATAACTCTTCACCGGTCACCGTGGTGACCGACCCTGGTCTGTTATCTGCCTAAAGGGGTATTGTGACATCATAACTCTGAACTGGTCACCCAGGAGACGAACCCTTTTGTGTGAACTGCCTAAGGGGGCATTGTGACATCATAACTCTGCATGGGTCACCCAGGCGACAGAACCTTCTCTGTGTTCTGCCAAAGTGTGCAATGTGACATCATAACTCTGCACTGATCACCAAGGTGACATACCCTTGCCTGTGAACTGCTTAAGGGGGCATTGTGACATCATAACTCTGCACCGGTCACCTAGGTGACAGACCCTTGTCTGTGATCTGCCTAAGGGGCACTGTGACATCATAACAGTACACTGGTAACCCAGGTGACGGACCATTGTTTTTGATCTGCCTAAGGGGGCATTGTTACATCATAATTCTGCACGGGGTACCCAGGTAACAGACCCTTGTCTGTGATCTGCCTAAGGGGGCCTTGTGACATCATAATTCTGCACTGGTCACGCAGTTGATGGACCCTTGTCTGTGATCTGCCTAATGCGGCATTGTGACATCATAACTCTGCATTGGTCACAAAGGTGAGAAACCATTATCTGTGATCTGCGTAAGGGGCGTTTGCGACATCGTAAATCGGCTCTTGTCACCCAGGTGACAGACCCTTGTCTGTGATCTGCCTAAGGGGGCATTGTGACATCATAACAGTGCACTGGTAACCCAGGTGACCGACCCTTGTCTTTTATCTGCCTAAGGGGGCATTGTTACATCATAACTCTGCACGGGGTACCCAGGTGACAGGCCCTTGTCTGTGATCTCCCTAAGGTGGCCTTGTGACATCATAACTCTGCACTGGTCACGCAGTTGACAGACCCTTGTCTGTGATCTGCCTAATGAAGCATTGTGACATCATAATTCTGCATTGGTCACCAAGGTGAGAAACCATTGTCTGTGATCTGCCTAAGGGGGCGTTGTGACATCATAAATCTGCACTGGTCAACCAGGCGACAGACCCTTGTCTGTGAACTGCTTAAGGGGGCATTGTGACATCGTAATTCTACACTTGTCTCCCAGGTGACAGACCCTTGTCTGTCATCTGCTTAAGGGGCATTGTGACATCATAACTCTGCACTCATCACCCAGGTGACAGACCATTGTCTGTGATCTGCCTAAGGGGCATTGTGACATCATAACTCGGCACTGGTCACCGTGGTGACAGACCCTTGTCTGTTATCTGCCTCAGGGTGCATTGTGACATCATAATTCTACACCCATCACAAATGTGTCAGACCCTTGCCTGTGATCTGCGTAAGGGTGCATTGTGACATAATAACTCTGCTCGGGTCACCCATGTGACAGGCGCTTGAATGTGATCTGCCTAAGAGGTGATTGTGACATCTTAACTCTGCACTGGTCACCCAGGAGACAGACCCTTGTCTGTGATTTGCCTAAGGGAGCCTTGTGACATCATAAGTCTGCATTGGGAACCCAGGTGACAGGCCCTTGACTTTGACCTGCCTAAGTGGGCATTGTGACATCAGAACTCTGCACTAGTCACCCTGGTGGCAGACCCTTGTCTGTTATCTGCCTAAGAGGGCATTGTGACATCATAACTCTGCACGGGACACCCAGGTGACACACCCTTGTCTTTGATCTGCCTAAGGGGGCATTGTGACATCATCAGTCTGCACTGGTCAAGCAGTTGACAGACCCTTGTCTGTGAACAGTCTAATGCGGCATTGTGACATCATAACTCTGCATTGGTCACCATGGTGAGAAACCATTGTCTGTGATCTGCCTAAGGGGGCAATGTGACATCATAACTCTGCACTGGTCACCAAGGTGACAGACCGTTGTCTGTGATCTGCCTAAGGGGCATTGTGACATCATAACTCTGCACTGGTCACGCAGGTAACAGAACCTTGTCTGTGATCTGCCTAAGGGGGAATTGTGACATCATAACTCTGCATTGGTCACCAAGGTGAGAGACCATTGTCTGTGATCTGCCTAAAGGGGGGTTGTGACATCATAAATCTGCACTGGACACCCGGTTACAGACCCTTGTCTGTGAACTGATTAAGGGTGCATTGTGACTTCATAACTCTGCACTTGTCACCCAGGTGATAGACCCTTGTCTGTGATCTGTTTAAGGGGGCATTGTGAAATCATAACTCTCCATTGGTCACCCAGGTGACAGACCCTTGACTGTGAACTGCCTATCGGGGCACTGTGACATCATAAATTTTCACTGCTCATCCTGGTGACAGATCCTTTTCCGTTATCTGCCTAAGGGGTCATTGTGACATCATAACCCTGCACTCGTCAACAAGGTGACAGTCCTTTGTCTGTGATCTGCCTAAGGGGGCATTGTGACATCGTAACTCTGCACTGGTCACCCAGGTGACAGACCATTGGCTGTGATCTGCCTAAGAAGGCATTGTGACATCATAACTCTGCATTGGTCACCAACGTGAGAAACCATTGTCTGTGATCTCCCTAAGGGGGCATTGTGACATCATAAGTCTGCACTGGTCACACAGGTGACAGACCTTGTCTGTGAACTGCTTAAGGGGCATAGGGACATCATAACTCTGCACTTGTCTCCCAGGAGACAGACCCTTGTCTTTGATCTGCTTAAGGGGGCATTTTGACATCATAACTCTCCAGTGGTCTCTAAGGTGACAGACCATTGTCTGTGATCTGCCTAAAGAGGCATTGTGACATCAGAACTCTACACTGGTCACCCAGGTGACAGACCCTTGACTGAACTGCCTAAAGGAGCATTGTGATATCATAACTCTTCACTGGTCACCCTGGTGACAGATCCTTCTCCGTTATCTGCCATAGGGTGCATTGTGACATCATAAACCTGCACTGGTCACCCACGTAACAGACCTTTGTCTGTGATCTAGCTAAGGGGGCATTGTGACATCATAATTCTGCACTGGTCACCCAGGTGACAGACCATTCTCTGTGATTTTACTAAGGGGGCTTTGTGACATCATAACTCTGTAATGGTCACCGAGGTGGCAGACCCTTGTCTGTGATCTGCCTATGGGGGCGTTGTTGCATCTTAACTCTGCACTGGTCACCATGATGACAGACCCTTGTCTGTGATCTGCCTAAGGGGGCATTGTGACATCATAACAGTGCACTGGTAACCCAGGTGACCGACCCTTGTGTTTTATCTGCCTAAGGGGGCATTGTTACATCATAACTCTGCACGGGGTACAAATGTGACAGGCCCTTGTCTGTGATCTCCCTCAGGTGTCCTTGTGACATCATAACTCTGCACTGGTCAAGCAGTTGACAGACCCTTGTCTGTGATCTGCCTAATGAAGCATTGTGACATCATAATTCTGCATTGGTCACCAAGGTGAGAAACCATTGTCGGTGATCTGCCTAAGGGGGCGTTGTGACATCATAAATCTGCACTGGTCAACCAGGTGACAGACCCTTGTCTGTGAACTGCTTAAGGGGGCATTGTGACATCGTAATTCTGCACTTGTCTCCCAGGTGACAGACCCTTGTCTGTCATCTGCTTAAGGGGCATTGTGACATCATAACTCTGCACTCATCACCCAGGTGACAGACCATTGTCTGTGATCTGCCTAAGGGGCATTGTGACATCATAACTCGGCACTGGTCACCCTGGTCACAGATCCTTCTCCGTTATCTGCCAAATGGTGCATTGTGACATCATAAACCTGCACTGGTCACCCACGTGACAGACCCTTGTCTGTGATCTTGCAAAGGGGGCATTGTGACATCATAATGCTGCACTGGTCACCCAGGTGACAGACCGTTCTCTGTGATCTTACTAAGGGGGCATTGTGACATCATAACTCTGTAATGGTACCCAGGTGGCAGACCCTTGTCTGTGATCTGCTTAATGGGGCATTGTGACATCATAACTCTACACTGGACACCCAGGTGACAGATGCTTGTCTGTGACCTGCCCAAGGGTGCATTGCAACATCATAACTTTGCACTGGTCACCAAGGTGATAGACCATTGTGTGTGATCAGCCTAAGGAGGCATTGTGACATCATAACTCTGCACTGGTCACCCAGGTGACATAGCCTTGTCTGTGAAATGCCGAAGGGGGCATTTTGACGTCATAACTCTGCACTGTTCGACCACGTGACAGACCCTGGTCCTTGATCTGCCTAAGGGTGCATTGTGACATCGTAACTCGGCACGGGGCACCCAGGTCACAGACCCTTGTCTGTGATCGGCCTAAAGGTGCATTGTCACATCATAACTCTGCTCGGGTCACCCATGTGACAGGCCCTTGAATGTGATCTGCCTAAGGGGTCATTGTGACATCTTATCTCTATACTGGTCACCCAGGAGACAGATCCTTGTCTGTGATTTGCCTAATTGGGCATTGTGACATCATAAGTCTGCACTGGGAACCCAGGTGACAGGCCCTTGTCTTGACCTGCCCAAGTGGGCATTGTGACATCATAACTCTGCACTGGTCACCCTGGTGGCAGACACTTGTCTTTGATCTGCCTAAGGGGGCATTGTGACATCATAAGTCCGCACTGGTCACGCAGTTGACAGACCCCTGTCTGTGATCTGCCTAATGCGGCATTGTGACATCATAACTCTGCATTGGTCACCATGGTGAGAAACCATTTTCTGTTATCTGCCTAAGGGGCAATGTGACATCATAACTCTGCAGTGGTCACCAAGGTGACAGACCATTGTCTGTGATATGCCTAAGGAGGCATTGTGACATCATAACTCTGCACTGGTCGCCCAGGTGACAGACCATTGTCTGTGAACTGCCTAAGTGGGCATTGTGACATCATAACTCTGCCCTGGTCACCTAGGTGATGGAACCTTGTCTGTGATCTGCCTAAGTGGCATTGTGACATCATAACTCTGCATTGGTCACCCAGGTGACAGACCCTTGTCTGTGATCTGCCTATGGGGGCGTTGTTGCATCTTAACTCTGCACCGGTCACCATGATGACAGACCCTTGTCTGTGATCTGCCTAAGGGGGCATTGTGACATCATAACAGTGAACAGGTAACCAAGGTGAACGACCCTTGTCTTTTATCTGCCTAAGGGGGCATTGTTACATCATAACTCTGCACGGGGTACCCAGGTGACAGGCCCTGGTCTGTGATCTCCCTAAGGTGGCCTTGTGACATCATAACTCTGCACTGGTCACGCAGTTGACAGACCCTTGTCTGTGATCTGCCTAATGAAGCATTGTGACATCATAATTCTGCATTGGTCACCAAGGTGAGAAACCATTGTCTGTGATCTGCCTAAGGGGGCGTTGTGACATCATAAATCTCCACTGGTCAACCAGGTGACAGACCCTTGTCTGTGAACTGCTTAAGGGGGCATTGTGACATCGTAATTCTGCACTTGTCTCCCAGGTGACAGACCCTTGTCTGTCATCTGCTTAAGGGGCATTGTGACATCATAACTCTGCACTCATCACCCAGGTGACAGACCATTGTCTGTGATCTGCCTAAGGGGCATTGTGACATCATAACTCGGCACTGGTCACCCTGGTGACAGACCCTTGTCTGTTATCTGCCTCAGGGTGCATTGTGACATCATAATTCTACACCCATCACAAATGTGTCAGACCCTTGCCTGTGATCTGCGTAAGGGTGCATTGTGACATCTTAACACTGCTCGAGTCACCCATGTGACAGGCGCTTGAATGTGATCTGCCTAAGCGGTGATTGTGACATCTTAACTCTGCACTGGTCACCCAGGAGACAGACCCTTGTCTGTGATTTGCCTAAGGGAGCATTGTGACATCATAAGTCTGCATTGGGAACCCAGGTGACAGGCCCTTGACTTTGACCTGCCTAAGTGGGCATTGTGACATCAGAACTCTGCACTAGTCACCCTGGTGGCAGACCCTTGTCTGTTATCTGACTAAGAGGGCATTGTGACATCATAACTCTGCACGGGACACCCAGGTGACACACCCTTGTCTTTGATCTGCCTAAGGGGGCATTGTGACATCATCAGTCTGCACTGGTCAAGCAGTTGACAGACCCTTGTCTGTGAACAGTCTAATGTGGCATTGTGACATCATAACTCTGCATTGGTCACCATGGAGAGAAACCATTGTCTGTGATCTGCCTAAGGGGGCAATGTGACATCATAACTCTGCACTGGTCACCAAGGTGACAGACCATTGTCTGTGATCTGCCTAAGGGGCATTGTGACATCATAACTCTGCACTGGTCACGCAGGTAACAGAACCTTGTCTGTGATCTGCCTAAGGGGGAATTGTGACATCATAACTCTGCATTGGTCACCAAGGTGAGAGACCATTGTCTGTGATCTGCCTAAAGGGGGTTGTGACATCATAAATCTGCACTGGACACCCGGTTACAGACCCTTGTCTGTGAACTGCCTAAGGGTGCATTGTGACTTCATAACTCTGCACTTGTCCCCCAGGTGATAGACCCTTGTCTGTGATCTGCTTAAGGGGGCATTGTGACATCATAACTCTCCACTCGTCTCCCAGGTGACAGACCCTTGACTGTGAACTGCCTAACGGGGCATTGTGACATCATAACTTTTCACTGCTCACCCTGGTGACAGATCCTTTTCCGTTATCTGCCTAAGGGGCCATTGTGACATCATAACCCTGCACTCGTCAACAAGGTGACAGTCCCTTGTCTGTGATCTGCCTAAGGGGGCATTGTGACATCGTAACTCTGCACTGGTCACCCAGGTGACAGACCATTGGCTGTGATCTGCCTAAGAAGGCACTGTGACATCATAACTCTGCATTGGTCACCAACGTGAGAAACCATTGTCTGTGATCTCCCTAAGGGGGCGTTGTGACATCATAAGTCTGCACTGGTCACACAGGTGACAGACCTTGTCTGTGAACTGCTTAAGGGGCATAGGGACATCATAACTCTGCACTTGTCTCCCAGGTGACAGACCCTTGTCTTTGATCTGCTTAAGGGGGCATTTTGACATCATAACTCTCCAGTGGTCTCTAAGGTGACAGACCATTGTCTGTGATCTGCCTAAATAGGCATTCTGACATCAGAACTCTACACTGGTCACCCAGGTGACAGACCCTTGACTGAACTGCCTAAAGGAGCATTGTGATATCATAACTCTTCACTGGTCACCCTGGTGACAGATCCTTCTCCGTTATCTGCCAAAGGGTGCATTGTGACATCATAAACCTGCACTGGTCACCCACGTGACAGACCCTTGTCTGTGATCTAGCTAAGGGGGCATTGTGACATCATAATTCTGCACTGGTCACCCAGGTGACAGACCATTCTCTGTGATCTTACTTAGGGGGCATTGTGACATCATAACTCTGTAATGGTCACCCAGGTGGCAGACCCTTGTCTGTGATCTGCTTAATGGGGCATTGTGACGTCATAACTCTACACTTTACACCCAGGGGACAGATGTTTGTCTGTGACCTGCCCAAGGGTGCATTGCAACATCATAACTTTGCACTGGTCACCAAGGTTTCAGACCATTGTGTGTGATCAGCCTAAGGAGGCATTGTGACATCATAACTCTGCACTGGTCACCCAGGTGACATAGCCTTGTCTTTGAAATGCCGAAGGGGGCATTTTGATGTCAAAACTCTGCACTGTTCAACCACGTGACAGACCCTGGCCTTTGATCTGCCTAAGGGTGCATTGTGACATCGTAACTCGGCACGGGGAACCCAGGTCACAGACCCTTGTCTGTGATCGGCCTAAAGATGCATTGTCACATCATAACTCTGCTCGGGTCACCCATGTGACAGGCCCTTGAATGTGATCTGCCTAAGGGGTCATTGTGACATCTTACCTCTACACTGGTCACCCAGGAGACAGATCATTGTCCGTGATTTGCCTTATTGGGCATTGTGACATCATAAGTCTGCACTGGGAACCCAGGTGACAAGCCCTTGTCTTCACCTGCCCAAGTGGGCATTGTGACATCATAACTCTGCACTGGTCACCCTGGTGGCAGACCCTTGTCTGTTATCTGCCTAATAGGGTATTGTGACATCATAACTCTGCACGGGACACCCAGGTGACAGACCCATGTCTTTGATCTGCCTAAGGGGGCATTGTGACATCATAAGTCTGCACTGGTCACGCAGTTGACAGACCCCTGTCTGTGATCTGCCTAATGCGGCATTGTGACATCATAACTCTGCATTGGTCACCATGGTGAGAAACCATTGTCTGTGATCTGCCTAAGGGGCAATGTGACATCATAACTCTGCACTGGTCGCCCAGGTGACAGACCATTGTCTGTGAACTGCCTAAGTGGGCATTGTGACATCATAACTCTGCCCTGGTCACCTAGGTGAGAGACCATTGTCCGTGATCTGCCTAAAGGGGGGTTGTGACATCATAAATCTGCCCTGGACACCCGGTTACAGACCCTTGTCTGTGAACTGCCTAAGGGTGCATTGTGACATCGTAATTCTGCACTTGTCTCCCAGGTGACAGACCCTTGTCTGTTATCTTCTTAAGGGGCATTGTGACATCATAACTCTGCACTCATCACCCAGGTGACAGACCATTGTCTGTGATCTGCCTAAGCGGCATTGTGACATCATAACTCAGCACTGGTCACCCTGGTGACAGACCCTTGTCTGTTATCTGCCTCAGGGTGCATTGTGACATCATAATTCTACACCCATCACAAAAGTGTCAGACCCTTGCCTGTGATCTGCGTAAGGGTGCATTGTGACATCATAACTCTGCTCGGGTCACCCATGTGACAGGCGCTTGAATGTGATCTGCCTAAGGGGTCATTGTGACATCTTAACTCTGCACTGGTCACCCAGGAGACAGACCCTTGTCTGTGATTTGCCTAAGGGAGCATTGTGACATCATAAGTCTGCATAGGGAACCCAGGTGACAGGCCCTTGAATTTGACCTGCCTAAGTGGGCATTGTGACATCAGAACTCTGCACTAGTCACCCTGGTGGCAGACCCTTGTCTGTTATCTGCCTAAGAGGGCATTGTGACATCATAACTCTGCACGGGACACCCAGGTGACACACCCTTGTCTTTGATCTGCCTAAGGGGGCATTGTGACATCATCAGTCTGCACTGGTCAAGCAGTTGACAGACCCTTGTCTGTGTACTGTCTAATGCGGCATTGTGACATCATTACTCTGCATTGGTCACCATGGTGAGAAACCATTGTCTGTGATCTGCCTAAGTGGGC
The DNA here is from genome assembly GCF_029281585.2 of Gorilla gorilla gorilla. NCBI lineage: Eukaryota > Metazoa > Chordata > Mammalia > Primates > Hominidae > Gorilla > Gorilla gorilla. Next base: position 23,786,632 of record NC_073241.2, read on the forward strand.
AATGTGACATCATAACTCTGCACTGGTCACCAAGGTGACAGACCATTGTCTGTGATCTGCCTAAGGGGCATTGTGACATCATAACTCTGCACTGGTCACGCAGGTAACAGAACCTTGTCTGTGATCTGCCTAAGGGGGAATTGTGACATCATAACTCTGCATTGGTCACCAAGGTGAGAGACCATTGTCTGTGATCTGCCTAAAGTGGTGTTGTGACATCATAAATCTGCACTGGACACCCGGTTACAGACCCTTGTCTGTGAACTGCCTAAGGGTGCATTGTGACTTCATAACTCTGCACTTGTCCCCCAGGTGATAGACCCTTGTCTGTGATCTGCTTAAGGGGGCATTGTGACATCATAACTCTCCACTGGTCACCCAGGTGACAGACTCTTGACTGTGAACTGCCTAACGGGGCATTGTGACATCATAACTTTTCACTGGTCACACTGGTGACAGATCCTTTTCCGTTATCTGCCTAAGGGGTCATTGTGACATCATAACCCTGCACTCGTCAACAAGGTGACAGTCCCTTGTCTGTGATCTGAATAAGGGGGCACTGTGACATCATAACTCTGCATTGGTCACCATAGTGAGAAACCATTGTCTGTGATCTGCCTAAGGGGCAATGTGACATCATATCTCTGCAGTGGTCACCAAGGTGACAGACCATTGTCTGTGATATGCCTAAGGAGGCATTGTGACATCATAACTCTGCACTGGTCGCCCAGGTGACAGACCATTGTCTGTGAATTGCCTAAGTGGGCATTGTGACATCATAACTCTGCCCTGGTCACCTAGGTGATGGAACCTTGTCTGTGATCTGCCTAAGTGGCATTGTGACATCATAACTCTGCATTGGTCACCCAGGTGACAGACCCTTGTCTGTGATCTGCCTATGGGGGCGTTGTTGCATCTTAACTCTGCACTGGTCACCATGATGACAGACCCTTGTCTGTGATCTGCCTAAGGGGGCATTGTGACATCATAACAGTGCACTGGTAACCCAGGTGACCGACCCTTGTCTTTTATCTGCCTAAGGGGGCATTGTTACATCATAACTCTGCACGGGGTACCCAGGTGACAGGCCCTTGTCTGTGATCTCCCTAAGGTGGCCTTGTGACATCATAACTCTGCACTGGTCACGCAGTTGACAGACCCTTGTCTGTGATCTGCCTAATGAAGCATTGTGACATCATAATTCTGCATTGGTCACCAAGGTGAGAAACCATTGTCTGTGATCTGCCTAAGGGGGCGTTGTGACATCATAAATCTGCACTGGTCAACCAGGTGACAGACCCTTGTCTGTGAACTGCTTAAGGGGGCATTGTGACATCGTAATTCTGCACTTGTCTCCCAGGTGACAGACCCTTGTCTGTCATCTGCTTAAGGGGCATTGTGACATCATTACTTTGCACTCATCACCCAGGTGACAGACCATTGACTGTGATCTGCCTAAGGGGCATTGTGACATCATAACTCGGCACTGGTCACCCTGGTGACAGACCCTTGTCTGTTATCTGCCTCAGGGTGCATTGTGACATCATAATTCTACACCCATCACAAATGTGTCAGACCCTTGCCTGTGATCTGCGTAAGGGTGCATTGTGACATCATAACTCTGCTCGGGTCACCCATGTGACAGGCGCTTGAATGTGATCTGCCTAAGGGGTCATTGTGACGTCTTAACTCTGCACTGGTCACCCAGGAGACAGACCCTTGTCTGTGATTTGCCTAAGGTAGCATTGTGATATCATAAGTCTGCATTGGGAACCCAGGTGACAGGCCCTTGACTTTGACCAGCCTAAGTGGGCTTTGTGACATCAGAACTCTGCACTAGTCACCCTGATGGCATACCCTTGTCTGTTATCTGCCTAAGAGGGCATTGTGACATCATAACTCTGCACTGGACACCCAGGTGACACACCCTTGTCTTTAATCTGCCTAAGGGGGCATTGTGACATCATCAGTCTGCACTGGTCAAGCAGTTGACAGACCCTTGTCTGTGAACAGTCTAATGCGGCATTGTGACATCATAACTCTGCATTGGTCACTATGGTGAGAAACCATTGTCTGTGATCTGCCTAAGGGGGCATTGTGACATCATAACTCTCCACTGGTCACCCAGGTGACAGACCCTTGACTGTGAACTGCCTAACGGGGAATGTGACATCATAACTTTTCACTGCTCACCCTGGTGACACATCCTTTTCCGTTATCTGCCTAAGGGGTCATTGTGACATCATAAACCTGCACTCGTCAACAAGGTGACAGTCCCTTGTCTGTAATCTGCCTAAGGGGGCTTTGTGACATCGTAACTCTGCATTGGTCACCCAGGTGACAGACCATTGGCTGTGATCTGCCTAAGAAGGCATTGTGACATCATAACTCTGCATTGGTCACCAACGTGAGAAACCATTGTCTGTGTTCTCACTAAGGGGGCGTTGTGACATCATAAGTCTGCACTGGTCACACAGGTGACAGACCTTGTCTGAGAAATGCTTAAGGGGCATATTGACATCATAACAATCCAGTGGTCTCTAAGGTGACAGACCATTGTCTGTGATCTGCCTAAAGAGGAATTGTGACATCAGAACTCTACACTGGTCACCCAGGTGACACACCCTTGACTGTGAACTGCCTAAAGGAGCATTGTGATATCATATGTCTTCACTGGTCACCCTGGTGACAGATCCTTCTCCGTTATCTGCCAAAGGGTGCATTGTGACATCATAAACCTGCGCTGGTCACCCACGTGACAGACCCTTGTCTGTGATCTAGCTAAGGGGGCATTGTGACATCATAATTCTGCACTGGTCAACCAGGTGACAGACCGTTCTCTGTGATCTTACTAAGGGGGCATTGTGACATCATAACTCTGTAATGCTCAGCCAGGTGGCAGACCCTTGTCTGTGATCTGCTTAATGGGGCATTGTGACATCATAACTCTACACTGGACACCCAGGTGACAGATGCTTGTCTGTGACCTGCCCAAGGGTGCATTGCAACATCATAACTTTGCACTGGTCACCAAGGTGACAGACCATTGTGTGTGATCAGCCTAAGGAGGCATTGTGACATCATAACTCTGCACTGGTCACCAAGGTGACATAGCCTTGTCTGTGAAATGCCGAAGGGGTCATTTTGACGTCATAACTCTGCACTGTTCGACCACGTGAGAGTCTCTGGTCCTTGATCTGCCTAAGGGTGCATTGTGACATCGTAACTCGGCACGGGGCACCCAGGTCACAGACCCTTGTCTGTGATCGGCCTAAAGGTGCATTGTCACATCATAACTCTGCTCGGGTCACCCATGTGACTGGCCCTTGAATGTGATCTGCCTAAGTTGTCATTGTGACATCTTATCTCTACACTGGTCACCCAGGAGACAGATCCTTGTCTGTGATTTGCCTAATTGGGCATTGTGACATCATAAGTCTGCACTGGGAACCCAGGTGACAGGCCCTAGTCTTGACCTGCCCAAGTGGGCATTGTGACATCATAACTCTGCACTGGTCACCCTGGTGGCAGACCCTTGTCTTTGATCTGCCTAAGGGGGCATTGTGACATCATAAGTCTGCACTGGTCACGCAGTTGACAGACCCCTGTCTGTGATCTGCCTAATGCGGCATTGTGACATCATAACTCTGCATTAGTCACCATTGTGAGAAACCATTGTCTGTGATCTGCCTAAGGGGCAATGTGACATCATAACTCTGCAGTGGTCACCAAGGTGACAGACCATTGTCTGTGATATGCCTAAGGAGGCATTGTGACATCATAACTCTGCACTGGTGACCCAGGTGACAGACCATTGTCTGTGAACTGCCTAAGTGGGCATTGTGACATCATAACTCTGCCCTGGTCACCTAGGTGATGGAGCCTTGTCTGTGATCTGCCTAAGTGGCATTGTGACATCATAACCCTGCATTGGTAACCCAGGTGACAGACCCTTGTCTGTGATCTGCCTATGGGGGCGTTGTTGCATCTTAACTCTGCACTGGTCACCATGATGACAGACTCTTGTCTGTGATCTGCCTAAGGGGGCATTGTGACATCATAACAGTGCACTGGTAACCCAGGTGACCGACCCTTGTCTTTTATCTGCCTAAGGGGGCATTGTTACATCATAACTCTGCACGGGGTACCCAGGTGACTGGCCCTTGTCTGTGATCTCCCTAAGGTGGCCTTGTGACATCATAACTCTGCACTGGTCACGCAGTTGACAGACCCTTGTCTGTGATCTGCCTAATGAAGCATTGTGACATCATAATTCTGCATTGGTCACCAAGGTGAGAAACCATTGTCTGTGATCTGCCTAAGGGGGCGTTGTGACATCATAAATCTGCACTGGTCAACCAGGTGACAGACCCTTGTCTGTGAACTGCTTAAGGGATCATTGTGACATCGTAATTCTGCACTTGTCTCCCAGGTGACAGACCCTTGTCTGTCATCTGCTTAAGGGGCATTGTGACATCATTACTCTACACTCATCACCCAGGTGACAGACCATTGTCTGTGATCTGCCTAAGGGGCATTGTGACATCATAACTCGGCACTGGTCACCCTGGTGACAGACCCTTGTCTGTTATCTGCCTCAGGGTGCATTGTGACATCATAATTCTACACCCATCACAAAAGTGTCAGACCCTTGCCTGTGATCTGCGTAAGGGTGCATTGTGACATCATAACTCTGCTCGGGTCACCCATGTGACAGGCGCTTGAATGTGATCTGCCTAAGGGGTCATTGTGACATCTTAACTCTGCACTGGTCACCCAGGAGACATACCCTTGTCTGTGATTTGCCTAAGGGAACATTGTGACATCATAAGTCTGCATTGGGAACCCAGGTGACAGGCCCTTGACTTTGACCTGCCTAAGTGGGCATTGTGACATCAGAACTCTGCACTAGTCACCCTGGGGGCAGACCCTTGTCTGTTACCTGCCTAAGAGGGCATTGTGACATCATAACTCTGCACGGGACACCCAGGTGACACACCCTTGTCTTTGATCTGCCTAAGGGGGCATTGTGACATCATAAGTCTGCACTGGTCACGCGGTTGACAGACCCCTGTCTGTGATCTGCCTAAGGGGCAATGTGATATCATAACTCTGCACTGGTCACCCAGGTGACAGACCATTGTCTGTGAACTGCCTAAGTGGGCATTGTGACATCATAACTCTGCCCTGGTCACCTAGGTGATGGAACCTTGTCTGTGATCTGCCTAAGTGGCATTGTGACATCATAAATCTGCATTGGTCACACAGGTGACAGACCCTTGTCTGTGATCTGCCTATGGGGGCCTTGTTGCATCTTAACTCTGCACTGGTCACCATGATGACAGACCCTTGACTGTGATCTGCCTAAGGGGGCATTGTGACATCATAACAGTGCACTGGCAACCCAGGTGACCGACCCTTGTCTTTTATCTGCCTAAGGGGGCATTGTTACATCATAACTCTGCACGGGGTACCCATGTGACAGGCCCTTGTCTGTGATCTCCCTAAGGTGGCCTTGTGACATCATAACTCTGCACTGGTCACGCAGTTGACAGACCCTTGTCTGTGATCTGCCTAATGAAGCCTTGTGACATCATAATTCTGCATTGGTCACCAAGGTGAGAAACCATTGTCTGTGATCTGCCTAAGGGGGGGTTGTGACATCATAAATCTGCACTGGTCAACCAGGTGACAGACCCTTGTCTGTGAACTGCTTAAGGGGGCATTGTGACATCGTAATTCTGCACTTGTCTCCCAGGTGACAGACCCTTGTCTGTCATCTGCTTAAGGGGCATTGTTACATCATAACTCTGCACTCATCACCCAGGTGACAGACCATTGTCTGTGATCTGCCTAAGGGGCATTGTGACATCATAACTCGGCACTGGTCTCCCTGGTGACAGACCCTTGTCTTTTATCTGCCTCAGGGTGAATTGTGACATCGTAATTCTACACCCATCACAAATGTGTCACCCCTTGCCTGTGATCTGCCCAATTGGGCATTGTGACATCATAACTCTGCACTGGTCACCCTGGTGGCAGACCCTTGTCTGTTATCTGCCTAAGAGGGTATTGTGACATCATAACTCTGCACGGGACACCCAGGTGACAGACCCTTGTCTTTGATCTGCCTAAGGGGGCATTGTGACATCATAAGTCTGCACTGGTCATGCAGTTGACAGACCCCTGTCTGTGATCTGCCTAATGCGGCATTGTGACATCATAACTCTGCATTGGTCACCATGGTGAGAAACCATTGTCTGTGATCTGCCTAAAGGGCAATGTGACATCATAACTCTGCAGTGGTCACCAAGGTGACAGACCATTGTCTGTGATATGCCTAAGGAGGCATTGTGACATCATAACTCTGCACTGGTTGCCCAGGTGACAGACCATTGTCTGTGAACTGTCTAAGTGGGCATTGTGTCATCAAAACTGCGCCCTGGTCACGTAGGTGATGGAACCTTGTCTGTGATCTGCCTAAGTGGCATTGTGACATCATAACTCTGCACTGGTCACGCAGTTGACAGACCCTTGTCTGTGATCTGCCTATGGGGGCGTTGTTGCATCTTAACTCTGCATTGGTCACCAAGGTGAGAAACCATTGTCTCTGAACTGCCTAAGGGGGCATTGTGACATCATCAGTCTGCACTGGTCAAGCAGTTGACAGACCCTTGTCTGTGAACAGTCTAATGCGGCATTGTGACATCATAACCCTGCATTGGTCACCATGGTGAGAAACCATTGTCTGTGATCTGCCTAAGGGGGTAATGTGACATCATAACTCTGCACTGGTCACCAAGGTGACAGACCATTGTCTGTGATCTGCCTAAGGGGCATTGTGACATTATAACTCTGCACTGGTCACGCAGGTAACAGAACTTTGTCTGTGATCTGCCTAAGGGGGAATTGTGACATCATAACTCTGCATTGGTCACCAAGGTGAGAGACCATTGTCTGTGATCTGCCTAAAGGGGGGTTGTGACATCATAAATCTGCACTGGACACCCGGTTACAGACCCTTGTCTGTGAACTGCCTAAGGGTGCATTGTGACTTCATAACTCTGCACTTGTCCCCCAGGTGATAGACCCTTGTCTGTGATCTGCTTAAGGGGGCATTGTGACATCATAACTTTCCACTGGTCACCCAGGTGACAGACCCTTGACTGTGAACTGCCTAACGGGGCATTGTGACATCATAACTTTTCACTGCTCACCCTGGTGACAGATCCTTTTCCGTTATCTGCCTAAGGGGTCATTGAGACATCATAACCCTGCACTCGTCAACAAGGTGACAGTCCCTTGTCTGTGATCTGCCTAAGGGGGCATTGTGACATCGTAACTCTGCACTGGTCCTTCAGGTGACAGACCATTGGCTGTGATCTGCCTAAGAAGGCATTGTGACATCATAACTCTGCATTGGTCACCAACGTGAGAAACCATTGTCTGTGATCTCCCTAAGGGGGCGTTGTGACATCATAAGTCTGCACTGGTCACACAGGTGACAGACCTTGTCTGTGAACTGCTTAAGGGGCATAGGGACATCATAACTCTGCACTTGTCTCCCAGGTGACAGACCCTTGTCTTTGATCTGCTTAAGGGGGCATTTCGACATCATAACTCTCCAGTGGTCTCTAAGGTGACAGACCATTGTCTGTGATTTGCCTAAAGAGGCATTGTGACATCTGAACTCTACACTGGTCACCCAGGTGACAGACCCTTGACTGTGAACTGTCTAAAGGAGCATTGGGATATCATAACTCTTCACTGGTCACCCTGGTGACAGATCCTTCTCCGTTATCTGCCAAAGGGTGCATTGTGACATCATAAACCTGCACAGGTCACCCACGTGACTGACCCTTGTCTGTGATCTAGCTAAGGGGGCATTGTGACATCATAATTCTGCACTGGTCACCCAGGTGACAGACCGTTCTCTGTGATCTTACTAAGGGGGCATTGTGACATCATAACTCTGTAATGGTCACCCAGGTGGCAGACCCTTGTCTGTGATCTGCTTAATGGGGCATTGTGACATCATAACTCTACACTGGACACCCATGTGACAAATGCTTGTCTGTGACCTGCCCAAGGGTGCATTGCAACATCATAACTTTGCACTGGTCACCAAGGTGACAGACCATTGTGTGTGATCAGCCTAACGAGGCATTGTGACATCATAACTCTGCACTGGTCACCCAGGTGACATAGCCTTGTCTGTGAAATGCCGAAGGGGGCATTTTGACGTCATAACTCTGCACTGTTCGACCACGTGACAGACCCTGGTCCTTGATCTGCCTAAGGGTGCATTGTGACATCGTAACTCGGCACGGGGCACCCAGGTCACAGACCCTTGTCTGTGATCGGCCTAAAGGTGCATTGTCACATCATAACTCTGCTCGGGTCACCCATGTGACAGGCCCTTGAATGTGATCTGCCTAAGGGGTCATTGTGACATCTTATCTCTACACTGGTCACCCAGGAGACAGATCCTTGTCTGTGATTTGCCTAATTGGGCATTGTGACATCATAAGTCTGCACTGGGAACCCAGGTGACAGGCCCTTGTCTTGACCTGCCCAAGTGGGCATTGTGACATCATAACTCTGCACTGGTCACCCTGGTGGCAGACCCTTGTCTGTTATCTGCCTAAGGGGGCATTGTGACATCATAACTCTGCACGGGACACCCAGTTGACAGACCCTTGTCTTTGATCTGCCTAAGGGGGCATTGTGACATCATAAGTCTGCACTGGTCACGCAGTTGACAGACCCCTGTCTGTGATCTGCCCAATGCGGCATTGTGACATCATAACTCTGCACTGGTCACGCAGTTGACAGACCCTTGTCTGTGATCTGCCTAATGAAGCATTGTGACATCATAATTCTGCATTGGTCACCAAGGTGAGAAACCATTGTCTGTGATCTGCCTAAGGGGGCGTTGTGACATCATAAATCTGCACTGGTCAACCAGGTGACAGACCCTTGTCTGTGAACTGCTTAAGGGGGCATTGTGACATCGTAATTCTGCACTTGTCTCCCAGGTGACCGACCCTTGACTTTTATCTGCCTAAGGGGGCATTGTTACATCATAACTCTGCACGGGGTACCCAGGTGACAGGCCCTTGTCTGTCATCTCCCTAACGTGGCCTTGTGACATCATAACTCTGCACTGGTCACGCAGTTGACAGACCCTTGTCTGTGATCTGCCTAATGAAGCATTGTGACATCATAATTCTGCATTGGTCACCAAGGTGAGAAACCATTGTCTGTGATCTGCCTAAGGGGGCGTTGTGACATCATAAATCTGCACTGGTCAACCAGGTGACAGACCCTTGCTGTGAACTGCTTAAGGGGGCATTGTGACATCGTAATTCTGCACTTGTCTCCCAGGTGACAGACCCTTGTCTGTCATCTTCTTAAGGGGCATTGTGACATCATTACTCTGCACTCACCACCCAGGTGACAGACCATTGTCTGTGATCTGCCTAAGGGGCATTGTGACATCATAACTCGGCACTGGTCAAACTGGTGACAGACCCTTTTCTGTTATCTGCCTCAGGGTGCATTGTGACATCATAATTCTACACCCATCACAAAAGTGTCAGACCCTTGCCTGTGATCTGCGTAAGGGTGCATTGTGACATCATAACTCTGCTCAGGTCACCCATGTGACAGGCGCTTGAATGTGATCTGCCTAAGGGGTCATTGTGACATCTTAACTCTGCACTGGTCACCCAGGAGACAGACCCCTGTCTGTGATTTGCCTAAAGGAGCATTGTGACATCATAAGTCTGCATTGGGAACCCAGGTGACAGGCCCTTGACTTTGACCTGCCTAAGTGGGCATTGTGACATCAGAACTCTGCACTAGTCACCCTGGTGGCAGACCCTTGTCTGTTATCTGCCTAAGAGGGCATTGTGACATCATAACTCTGCACGGGACACCCAGGTGACACACCCTTGTCTTTGATCTGCCTAAGGGGGCATTGTGACATCATCAGTCTGCACTGGTCAAGCAGTTGACAGACCCTTGTCTGTGAACAGTCTAATGCGGCATTGTGACATCATAACTCTGCATTGGTCACCATGGTGAGAAACCATTGTCTGTGATCTGCCTAAGGGGGCAATGTGACATCATAACTCTGCAGTTGTCACCAAGGTGACAGACCATTGTCTGTGATCTGCCTAAGGGGCATTGTGACATCATAACTCTGCACTGGTCACGCAGGTAACAGAACCTTGTCTGTGATCTGCCTAAGGGGGAATTGTGACATCATAACTCTGCATTGGTCACCAAGGTGAGAGACCATTGTCTGTGATCTGCCTAAAGGGGGGTTGAGACATCATAAATCTGCACTGGTCACCCGGTTACAGACCCTTGTCTGTGAACTGCCTAAGGGTGCATTGTGACATCGTAATTCTGCACTTGTCTCCCAGGTGACAGACCCTTGTCTGTCATGTTCTTAAGGGGCATTGTGACATCATAACTCTGCACTCATCACCCAGGTGACAGACCATTGTCTGTGATCTGCCTAAGGGGCGTTGTGACATCATAACTCGGCACTGGTCACCCTGGTGACAGACCCTTGTCTGTTATCTGCCTCAGGGTGCATTGTGACATCATAATTCTACACCCATCACAAAAGTGTCAGACCCTTGCATGTGATGTGCGTAAGGGTGCATTGTGACATCATAACTCTGCTCGGGTCACCCATGTGACAGGCGCTTGAATGTTATCTGCCTAAGGGGTCATTGTGACATCTTAACTCTGCACTGGTCACCCAGGAGACAGACCCTTGTCTGTGATTTGCCTAAGGGAGCATTGTGACATCATAAGTCTGCATTGGGAACCCAGGTGACAGGCCCTTCGCTTTGACCTGCCTAAGTGGGCATTGTGACATCAGAACTCTGCACTAGTCACCCCGGTGGCAGACCCTTGTCTGTTATCTGCCTAAGAGGGCATTGTGACATCATAACTCTGCACGGGACACCCAGGTGACACACCCTTGTCTTTGATCTGCCTAAGGGGGCATTGTGACATCATCAGTCTGCACTGGTCAAGCAGTTGACAGACCCTTGTCTGTGAACAGTCTAATGTGGCTTTGTGACATCATAACTCTGCATTGGTCACCATGGTGAGAAACCATTGTCTGTGATCTGCCTAAGGGGGCAATGTGACATCATAACTCTGCACTGGTCACCAAGGTGACAGACCATTGTCTGTGATCTGCCTAAGGGGCATTGTGACATCATAACTCTGCACTGGTCACGCAGGTAACAGAACCTTGTCGGTGATCTGCCTAATGAACCATTGTGACATCATAATTCTGCATTGGTCACCAAGGTGAGAAACCATTGACTGTGATCTGCCTAAGGGGGCGTTGTGACGTCATAACTCTGCACTGGTCAACCAGGTGACAGACCCTTGTCTGTGAACTGCTTAAGGGGGCATTGTGACATCGTAATTCTGCACTTGTCTCCCAGGTGACAGACCCTTGTCTGTCATCTGCTTAAGGGGCATTGTGACATCATTACTCTGCACTCATCACCCAGGTGACAGACCATTGTCTGTGATCTGCCTAAGGGGCATTGTGACATCATAACTCTGCACTGGTCACCAAGGTGACAGACCATTGTCTGTGATCTGCCTAAGGGGCATTGTGACATCATAACTCTGCACTGGCCACGCAGGAAACAGAACCTTGCCTGTGATCTGCCTAAGGGGGAATTGTGACATCATAACTCTGCATTGGTCACCAAGGTGAGAGACCATTGTCTGTGATCTGCCTAATGGGGGGTTGTGACATCATAAATCTGCACTGGACACCCGGTTACAGACCCTTGTCTGTGAACTGCCTAAGGGTGCATTGTGACTTCATAACTCTGCACTTGTCCCCCAGGTGATAGACCCTTGTCTGTGATCTGCTTAAGGGGGCATTGTGACATCATAACTCTCCACTGGTCACCCAGGTGACAGACCCTTTACTGTGAACTGCCTAACGGGGCATTGTGACATCATAACTTTTCACTGCTCACCCTGGTGTCAGATCCTTTTCCGTTATCTGCCTAAGGGGTCATTGTGACATCATAACCCTGCACTCATCAACAAGGTGACAGTCCCTTGTCTGTGATCTGCCTAAGGGGGCATTGTGACATCGTAATTCTGCACTGGTCACCCAGGTGACAGACCATTGGCTGTGATCTGCCTAAGAAGGCATTGTGACATCATAACTCTGCATTGGTCACCAACGTGAGAAACCATTGTCTGTGATCTCCCTAAGGGGGCGTTGTGACATCATAAGTCTGCACTGGTCACACAGGTGACAGACCTTGTCTGTGAACTGCTTAAGGGGCATAGGGACATCATAACTCTGCACTTGTCTCCCAGGTGACAGACCCTTGTCTTTGATCTGCTTAAGGGGGCATTTCGACATCATAACTCTCCAGTGGTCTCTAAGGTGACAGACCATTGTCTGTGATTTGCCTAAAGAGGCATTGTGACATCAGAACTCTACACTGGTCACCCAGGTGACAGACCCTTGACTGAACTGCCTAAAGGAGCATTGTGATATCATAACTCTTCACTGGTCACCCTGGTGACAGATCCTTCTCCGTTATCTGCCAAAGGGTGCATTGTGACATCATAAACCTGCACTGGTCACCCACGTGACAGACCCTTGTCTGTGATCTAGCTAAGGGGGCATTGTGACATCATAATTCTGCACTGGTCACCCAGGTGACAGAGCATTCTCTGTGATCTTACTAAGGGGTCATTGTGACATCATAACTCTGTAATGGTCACCCAGGTGGCAGGCCCTTGTCTGTGATCTGCTTAATGGGGCATTGTGACATCATAACTCTACACTGGACACCCAGGTGACAGATGCTTGTCTGTGACCTGCCCAAGGGTGCATTGCAACATCATAACTTTGCACTGGTCATCAAGGTGACAGACCATTGTGTGTGATCAGCCTAAGGAGGCATTGTGACATCATAACTCTGCACTGGTCGCCCAGGTGACATAGCCTTCTCTGTGAAACGCCGACGTGGGCATTTTGACGTCATAACTCTGCACTGTTCAACCACGTGACAGACCATGGCCTTTGATCTGACTAAGGGTGCATTGTGACATCGTAACTCGGCACGTTGCAACCAGGTCACAGACCCTTGTCTGTGATCGGCCTAAAGGTGCATAGTCACATCATAACTCTGCTCGGGTCACCCATGTGACAGGCCCTTGAATGTGATCTGCCTAAGGGGTCATTGTGACATCTTATCTCTACACTGGTCACCCAGGAGACAGATCCTTGTCTGTGATTTGCCTAATTGGGCATTGTGACATCATAAGTCTGCACTGGGAACCGAGGTGACAGGCCCTTGTCTTGACCTGCCCAAGTGGGCATTGTGACATCATAACTCTGCACTGGTCACCCTGGTGGCAGACCCTTGTCTGTTATCTGTCTAAGAGGGTATTGTGACATCATAACTCTGCACGGGACACCCAGGTGACAGACCCTTGTCTTTGATCTGCCTAAGGGGGCATTGTGACATCATAAGTCTGCACTGGTCACGCAGTTGACAGACCCCTGTCTCTGATCTGCCTAATGCGGCATTGTGACATCATAACTCTGCATTGGTCACCATGGTGAGAAACCATTGTCTGTGATCTGCCTAAGGGGCAATGTGACATCATAACTCTGCAGTGGTCACCAAGGTGACAGACCATTGTCTGTGATATGCCTAAGGAGGCATTGTGACATCATAAATCTCCCCTGTCGCCCAGGTGACAGACCATTGTCTGTGAACTGCCTAAGTGGGCATTGTGACATCATAACTCTGTCCTGGTCACCTAGGTGACGGAACCTTGTCTGTGATCTGCCTAAGTGGCATTGTGACATCATAACTCTGCATTGGTCACCCAGGTGACAGACCCTTGTCTGTGATCTGCCTATGGGGGCGTTGTTGCATCTTAACTCTGCTCTGGTCACCATGATGACAGACCCTTGTCTGTGATCTGCCTAAGGGGGCATTGTGACATCATAACAGTGCACTCGTAACCCAGGTGACCGACCCTTGACTTTTATCTGCCTAAGGGGGCATTGTTACATCATAACTCTGCACGGGGTACCCAGGTGACAGGCCCTTGTCTGTGATCTCCCTAAGGTGGCCTTGTGACATCATAACTCTGCACTGGTCACGCAGTTGACAGACCCTTGTCTGTGATCTGCCTAATGAAGCATTGTGACATCATAATTCTGCATTGGTCACCAAGGTGAGAAACCATTGTCTGTGATCTGCCTAAGGGGGCGTTGTGACATCATAAATCTGCACTGGTCAACCAGGTGACAGACCCTTGTCTGTGAACTGCTTAAGGGGGCATTGTGACATCGTAATTCTGCACTTGTCTCCCAGGTGACAGACCCTTGTCTGTCATCTTCTTAAGGGGCATTGTGACATCATTACTCTGCACTCACCACCCAGGTGACACACCATTGTCTGTGATCTGCCTAAGGGGCGTTGTGACATCATAACTCGGCACTGGTCAAACTGGTGACAGACCCTTTTCTGTTATCTGCCTCAGGGTGCATTGTGACATCATAATTCTACACCCATCACAAAAGTGTCAGACCCTTGCCTGTGATCTGCGTAAGGGTGCATTGTGACATCATAACTCTGCTCAGGTCACCCATGTGACAGGCGCTTGAATGTGATCTGCCTAAGGGGTCATTGTGACATCTTAACTCTGCACTGGTCACCCAGGAGACAGACCCCTGTCTGTGATTTGCCTAAAGGAGCATTGTGACATCATAAGTCTGCATTGGGAACCCAGGTGACAGGCCCTTGACTTTGGCCTGCCTAAGTGGGCATTGTGACATCAGAACTCTGCACTAGTCACCCTGGTGGCAGACCCTTGTCTGTTATCTGCCTAAGAGGGCATTGTGACATCATAACTCTGCACGGGACACCCAGGTGACACACCCTTGTCTTTGATCTGCCTAAGGGGGCATTGTGACATCATCAGTCTGCACTGGTCAAGCAGTTGACAGACCCTTGTCTGTGAACAGTCTAATGCGGCATTGTGACATCATAACTCTGCATTGGTCACCATGGTGAGAAACCATTGTCTGTGATCTGCCTAAGGGGGCAATGTGACATCATAACTCTGCAGTGGTCACCAAGGTGACAGACAATTGTCTGTGATCTGCCTAAGGGGCATTGTGACATCATAACTCTGCACTGGTCACGCAGGTAACAGAACCTTGTCTGTGATCTGCCTAAGGGGGAATTGTGACATCATAACTCTGCATTGGTCACCAAGGTGAGAGACCATTGTCTGTGATCTGCCTAAAGGGGGGTTGAGACATCATAAATCTGCACTGGTCACCCGGTTACAGACCCTTGTCTGTGAACTGCCTAAGGGTGCATTGTGACATCGTAATTCTGCACTTGTCTCCCAGGTGACAGACCCTTGTCTGTCATGTTCTTAAGGGGCATTGTGACATCATAACTCTGCACTCATCACCCAGGTGACAGACCATTGTCTGTGATCTGCCTAAGGGGCGTTGTGACATCATAACTCGGCACTGGTCACCCTGGTGACAGACCCTTGTCTGTTATCTGCCTCAGGGTGCATTGTGACATCATAATTCTACACCCATCACAAAAGTGTCAGACCCTTGCGTGTGATGTGCGTAAGGGTGCATTGTGACATCATAACTCTGCTCGGGTCACCCATGTGACAGGCGCTTGAATGTGATCTGCCTAAGGGGTCATTGTGACATCTTAACTCTGCACTGGTCACCCAGGAGACAGACCCTTGTCTGTGATTTGCCTAAGGGAGCATTGTGACATCATAAGTCTGCATTGGGAACCCAGGTGACAGGCCCTTCGCTTTGACCTGCCTAAGTGGGCATTGTGACATCAGAACTCTGCACTAGTCACCCCGGTGGCAGACCCTTGTCTGTTATCTGCCTAAGAGGGCATTGTGACATCATAACTCTGCACGGGACACCCAGGTGACACACCCTTGTCTTTGATCTGCCTAAGGGGGCATTGTGACATCATCAGTCTGCACTGGTCAAGCAGTTGACAGACCCTTGTCTGTGAACAGTCTAATGTGGCTTTGTGACATCATAACTCTGCATTGGTCACCATGGTGAGAAACCATTGTCTGTGATCTGCCTAAGGGGGCAATGTGACATCATAACTCTGCACTGGTCACCAAGGTGACAGACCATTGTCTGTGATCTGCCTAAGGGGCATTGTGACATCATAACTCTGCACTGGTCACGCAGGTAACAGAACCTTGTCGGTGATCTGCCTAATGAACCATTGTGACATCATAATTCTGCATTGGTCACCAAGGTGAGAAACCATTGACTGTGATCTGCCTAAGGGGGCGTTGTGACGTCATAACTCTGCACTGGTCAACCAGGTGACAGACCCTTGTCTGTGAACTGCTTAAGGGGGCATTGTGACATCGTAATTCTGCACTTGTCTCCCAGGTGACAGACCCTTGTCTGTCATCTGCTTAAGGGGCATTGTGACATCATTACTCTGCACTCATCACTCAGGTGACAGACCATTGTCTGTGATCTGCCTAAGGGGCATTGTGACATCATAACTCTGCACTGGTCACCAAGGTGACAGACCATTGTCTGTGATCTGCCTAAGGGGCATTGTGACATCATAACTCTGCACTGGCCACGCAGGAAACAGAACCTTGCCTGTGATCTGCCTAAGGGGGAATTGTGACATCATAACTCTGCATTGGTCACCAAGGTGAGAGACCATTGTCTGTGATCTGCCTAATGGGGGGTTGTGACATCATAAATCTGCACTGGACACCCGGTTACAGACCCTTGTCTGTGAACTGCCTAAGGGTGCATTGTGACTTCATAACTCTGCACTTGTCCCCCAGGTGATAGACCCTTGTCTGTGATCTGCTTAAGGGGGCATTGTGACATCATAACTCTCCACTGGTCACCCAGGTGACAGACCCTTTACTGTGAACTGCCTAACGGGGCATTGTGACATCATAACTTTTCACTGCTCACCCTGGTGACAGATCCTTTTCCGTTATCTGCCTAAGGGGTCATTGTGACATCATAACCCTGCACTCATCAACAAGGTGACAGTCCCATGTCTGTGATCTGCCTAAGGGGGCATTGTGACATCGTAACTCTGCACTGGTCACCCAGGTGACAGACCATTGGCTGTGATCTGCCGAAGAAGGCATTGTGACATCATAACTCTGCATTGGTCACCAACGTGAGAAACCATTGTCTGTGATCTCCCTAAGGGGGCGTTGTGACATCATAAGTCTGCACTGGTCACACAGGTGACAGACCTTGTCTGTGAACTGCTTAAGGTGCATGGGGACATCATAACTCTGCACTTGTCTCCCAGGTGACAGACCCTTGTCTTTGATCTGCTTAAGGGGGCATTTTGACATCATAACTCTCCAGTGGTCTCTAAGGTGACAGACCATTGTCTGTGATCTGCCTAAAAAGGCATTGTGACATCAGAACTCTACACTGGTCACCCAGGTGACAGATCCTTGACTGAACTGCCTAAAGGAGCATTGTGATATCATAACTCTTCACTGGTCACCCTGGTGAAAGATCCTTCTCCGTTATCTGCCAAAGGGTGCATGGTGACATCATAAACCTGCACTGGTCACCCACGTGACAGACCCTTGTCTGTGATCTAGCTAAGGGGGCATTGCGACATCATAATTCTGCACTGGTCACCCAGGTGACAGACCATTCTCTGTGATCTTACTAAGGGGGCATTGTGACATCATAACTCTGTAATGGTCACCCAGGTGGCAGGCCCTTGTCTGTGATTTGCTTAATGGGGCATTGTGACATCATAACTCCACACTGGACACCCAGGTGACAGATGCTTGTCTGTGACCTGCCCAAGGGTGCATTGCAACATCATAACTTTGCACTGGTCACCAAGGTGACAGACCATTGTGTGTGATCAGCCTAAGGAGGCATTGTGACATCATAACTCTGCACTGGTCACCCAGGTGACATAGCCTTGTCTGTGAAATGCCGACGTGGGCATTTTGACGTCATAACTCTGCACTGTTCAACCACGTGACAGACCATGGCCTTTGATCTGCCTAAGGGTGCATTGTGACATCGTAACTCGGCACGGGGCAACCAGGTCACAGACCCTTGTCTGTGATCGGCCTAAAGGTGAATTGTCACATCATAACTCTGCTCGGGTCACCCATGTGACAGGCCCTTGAATGTGATCTGCCTAAAGGGTCATTGTGACATCTTATCTCTACACTGGTCACCCAGGAGACAGATCCTTGTCTGTGATTTGCCTAATTGGGCATTGTGACATCATAAGTCTGCATTGGGAACCCAGGTGACAGGCCCTTGTCTTGACCTGCCCAAGAGGGCATTGTGACATCATAACTCTGCACTGGTCACCCTGGTGGCAGACCCTTGTCTGTTATCTGCCCAAGAGGGTATTGTGACATCATAACTCTGCACGGGACACCCAGGTGACAGATCCTTGTCTTTGATCTGCCTAAGGGGGCATTGCGTCATCATAAGTCTGCACTGGTCACGCAGTTGACAGACCCCTGTCTCTGATCTGCCTAATGCGGCATTGTGACATCATAACTCTGCATTGGTCACCATGGTGAGAAACCATTGTCTGTGATCTCCCTAAGGGGCAATGAGACATCATAACTCTGCAGTGGTCACCAAGGTGACAGACCATTGTCTGTGATATGCCTAAGGAGGCATTGTGACATCATAACTCTGCACTGGTCGCCCAGGTGACAGACCATTGTCTGTGAACTGCCTAAGTGGGCATTGTGACATCATAACTCTGCATTGGTCACCCAGGTGACAGACCCTTGTCTGTAATCTGCCTATGGGGGCGTTGTTGCATCTTAACTCTGCACTGGTCACCATGATGACAGACCCTTGTCTGTGATCTGCCTAAGGGTGCATTGTGACATCATAACAGTGCACTGGTAACCCAGGTGTCCGACCCTTGTCTTTTATCTGCCTAAGGGGGCATTGTTACATCATAACTCTGCACGGGGTACCCAGGTGACAGGCCCTTGTCTGTCATCTCCCTAAGGTGGCCTTGTGACATCATAACTCTGCACTGGTCACGCAGTTGACAGACCCTTGTCTGTGATCTGCCTAATGAAGCATTGTGACATCATAATTCTGCATTGGTGACCAAGGTGAGAAACCATTGTCTGTGATCTGCCTAAGGGGGCGTTGTGACATCATAAATCTGCACTGGTCAACCAGGTGACAGACCCTTGTCTGTGAACTGCTTAAGGGGGCATTGTGACATCGTAATTCTGCACTTGTCTCCCAGGTGACAGACCCTTGTCTGTCATCTTCTTAAGGGGCATTGTGACATCATTACTCTGCACTCATCACCCAGGTTTCAGACCATTGTCTGTGATCTGCCTAAGGGGCATTGTGACATCATAACTCGGCACTGGTCACCCTGGTGACAGACCCTTGTCTGTTATCTGCCTCAGGGTGCATTGTGACATCATAATTCTACACCCATCACAAAAGTGTCAGACCCTTGCCTGTGATCTGCGTAAGGGTGCATTGTGACATCATAACTCTGCTCGGGTCACCCATGTGACAGGTGCTTGAATGTGATCTGCCTAAGGGGTCATTGTGACATCTTAACTCTGCACTGGTCACCCAGGAGACAGACCCCTGTCTGTGATTCGCCTAAAGGAGCATTGTGACATCATAAGTCTGCATTGGGAACCCAGGTGACAGGCCCTTGACTTTGACCTGCCTAAGTGGGCATTGTGACATCAGAACTCTGCACTAGTCACCCTGGTGGCAGACCCTTGTCTGTTATCTGCCTAAGAGGGCATTGTGACATCATAACTCTGCACGGGACACCCAGGTGACACACCCTTGTCTTTGATCTGCCTATGTGGGCATTGTGACATCATCAGTCTGCACTGGTCAAGCAGTTGACAGACCCTTGTCTGTGAACAGTCTAATGCGGCATTGTGACATCATAACTCTGCATTAGTCACCATGGTGAGAAACCATTGTCTGTGATCTGTCTAAAGGGGCAGTGTGACATCATAACTCTGCACTGGTCACCAAGGTGACAGACCATTGTCTGTGATCTGCCTAAGGGGCATTGTGACATCATAACTCTGCACTGGTCACGCAGGTAACAGATCCTTGTCTGTGATCTGCCTAAGGGGAAATTGTGACATCATAACTCTGCATTGGTCACCAAGGTGAGAGACCATTGTCTGTGATCTGCCTAAAGGGGGGTTGTGACATCATAAATCTGCACTGGACACCCGGTTACAGACCCTTGTCTGTGAACTGCCTAAGGGTGCATTGTGACATCGTAATTCTGCACTTGTCTCCCAGGTGACAGACCCTTGTCTGTCATCTTCTTAAGGGGCGTTGTGACATCATAACTCTGCACTCATCACCCAGGTGACAGACCATTGTCTGTGATCTGCCTAAGGGGCATTGTGACATCATAACTCGGCACTGGTCACCCTGGTGACAGACCCTTGTCTGTTATCTGCCTCAGGGTGCATTGTGACATCATAATTCTACACCCATCACAAATGTGTCAGATCCTTGCCTGTGATCTGCTTAAGGGTGCATTGTGACATCATTACTCTGCTCGGATCACCCATGTGACAGATCCTTCTCCGTTATCTGCCAAAGGGTGCATTGTGACATCATAAACCTGCACTGGTCACCCACGTGACAGACCCTTGACTGTGATGTAGCTAAGGGGGCATTGTGACATCAAAATTCTGCACTGGTCACCCAGGTGACAGACCGTTCTCTGTGATCTTACTAAGGGGGCATTGTGACATCATAACTCTGTAATGGTCACCCAGGTGGCAGACCCTTGTCTGTGATCTGCTTAATGGGGCATTGTGACATCATAACTCTACACTGGACACCCAGGTGACAGATGCTTGTCTGTGACCTGCCCAAGGGTTCATTGCAACATCATAACTTTTCACTGGTCACCAAGGTGACAGACCATTGTGTGTGATCAGCCTAAGGAGGCATTCTGACATCATAACTCTGCACTGGTCACCAGGTGACATAGCCTTGTCTGTGAAATGCCGAAGGGGGCATTTTGACGTTATAACTCTGCACTGTTCGACCACGTGACAGACCCTGGTCCTTGATCTGCCTAAGGGTGCATTGTGACATCGTAACTCGGCACGGGGCAACCAGGTCACAGACCCTTGTCTGTGATCGGCCTAAAGGTGCATTGTCACATCATAACTCTGCTCGGGTCACCCATGTGACTGGCCTTTGAATGTGATCTGCCTAAGGGGTCATTGTGACATCTTATCTCTACACTGGTCACCCAGGAGACAGATCCTTGTCTGTGATTTGCCTAATTGGGCATTGTGACATCATAAGTCTGCACTGGGAACCCAGGTGACAGGCCCTTGTCTTGACCTGCCCAAGTGGGCATTGTGACATCATAACTCTGCACTGGTCACCCTGGTGGCAGACCCTTGTCTGTTATCTGCCTAAGAGGGTATTGTGACATCATAACTCTGCACGAGACACCCAGGTGACAGACCCTTGTCTTTGATCTGCCTAAGTGGGCATTGTGACATCAGAACTCTGCACTAGTCACCCTGGTGGCAGACCCTTGTCTGTTATCTGCCTAAGAGGGCATTGTGACATCATAACTCTGCACGGGACACCCAGGTGACACACCCTTGTCTTTGATCTGCCTAAGGGGGCATTGTGACATCATCAGTCTGCACTGGTCAAGCAGTTGACAGACCCTTGTTTGTGAACAGTCTAATGCGGCTTTGTGACATCTTAACTCTGCATTGGTCACCAAGGTGAGAGACCATTGTCTTTGATCTGCTTAAGGGGGCATTTTGACCTCATAACTCTCCAGTGGTCTCTAAGGTGACAGACCATTGTCTGTGATCTGCCTAAAGAGGCATTGTGACATCAGAACTCTACACTGGTCACAAAGGTGACAGACCCTTGACTGTGAACTGCCTAAAGGAGCATTGTGATATCATAACTCTTCACTGGTCACCCTGGTGACAGATCCTTCTCCGTTATCTGCCAAAGGGTGCATTGTGACATCATAAACCTGCACTGGTCACCCACGTGACAGACCCTTGTCTGTGATCTAGCTAAGGGGGCATTGTGACATCATAATTCTGCACTGGTCACACAGGTGACAGACCATTCTTTGTGATCTTACTAAGGGGGCATTGTGACATCATAACTCTGTAATGGTCACCCAGGTGGCAGGCCCTTGTCTGTGATCTGCTTAATGGGGCATTGTGACATCATAACTCTACACTGGACACCCAGGTGACAGATGCTTGTCTGTGACCTGCCCAAGGGTGCATTGCAACATCATAACTTTGCACTGGTCACCAAGGTGACAGACCATTGTGTGTGATCAGCCTAAGGAGGCATTGTGACATCATAAATCTGCACTGGTCACCCAGGTGACATAGCCTTGTCTGTGAAATGCCGACGTGGGCATTTTGACGTCATAACTCTGCACTGTTCAACCACGTGACAGACCATGGCCTTTGATCTGCCTAAGGGAGCATTGTGACATCGTAACTCGGCACGGGGCAACCAGGTCACAGACCCTTGTCTGTGATCGGCCTAAAGGTGCATTGTCACATCATAACTCTGCTCGGGTCACCCATGTGACAGGCCCTTGAATGTGATCTGCCTAAGGGGTCATTGTGACATCTTATCTCTACACTGGTCACCCAGGAGACAGATCCTTGTCTGTGATTTGCCTAATTGGGCATTGTGACATCATAAGTCTGCACTGCGAACCCAGGTGACAGGCCCTTGTCTTGACCTGCCCAAGTGGGCATTGTGACATCATAACTCTGCAATGGTCACCCTGGTGGCAGACCCTTGTCTGTTATCTGCCTAAGAGGGTATTGTGACATCATAACTCTGCACGGGACACCCAGGTGACAGACCCTTGTCTTTGATCTGCCTAAGGGGGCATTGTGACATCATAACTCTGCACTGGTCACGCAGTTGACAGACCCTTGTCTGTGATCTGCCTAATGCGGCATTGTGACATCATAACTCTGCATTGGTCACCATGGTGAGAAACCATTGTCTGTGATCTGCCTAAGGGGCAATGTGACATCATAACTCTGCAGTGGTCACCAAGGTGACAGACCATTGTCTGTGATATGCCTAAGGAGGCATTGTGACATCATAACTCTGCACTGGTCGCCCAGGTGACAGACCATTGTCTGTGAACTGCCTAAGGGGGCATTGTGACATCATAACTCTGCCCTGGTCACCATGGTGATGCAACCTTGTCTGTGATCTGCCTAAGTGGCATTGTGACATCATAACTCTGCATTGGTCACCCAGGTGAGAGACCCTTGTCTGTGATCTGCCTATGGGGGCGTTGTTGCATCTTAACTCTGCACTGGTCACCATGATGAGAGACCCTTGTCTGTGATCTGCCTAAGGGGGCATTGTGACATCATAACAGTGCACTGGTAACCCAGGTGACCGACCCTTGTCTTTTATCTGCCTAAGGGGGCATTGTTACATCATAAATCTGCAAGGGGTACCCAGGTGACAGGCCCTTGTGTGTGATCTCCCTAAGGTGGCCTTGTGACATCATAACTCTGCACTGGTCACGCAGTTGACAGACCCTTTTCTGTGATCTGCCTAAGGGGAAATTGTGGCATCATAACTCTGCATTGGTCACCAAGGTGAGAGACCATTGTGTGTGATCTGCCTAAAGGGTAGTTGTGACATCATAAATCTGCACTGGACACCCGGTTACAGACCCTTGTCTGTGAACTGCCTAAGTTTGCATTGTGACATCGTAATTCTGCACTTGTCTCCCAGGTGACAGACCCTTGTCTGTCATCTTCTTAAGGGGCATTGTGACATCATAACTCTGCACTCATCACCCAGGTGACAGACCATTGTCTGTGATCTGCCTAAGGGGCATTGTGACATCATAACTCGGCACTGGTCACCCTGGTGACAGACCTTTGTCTGTTATCTGCCTCAGGGTGCATTGTGACATCATAATTCTACACCCATCACAAAAGTGTCAGACCCTTGCCTGTGATCTGCTTAAGGGTGCATTGTGACATCATAACTCTGCTCGGGTCA
This sequence comes from Gorilla gorilla gorilla, assembly GCF_029281585.2. Taxonomy (NCBI): domain Eukaryota; kingdom Metazoa; phylum Chordata; class Mammalia; order Primates; family Hominidae; genus Gorilla; species Gorilla gorilla. The sequence goes on from NC_073241.2 coordinate 23,810,804, forward strand.
CCCATGTGACAGGCGCTTGAATGTGATCTGCCTAAGGGGTCATTGTGACATCTTAACTCTGCACTGGTCACCCAGGAGACAGACCCTTGTCTGTGATTTGCCTAAGGGAGCATTGTGACATCATAAGTCTGCATTGGGAACCCAGGTGACAGGCCCTTGACTTTGACCTGCCTAAGTGGGCATTGTGACATCAGAACTCTGCACTAGTCACCCTGGTGGCAGACCCTTGTCTGTTATCTGCCTAAGAGGGCATTGTGACATCATAACTCTGCACGGGACACCCAGGTGACAGATGTTTGTCTGTGACCTGCCCAAGGGTGCATTGCAACATCATAACTTTGCACTGGTCACCAAGGTGACAGACCATTGTGTGTGATCAGCCTAAGGAGGTATTGTGACATCATAAATCTGCACTGGTCACCCAGGTGACATAGCCTTGTCTGTGAAATGCCGACGTGGGCATTTTGACGTCATAACTCTGCACTGTTCAACCACGTGACAGACCATGGCCTTTGATCTGCCTAAGGGAGCATTGTGACATCGTAACTCGGCACGGGGCAACCAGGTCACAGACCCTTGTCTGTGATCGGCCTAAAGGTGCATTGTCACATCATAACTCTGCTCGGGTCACCCATGTGACTGGCCCTTGAATGTGATCTGCCTAAGGGGTCATTGTGACATCTTATCTCTACACTGGTCACCCAGGAGACAGATCCTTGTCTGTGATTTGCCTAATTGGGCATTGTGACATCATAAGTCTGCACTGCGAACCCAGGTGACAGGCCCTTGTCTTGACCTGCCCAAGTGGGCATTGTGACATCATAACTCTGCGCTGGTCACCCTGGTGGCAGACCCTTGTCTGTTATCTGCCTAAGAGGGTATTGTGACATCATAACTCTGCGCGGGACACCTTGGTGACAGACCCTTGTCTTTGATCTGCCTAAGGGGGCATTGTGACATCATAAGTCTGCACTGGTAACGCAGTTGACAGACCCCTGTCTGTGATCTGCCTAATGCGGCATTGTGACATCATAACTCTGCATTGGTCACCATGGTGAGAAACCATTGTCTGTGATCTGCCTAAGGGGCAATGTGACATCATAACTCTGCAGTGGTCACCAAGGTGACAGACCATTGTCTGTGATATGCCTAAGGAGGCATTGTGACTTCATAACTCTGCACTGGTCGCCCAGGTGACAGACCATTGTCTGTGAACTGCCTAAGTGGGCATTGTGACATCATAACTCTGCCCTGGTCACCTAGGTGTTGGAACCTTGTCTGTGATCTGCCTAAGTGGCATTGTGACATCATAACTCTGCATTGGTCACGCTGGTGACAGACCCTTGTCTGTGATCTGCCTATGGGGGCGTTGTTGCATCTTAACTCTGCACTGGTCACCATGATGACAGACCCTTGTCTGTGATCTGCCTAAGGGGGCATTGTGACATCATAACAGTGCACTGGTAACCCAGGTGACACACCCTTGTCTTTGATCTGCCTAAGGGGGCATTGTGACATCATCAGTCTGCACTGGTCAAGCAGTTGACAGACCCTTGTCTGTGAACAGTCTAATGCGGCATTGTGACATCATAACTCTGCATTGGTCACCATGGTGAGAAACCATTGTCTGTGATCTGCCTAAGGGGCAATGTGACATCATAACTCTGCAGTGGTCACCAAGGTGACAGACCATTGTCTGTGATATGCCTAAGGAGGCATTGTGACTTCATAACTCTGCACTGGTCGCCCAGGTGACAGACCATTGTCTGTGAACTGCCTAAGTGGGCATTGTGACATCATAACTCTGCCCTGGTCACCTAGGTGTTGGAACCTTGTCTGTGATCTGCCTAAGTGGCATTGTGACATCATAACTCTGCATTGGTCACGCTGGTGACAGACCCTTGTCTGTGATCTGCCTATGGGGGCGTTGTTGCATCTTAACTCTGCACTGGTCACCATGATGACAGACCCTTGTCTGTGATCTGCCTAAGGGGGCATTGTGACATCATAACAGTGCACTGGTAACCCAGGTGACACACCCTTGTCTTTGATCTGCCTAAGGGGGCATTGTGACATCATCAGTCTGCACTGGTCAAGCAGTTGACAGACCCTTGTCTGTGAACAGTCTAATGCGGCATTGTGACATCATAACTCTGCATTGGTCACCATGGTGAGAAACCATTGTCTGTGATCTGCCTAAGGGGGCAATGTGACATCATAACTCTGCACTGGTCACTAAGGTGACAGACCATTGTCTGTGATCTGCCTAAGGGGCATTGTGACATCATAACTCTGCACTGGGCACGCAGGTAACAGAACCTTGTGTGTGATCTGCCTAAGGGGAAATTGTGACATCATAACTCTGCATTGGTCACCAAGGTGAGAGAACATTGTGTGTGATCTGCCTAAAGGGTAGTTGTGACATCATAAATCTGCACTGGACACCCGGTTACAGACTCTTGTCTGTGAACTGCCTAAGTTTGCATTGTGACATCGTAATTCTGCACTTGTCTCCCAGGTGACAGACCCTTGTCTGTCATCTTCTTAAGGGGCATTGTGACATCATAAATCTGCACTCATCACCCAGGTGACAGACCATTGTCTGTGATCTGCCTAAGGGGCATTGTGACATCATAACTCGGCACTGGTCACCCTGGTGACAGACCCTTGTCTGTCATCTGCCTCAGGGTGCATTGTGACATCATAATTCTACACCCATCACAAAAGTGTCAGACCCTTGCCTGTGATCTGCTTAAGGGTGCATTGTGACATCATAACTCTGCTCGGGTCACCCATGTGACAGGCGCTTGAATGTGATCTGCAAAACGGGTCATTGTGACATCTTAACTCTGCACTGGTCACCCAGGTGACAGACCCTTGTCTGTGATTTGCCTCAGGGAGCATTGTGACATCATAAGTCTGCATTGGGAACCCAGGTGACAGGCCCTTGACTTTGACCTGCCTAAGTGGGCATTGTGACATCAGATCTCTGCACTAGTCACCGTGGTGGCAGACCCTTGTCTGTTATCTGCCTAAGAGGGCATTGTGACATCATAACTCTGCACGGGACACCCAGGTGACACACCCTTGTCTTTGATCTGCCTAAGGGGGCATTGTGACATCATCAGTCTGCACTGGTCAAGCAGTTGACAGACCCTTGTCTGTGAACAGTCTAATGTGGCTTTGTGACATCATAACTCTGCATTGGTTACCATGGTGAGAAACCATTGTCTGTGATCTGCCTAAGGGGGCAATGTGACATCATAACTCTGCACTGGTCACCAAGGTGACAGACCATTGTCTGTGATCTGCCTAAGGGGCATTGTGACATCATAACTCTGCACTGGTCACGCAGGTAACAGAACCTTGTCGTTGATCTGCCTAATGAAGCATTGTGACATCATAATTCTGCATTGGTCACCAAGGTGAGAAACCATTGTCTGTGATCTGCCTAAGGGGGCGTTGTGACGTCATAAATCTGCACTGGTCAACCAGGTGACAGACCCTTGTCTGTGAACTGCTTAAGGGGGCATTGTGACATCGTAATTCTGCACTTGTCTCTCAGGTGACAGACCCTTGTCTTTCATCTGCTTAAGGGGCATTGTGACATCATTACTCTGCACTCATCACCCAGGTGACAGACCATTGTCTGTGATCTGCCTAAGGGGCATTGTGACATCATAACTTTTCGCTGCTCACCCTGGTGACAGATCGTTTTCCGTTATCTGCCTAAGGGGTCATTGTGACATCATAAGCCTGCACTCGTCAACAAGGTGACAGTCCCTTGTCTGTGATCTGCCTAAGGGGGGCATTGTGACATCGTAACTCTGCACTGGTCACTCAGGTGACAGACCATTGGCTGTGATCTGCCCAAGAAGGCATTGTGACATCATAACTCTGCATTGGTCACCAACGTGAGAAACCATTGTCTGTGATCTCCCTAAGGGGGCGTTGTGACATCATAAGTCTGCACTGGTCACACAGGTGACAGACCTTGTCTGTGAACTGCTTAAGGGGCATAGGGGCATCATAACTCTGCACTTGTCTCCCAGGTGACAGACCCTTGTCTTTGATCTGCTTAAGGGGGCATTTTGACATCATAACTCTCCAGTGGTCTCTAAGGTGACAGACCATTGTCTGTGATCTGCCTAAAGAGGCATTGTGACATCAGAACTCTACACTGGTCACACAGGTGACAGACCCTTGACTGTGAACTGCCTAAAGGAGCATTGTGATATCATAACTCTTCACTGGTCACCCTGGTGACAGATCCTTCTCCGTTATCTGCCAAAGGGTGCATTGTGTCATCATAAACCTGCACTGGTCACCCACGTGACAGACCCTTGTCTGTGATCTAGCTAAGGGGGCATTGTGACATCATAATTCTGCACTGCTCACCCAGGTGACAGACCGTTCTCTGTGATCTTACTAAGGGGGCATTGTGACATCATAACTCTGTAATGGTCACCCACGTGGCAGACCATTGTCTGTGATCTGCTTAATGGGGCATTATGACATCATAACTCTACACTGGACACCCAGGTGACAGATGCTTCTCTGTGACCTGCCCAAGGGTGCATTGCAACATCATAACTTTGCACTGGTCACCAAGGTGACAGACCATTGTGTGTGATCAGCCTAAGGAGGCATTCTGACATCATAACTCTGCACTGGTCACCCAGGTGACATAGCCTTGTCTGTGAAATGCCGAAGGGGGCATTTTGACGTCATAACTCTGCCCTGTTCGACCACGTGACAGACCCTGGTCCTTGATCTGCCTAAGGGTGCATTGTGACATCGTAACTCGGCACGGGGCACCCAGGTCACAGACCCTTGTCTGTGATCGGCCTAAAGGTGCATTGTCACATCATAACTCTGCTCGGGTCACCCATGTGACTGGCCCTTGAATGTGATCTGCCTAAGGGGTCATTGTGACATCTTATCTCTACACTGGTCACCCAGGAGACAGATCCTTGTCTGTGATTTGCCTAATTGGGCATTGTGACATCATAAGTCTGCACTGGGAACCCAGGTGACAGGCCCTTGTCTTGACCTGCCCCAGTGGGCATTGTGACATCATAACTCTGCACTGGTCACCCTGGTGGCAGACCCTTGTCTGTTATCTGCCTAAGAGGGTATTGTGACATCATAACTCTGCACGGGACACCCAGGTGACAGACCCTTGTCTTTGATCTGCCTAAGGGGGCATTGTGACATCATAAGTCTGCACTGGTCACGCAGTTGACAGACCCCTGTCTGTGATCTGCCTAATGCGGCATTGTGACATCATAACACTGCATTGGTCACCATGGTGAGAAACCATTGTCTGTGATCTGCCTAAGGGGCAATGTGACATCATAACTCTGCAGTGGTCACCAAGGTGACAGACCATTGTCTGTGATATGCCTAAGGAGGCATTGTGACATCATAACTCTGCACTGGTCACCCAGGTGACAGACCATTGTCTGTGAACTGCCTAAGTGGGCATTGTGACATCATAACTCTGCCCTGGTCACCTAGGTGATGGAATCTTGTCTGTGATCTGCCTAAGTGGCATTGTGACATCATAACTCTGCATTGGTCACCCAGGTGACAGACCCTTGTCTGTGATCTGCCTATTGGGGCGTTGTTGCATCTTAACTCTGCACTGGTCACCATTATGACACACCCTTGTCTGTGATCTGCCTAAGGGGGCATTGTGACATCATAACTCTGCACGGGGTACCCAGGTGACAGGCCCTTGTCTGTGATCTCCCTAAGGTGGCCTTGTGACATCATAACTCTGCACTGGTCACGCAGTTGACAGACCCTTGTCTGTGATCTGCCTAATGAAGGATTGCAACATCATAATTCTGCATTGGTCACCAAGGTGGGAAACCATTGTCTGTGATCTGCCTAAGGGGGCGTTGTGACATCATAAATCTGCACTGGTCAACCAGGTGACAGACCCTTGTCTGTGAACTGCTTAAGGGGGCATTGTGACATCGTAATTCTGCACTTGTCTCCCAGGTGACAGACCCTTGTCTGTCATCTGCTTAAGGGGCATTGTGACATCATTACTCTGCACTCATCACCCAGGTGACAGACCATTGTCTGTGATCTGCCTAAGGGGCATTGTGACATCATAACTCGGCACTGGTCACCCTGGTGACAGACCCTTGTCTGTTATCTGCCTCAGGGTGCATTGTGACATCATAATTCTACACCCATCACAAATGTGTCAGACCCTTGCCTGTGATCTGCGTAAGGGTGCTTTGTGACATCATAACTTTGCTCGGGTCACCCATGTGACAGGCGCTTGAATGTGATCTGCAAAACGGGTCATTGTGACATCTTAACTCTGCACTGGTCACCCAGGAGACAGACCCTTGTCTGTGATTTGCCTAAGGGAGCATTGTGACATCATAAGTCTGCATTGGGAACCCAGGTGACAGGCCCTTGACTTTGACCTGCCTAAGTGGGCATTGTGACATCAGAACTCTGCACTAGTCACCCTGGTGGCAGACCCTTGTCTGTTATCTGCCTAAGAGGGCATTGTGACATCATAACTCTGCACGGGACACCCAGGTGACACACCCTTGTCTTTGATCTGCCTAAGGGGGCATTGTGACATCATCAGTCTGCACTGGTCAAGCAGTTGACAGACCCTTGTCTGTGAACAGTCTAATGCGGCATTGTGACATCATAACTCTGCATTGGTCACCATGGTGAGAAACCATTGTCTGTGATCTGCCTAAGGGGCAATGTGACATCATAACTCTGCAGTGGTCACCAAGGTGACAGACCATTGTCTGTGATATGCCTAAGGAGGCATTGTGACATCATAACTCTGCATTGGTCTCCCAGGTGACAGACCATTGTCTGTGAACTGCCTAAGTGGGCATTGTGACATCATAACTCTGCCCTGGTCACCTAGGTGATGGAACCTTGTCTTTGATCTGCCTAAGTGGCATTGTGACATCATAACTCTGCATTGGTCACCCAGGTGACAGACCCTTGTCTGTGATCTGCCTATGGGGGCGTTGTTGCTTCTTAACTCTGCACTGGTCACCATGATGACAGACCCTTGTCTGTGATCTGCCTAAGGGGGCATTGTGACATCATAACAGTGCACTGGTAACCCAGGTGACCGACCCTTGTCTTTTATCTGCCTAAGGGGGCATTGTTACATCATAACTCTGCACGGGGTACCCAGGTGACAGGCCCTTGTCTGTGATCTCCCTAAGGTGGCCTTGTGACATCATAACTCTGCACTGGTCACGCAGTTGACAGACCCTTGTCTGTGATCTGCCTAATGAAGCATTGTGACATCATAATTCTGCATTGGTCACCAAGGTGAGAAACCATTGTCTGTGATCTGCCTAAGGGGGCGTTGTGACATCATAAATCTGCACTGGTCAACCAGGTGACAGACCCTTGTCTGTGAACTGCTTAAGGGGGCATTGTGACATCGTAATTCTGCACTTGTCTCCCAGGTGACAGACCCTTGTCTGTCATCTGCTTAAGGGGCATTGTGACATCATTACTCTGCACTCATCACCCAGGTGACAGACCATTGTCTGTGATCTGCCTAAGGGGCATTGTGACATCATAACTCGGCACTGGTCACCCTGGTGACAGACCCTTGTCTGTTATCTGCCTCAGGGTGCATTGTGACATCATAATTCTACACCCATTACAAATGTGTCAGACCCTTGCCTGTGATCTGTGTAAGGGTGCAATGTGACATCATAACTCTGCTCGGGTCACCCATGTGACAGGCGCTTGAATGTGATCTGCCTAAGGGGTCATTGTGACATCTTAACTCTGCACTGGTCACCCAGGAGACAGACCCTTGTCTGTGATTTGCCTAAGGGAGCATTGTGACATCATAAGTCTGCATTGGGAACCCAGGTGACAGGCCCTTGACTTTGACCTGCCTAATTGGGCATTGTGACATCAGAACTCTGCACTAGTCAACCTGGTGGCAGACCCTTGTCTGTTATCTGCCTAAGAGGGCATTGTGACATCATAACTCTGCACGGGACACCCAGGTGACACACCCTTGTCTTTGATCTGCCTAAGGGGGCATTGTGACATCATCAGTCTGCACTGGTCAAGCAGTTGACAGACCCTTGTCTGTGAACAGTCTAATGCGGCATTGTGACATCATAACTCTGCATTGGTCACCATGGTGAGAAACCATTGTCTGTGATCTGCCTAAGGGGGAATGTGACATCATAACTCTGCACTGGTCACCAAGGTGACAGACCATTGTCTGTGATCTGCCTAAGGGGCATTGTGACATCATAACTCTGCACTGGTCAAGCAGGTAACGGAACCTTGTCTGTGATCTGCCTATGTGGGAATTGTGACATCATAACTCTGCATTGGTGACCAAGGTGAGAGACCATTGTCTGTGATCTGCCTAAAGGGGGGTTGTGACATCATAAATCTGCACTGGACACCCGGTTACAGACCCTTGTCTGTGAACTGCCTAAGGGTGCATTGTGACTTCATAACTCTGCACTTGTCCCCCAGGTGATAGACCCTTGTCTGTGATCTGCCTAAGAAGGCATTGTGACATCATCACTCTGCATTGGTCACCAACGTGAGAAACCATTGTCTGTGATCTCCCTAAGGGGGAGTTGTGACATCATAAGTCTGCACTGGTCACACAGGTGACAGACCTTGTCTGTGAACTGCTTAAGGGGCATAGGGACATCATAACTCTGCACTTGTCTCCCAGGTGACAGACCCTTGTCTTTGATCTGCTTAAGGGGGCATTTTGACATCATAACTCTCCAGTGGTCTCTAAGGTGACAGACCCTTGTCTGTGATCTGCCTAAAGAGGCATTGTGACATCAGAACTCTACACTGGTCACCCAGGTGACAGACCCTTGACTGTGAACTGCCTAAAGGAGCATTGTGATATCATAACTCTTCACTGGTCACCCTGGTGACAGATCCTTCTCCGTTATCTGCCAAAGGGTGCATTGTGACATCATAAACCTGCACTGGTCACCCACGTGACAGACCCTTGTCTGTGATATAGCTAAGGGGGAATTGTGACATCATAATTCTGCACTGGTCACCCAGGTGACAGACCGTTCTCTGTGATCTTACTAAGGGGGCATTGTGACATCATAACTCTGCACTGGTCCCCCAGGTGACATACCGTTGTCTGTGATCTGCTTAAGGGGGCATTGTGACATCATAAACTTGCACTGGTCACCCAGGTTACGGATCCTTGTCTGTGATCTGCCTAAGGGGGCATTGTGACATCATAACCCTGCACTGGTCACCCAGGTGACAGGCCCTTGTCTGTGATCTCCCTAAGGTGGCCTTGTGACATCATAACTCTGCACTGGTCACGCAGTTGACAGACCCTTGTCTGTGATCTGCCTAATGATGCATTGTGACATCATAATTCTGCATTGGTCACCAAGGTGAGAAACCATTGTCTGTGATCTGCCTAAGGGGGCGTTGTGACATCATAAATCTGCACTGGTCAACCAGGTGACAGACCCTTGTCTGTGAACTGCTTAAGGGGGCATTGTGACATCGTAATTCTGCACTTGTCTCCCAGGTGACAGACCCTTGTCTGTCATCTGCTTAAGGGGCATTGTGACATCATTACTCTGCACTCATCACCCAGGTGACAGACCATTGTCTGTGATCTGCCTAAGGGGCATTGTGACATCATAACTCGGCACTGGTCACCCTGGTGACAGACCCTTGTCTGTTATCTGCCTCAGGGTGCATTGTGACATCATAATTCTACACCCATCACAAATGTGTCAGACCCTTGCCTGTGATCTGCGTAAGGGTGCATTGTGACATCATAACTCTGCTCGGGTCACCCATGTGACAGGCGCTTGAATGTGATCTGCCTAAGGGGTCATTGTGACATCTTAACTCTGCACTGGTCACCCAGGAGACAGACCCTTGTCTGTGATTTGCCTAAGGGAGCATTGTGACATCATAAGTCTGCATTGGGAACCCAGGTGACAGGCCCTTGACTTTGACCTGCCTAAGGGGGCATTGTGACATCAGAACTCTGCACTAGTCACCCTGGTGGTAGACCCTTGTCTGCTATCTGCCTAAGAGGGCATTGTGACATCGTAACTCTGCACGGGACACCCAGGTGACACACCCTTGTCTTTGATCTGCCTAAGGGGGCATTGTGACATCATCAGTCTGCACTGGTCAAGCAGTTGACAGACCCTTGTCTGTGAACAGTCTAATGCGGCATTGTGACATCATAACTCTGCATTGGTCACCATGGTGAGAAACCATTGTCTGTGATCTGCCTAAGGGGGCAATGTGACATCATAACTCTGCACTGGTCACCAAGGTGACAGACCATTGTCTGTGATCTGCCTAAGGGGCATTGTGACATCATAACTCTGCACTGGTCACGCAGGTAACAGAACCTTGTCTGTGATCTGCCTAAGGGGGAATTGTGACATCATAACTCTGCATTGGTGACCAAGGTGAGAGACCATTGTCCGTGATCTGCCTAAAGGGGGGTTGTGACATCATAAATCTGCACTGGACACCCGGTTACAGACCCTTGTCTGTGAACTGCCTAAGGGTGCATTGTGACTTCATAATTCTGCACTTGTCCCCCAGGTGATAGACCCTTGTCTGTGATCTGCTTAAGGGGGCATTGTGACATCATAACTCTCCACTGGTCACCCAGGTGACAGACCCTTGACTGTGAACTGCCTAACGGGGCATTGTGACATCATAACTTTTCACTGCTCACACTGGTGACAGATCCTTTTCCGTTATCTGCCTAAGGGTTCATTGTGACATCATAACCCTGCACTCGTCAACAAGGTGACAGTCCCTTGTCTGTGATCTGCCTAAGTTGGCATTGTGACATCGTAACTCTCCACTGGTCACCCAGGTGACAGACCATTGGCTGTGAGCTGCCTAAGAAGGCATTGTGACTTCATAACTCTGCATTGGTCACCAACGTGAGAAACCATTGTCTGTGATCTCCCTAAGGGGGCGTTGTGACATCATAAGTCTGCACTGGTCACACAGGTGACAGACCTTGTCTGTGAACTGCTTAAGGGGCATAGGGACATCATAACTCTGCACTTGTCTCCCAGGTGACAGACCCTTGTCTTTGATCAGCTTAAGGGGGCATTTTGACATCATAACTCTCCAGTGGTCTCTAAGGTGACAGACCCTTGTCTGTGATCTAGCTAAGGGGGCATTGTGACATCATAATTCTGCACTGGTCACCCAGGTGACAGACCGTTCTCTGTGATCTTACTAAGGGGGCATTGTGACATCATAACTCTGCACTGGTCCCCCAGGTGACATACCGTTGTCTGTGATCTGCTTAAGGGGGCATTGTGACATCATAAACTTGCACTGGTCACCCAGGTTACGGATCCTTGTCTGTGATCTGCCTAAGGGGGCATTGTGACATCATAACCCTGCACTGGTCACCCAGGTGACAGGCCCTTGTCTGTGATCTCCCTAAGGTGGCCTTGTGACATCATAACTCTGCACTGGTCACGCAGTTGACAGACCCTTGTCTGTGATCTGCCTAATGAAGCATTGTGACATCATAATTCTGCATTGGTCACCAAGGTGAGAAACCATTGTCTGTGATCTGCCTAAGGGGGCGTTGTGACATCATAAATCTGCACTGGTCAACCAGGTGACAGACCCTTGTCTGTGAACTGCTTAAGGGGGCATTGTGACATCGTAATTCTGCACTTGTCTCCCAGGTGACAGACCCTTGTCTGTCATCTGCTTAAGGGGCATTGTGACATCATTACTCTGCACTCATCACCCAGGTGACAGACCATTGTCTGTGATCTGCCTAAGGGGCATTGTGACATCATAACTCGGCACTGGTCACCCTGGTGACAGACCCTTGTCTGTTATCTGCCTCAGGGTGCATTGTGACATCATAATTCTACACCCATCACAAATGTGTCAGACCCTTGCCTGTGATCTGCGTAAGGGTGCATTGTGACATCATAACTCTGCTCGGGTCACCCATGTGACAGGCGCTTGAATGTGATCTGCCTAAGGGGTCATTGTGACATCTTAACTCTGCACTGGTCACCCAGGAGACAGACCCTTGTCTGTGATTTTCCTAAGGGAGCATTGTGACATCATAAGTCTGCATTGGGAACCCAGGTGACAGGCCCTTGGCTTTGACCTGCCTAAGGGGGCATTGTGACATCAGAACTCTGCACTAGTCACCCTGGTGGTAGACCCTTGTCTGCTATCTGCCTAAGAGGGCATTGTGACATCATAACTCTGCACGGGACACCCAGGTGACACACCCTTGTCTTTGATCTGCCTAAGGGGGCATTGTGACATCATCAGTCTGCACTGGTCAAGCAGTTGACAGACCCTTGTCTGTGAACAGTCTAATGCGGCATTGTGACATCATAACTCTGCATTGGTCACCATGGTGAGAAACCATTGTCTGTGATCTGCCTAAGGGGGCAATGTGACATCATAACTCTGCACTGGTCACCAAGGTGACAGACCATTGTCTGTGATCTGCCTAAGGGGCATTGTGACATCATAACTCTGCACTGGTCACGCAGGTAACAGAACCTTGTCTGTGATCTGCCTAAGGGGGAATTGTGACATCATAACTCTGCATTGGTGACCAAGGTGAGAGACCATTGTCCGTGATCTGCCTAAAGGGGGGTTGTGACATCATAAATCTGCACTGGACACCCGGTTACAGACCCTTGTCTGTGAACTGCCTAAGGGTGCATTGTGACTTCATAATTCTGCACTTGTCCCCCAGGTGATAGACCCTTGTCTGTGATCTGCTTAAGGGGGCATTGTGACATCATAACTCTCCACTGGTCACCCAGGTGACAGACCCTTGACTGTGAACTGCCTAACGGGGCATTGTGACATCATAACTTTTCACTGCTCACACTGGTGACAGATCCTTTTCCGTTATCTGCCTAAGGGTTCATTGTGACATCATAACCCTGCACTCGTCAACAAGGTGACAGTCCCTTGTCTGTGATCTGCCTAAGTTGGCATTGTGACATCGTAACTCTCCACTGGTCACCCAGGTGACAGACCATTGGCTGTGAGCTGCCTAAGAAGGCATTGTGACTTCATAACTCTGCATTGGTCACCAACGTGAGAAACCATTGTCTGTGATCTCCCTAAGGGGGCGTTGTGACATCATAAGTCTGCACTGGTCACACAGGTGACAGACCTTGTCTGTGAACTGCTTAAGGGGCATAGGGACATCATAACTCTGCACTTGTCTCCCAGGTGACAGACCCTTGTCTTTGATCAGCTTAAGGGGGCATTTTGACATCATAACTCTCCAGTGGTCTCTAAGGTGACAGACCCTTGTCTGTGATCTAGCTAAGGGGGCATTGTGACATCATAATTCTGCACTGGTCACCCAGGTGACAGACCGTTCTCTGTGATCTTACTAAGGGGGCATTGTGACATCATAACTCTGCACTGGTCCCCCAGGTGACATACCGTTGTCTGTGATCTGCTTAAGGGGGCATTGTGACATCATAAACTTGCACTGGTCACCCAGGTTACGGATCCTTGTCTGTGATCTGCCTAAGGGGGCATTGTGACATCATAACCCTGCACTGGTCACCCAGGTGACAGGCCCTTGTCTGTGATCTCCCTAAGGTGGCCTTGTGACATCATAACTCTGCACTGGTCACGCAGTTGACAGACCCTTGTCTGTGATCTGCCTAATGAAGCATTGTGACATCATAATTCTGCATTGGTCACCAAGGTGAGAAACCATTGTCTGTGATCTGCCTAAGGGGGCGTTGTGACATCATAAATCTGCACTGGTCAACCAGGTGACAGACCCTTGTCTGTGAACTGCTTAAGGGGGCATAGTGACATCGTAATTCTGCACTTGTCTCCCAGGTGACAGACCCTTGTCTGTCATCTGCTTAAGGGGCATTGTGACATCATTACTCTGCACTCATCACCCAGGTGACAGACCATTGTCTGTGATCTGCCTAAGGGGCATTGTGACATCATAACTCGGCACTGGTCACCCTGGTGACAGACCCTTGTCTGTTATCTGCCTCAGGGTGCATTGTGACATCATAATTCTACACCCATCACAAATGTGTCAGACCCTTGCCTGTGATCTGCGTAAGGGTGCATTGTGACATCATAACTCTGCTCGGGTCACCCATGTGACAGGCGCTTGAATGTGATCTGCCTAAGGGGTCATTGTGACATCTTAACTCTGCACTGGTCACCCAGGAGACAGACCCTTGTCTGTGATTTTCCTAAGGGAGCATTGTGACATCATAAGTCTGCATTGGGAACCCAGGTGACAGGCCCTTGGCTTTGACCTGCCTAAGGGGGCATTGTGACATCAGAACTCTGCACTAGTCACCCTGGTGGTAGACCCTTGTCTGCTATCTGCCTAAGAGGGCATTGTGACATCATAACTCTGCACGGGACACCCAGGTGACACACCCTTGTCTTTGATCTGCCTAAGGGGGCATTGTGACATCATCAGTCTGCACTGGTCAAGCAGTTGACAGACCCTTGTCTGTGAACAGTCTAATGCGGCATTGTGACATCATAACTCTGCATTGGTCACCATGGTGAGAAACCATTGTCTGTGATCTGCCTAAGGGGGCAATGTGACATCATAACTCTGCACTGGTCACCAAGGTGACAGACCATTGTCTGTGATCTGCCTAAGGGGCATTGTGACATCATAACTCTGCACTGGTCACGCAGGTAACGGAACCTTGTCTGTGATCTGCCTATGTGGGAATTGTGACATCATAACTCTGCATTGGTGACCAAGGTGAGAGACCATTGTCTGTGATCTGCCTAAAGGGGGGTTGTGACATCATAAATCTGCACTGGACACCCGGTTACAGACCCTTGTCTGTGAACTGCCTAAGGGTGCATTGTGACTTCATAATTCTGCACTTGTCCCCCAGGTGATAGACCCTTGTCTGTGATCTGCTTAAGGGGGCATTGTGACATCATAACTCTCCACTGGTCACCCAGGTGACAGACCCTTGACTGTGAACTGCCTAACGGGGCATTGTGACATCATAACTTTTCACTGCTCACCCTGGTGACAGATCCTTTTCCGTTATCTGCCTAAGGGTTCATTGTGACATCATAACCCTGCACTCGTCAACAAGGTGACAGTCCCTTGTCTGTGATCTGCCTAAGTTGGCATTGTGACATCGTAACTCTCCACTGGTCACCCAGGTGACAGACCATTGGCTGTGAGCTGCCTAAGAAGGCATTGTGACTTCATAACTCTGCATTGGTCACCAACGTGAGAAACCATTGTCTGTGATCTCCCTAAGGGGGCGTTGTGACATCATAAGTCTGCACTGGTCACACAGGTGACAGACCTTGTCTGTGAACTGCTTAAGGGGCATAGGGACATCATAACTCTGCACTTGTCTCCCAGGTGACAGACCCATGTCTTTGATCAGCTTAAGGGGGCATTTTGACATCATAACTCTCCACTGGTCTCTAAGGTGACAGACCCTTGTCTGTGATCTAGCTAAGGGGGCATTGTGACATCATAATTCTGCACTGGTCACCCAGGTGACAGACCGTTCTCTGTGATCTTACTAAGGGGGCATTGTGACATCATAACTCTGCACTGGTCCCCCAGGTGACATACCGTTGTCTGTGATCTGCTTAAGGGGGCATTGTGACATCATAAACTTGCACTGGTCACCCAGGTTACGGATCCTTGTCTGTGATCTGCCTAAGGGGGCATTGTGACATCATAACCCTGCACTGGTCACCCAGGTGACAGGCACTTGTCTGTGATCTCCCTAAGGTGGCCTTGTGACATCATAACTCTGCACTGGTCACGCAGTTGACAGACCCTTGTCTGTGATCTGCCTAATGAAGCATTGTGACATCATAATTCTGCATTGGTCACCAAGGTGAGAAACCATTGTCTGTGATCTGCCTAAGGGGGCGTTGTGACATCATAAATCTGCACTGGTCAACCAGGTGACAGACCCTTGTCTGTGAACTGCTTAAGGGGGCATTGTGACATCGTAATTCTGCACTTGTCTCCCAGGTGACAGACCCTTGTCTGTCATCTGCTTAAGGGGCATTGTGACATCATTACTCTGCACTCATCACCCAGGTGACAGACCATTGTCTGTGATCTGCCTAAGGGGCATTGTGACATCATAACTCGGCACTGGTCACCCTGGTGACAGACCCTTGTCTGTTATCTGCCTCAGGGTGCATTGTGACATCATAATTCTACACCCATCACAAATGTGTCAGACCCTTGCCTGTGATCTGCGTAAGGGTGCATTGTGACATCATAACTCTGCTCGGGTCACCCATGTGACAGGCGCTTGAATGTGATCTGCCTAAGGGGTCATTGTGACATCTTAACTCTGCACTGGTCACCCAGGAGACAGACCCTTGTCTGTGATTTTCCTAAGGGAGCATTGTGACATCATAAGTCTGCATTGGGAACCCAGGTGACAGGCCCTTGGCTTTGACCTGCCTAAGGGGGCATTGTGACATCAGAACTCTGCACTAGTCACCCTGGTGGTAGACCCTTGTCTGCTATCTGCCTAAGAGGGCATTGTGACATCATAACTCTGCACGGGACACCCAGGTGACACACCCTTGTCTTTGATCTGCCTAAGGGGGCATTGTGACATCATCAGTCTGCACTGGTCAAGCAGTTGACAGACCCTTGTCTGTGAACAGTCTAATGCGGCATTGTGACATCATAACTCTGCATTGGTCACCATGGTGAGAAACCATTGTCTGTGATCTGCCTAAGGGGGCAATGTGACATCATAACTCTGCACTGGTCACCAAGGTGACAGACCATTGTCTGTGATCTGCCTAAGGGGCATTGTGACATCATAACTCTGCACTGGTCACGCAGGTAACGGAACCTTGTCTGTGATCTGCCTATGTGGGAATTGTGACATCATAACTCTGCATTGGTGACCAAGGTGAGAGACCATTGTCTGTGATCTGCCTAAAGGGGGGTTGTGACATCATAAATCTGCACTGGACACCCGGTTACAGACCCTTGTCTGTGAACTGCCTAAGGGTGCATTGTGACTTCATAATTCTGCACTTGTCCCCCAGGTGATAGACCCTTGTCTGTGATCTGCTTAAGGGGGCATTGTGACATCATAACTCTCCACTGGTCACCCAGGTGACAGACCCTTGACTGTGAACTGCCTAACGGGGCATTGTGACATCATAACTTTTCACTGCTCACCCTGGTGACAGATCCTTTTCCGTTATCTGCCTAAGGGTTCATTGTGACATCATAACCCTGCACTCGTCAACAAGGTGACAGTCCCTTGTCTGTGATCTGCCTAAGTTGGCATTGTGACATCGTAACTCTCCACTGGTCACCCAGGTGACAGACCATTGGCTGTGATCTGCCTAAGAAGGCATTGTGACTTCATAACTCTGCATTGGTCACCAACGTGAGAAACCATTGTCTGTGATCTCCCTAAGGGGGCGTTGTGACATCATAAGTCTGCACTGGTCACACAGGTGACAGACCTTGTCTGTGAACTGCTTAAGGGGCATAGGGACATCATAACTCTGCACTTGTCTCCCAGGTGACAGACCCATGTCTTTGATCAGCTTAAGGGGGCATTTTGACATCATAACTCTCCAGTGGTCTCTAAGGTGACAGACCCTTGTCTGTGATCTAGCTAAGGGGGCATTGTGACATCATAATTCTGCACTGGTCACCCAGGTGACAGACCGTTCTCTGTGATCTTACTAAGGGGGCATTGTGACATCATAACTCTGCACTGGTCCCCCAGGTGACATACCGTTGTCTGTGATCTGCTTAAGGGGGCATTGTGACATCATAAACTTGCACTGGTCACCCAGGTTACGGATCCTTGTCTGTGATCTGCCTAAGGGGGCATTGTGACATCATAACCCTGCACTGGTCACCCAGGTGACAGGCCCTTGTCTGTGATCTCCCTAAGGTGGCCTTGTGACATCATAACTCTGCACTGGTCACGCAGTTGACAGACCCTTGTCTGTGATCTGCCTAATGAAGCATTGTGACATCATAATTCTGCATTGGTCACCAAGGTGAGAAACCATTGTCTGTGATCTGCCTAAGGGGGCGTTGTGACATCATAAATCTGCACTGGTCAACCAGGTGACAGACCCTTGTCTGTGAACTGCTTAAGGGGGCATTGTGACATCGTAATTCTGCACTTGTCTCCCAGGTGACAGACCCTTGTCTGTCATCTGCTTAAGGGGCATTGTGACATCATTACTCTGCACTCATCACCCAGGTGACAGACCATTGTCTGTGATCTGCCTAAGGGGCATTGTGACATCATAACTCGGCACTGGTCACCCTGGTGACAGACCCTTGTCTGTTATCTGCCTCAGGGTGCATTGTGACATCATAATTCTACACCCATAACAAATGTGTCAGACCTTTGCCTGTGATCTGCGTAAGGGTGCATTGTGACATCGTAACTCTGCTTGGGTCACCCATGTGACAGGCGCTTGAATGTGATCTGCCTAAGGGGTCATTGTGACATCTTAACTCTGCACTGGTCACCCAGGAGACAGACCCTTGTCTGTGATTTGCCTAAGGGAGCATTGTGACATCATAAGTCTGCATTGGGAACCCAGGTGACAGGCCCTTGACTTTGACCTGCCTAAGGGGGCATTGTGACATCAGAACTCTGCACTAGTCACCCTGGTGGTAGACCCTTGTCTGCTATCTGCCTAAGAGGGCATTGTGACATCATAACTCTGCACGGGACACCCAGGTGACACACCCTTGTCTTTGATCTGCCTAAGGGGGCATTGTGACATCATCAGTCTGCACTGGTCAAGCAGTTGACAGACCCTTGTCTGTGAACAGTCTAATGCGGCATTGTGACATCATAACTCTGCATTGGTCACCATGGTGAGAAACCATTGTCTGTGATCTGCCTAAGGGGGCAATGTGACATCATAACTCTGCACTGGTCACCAAGGTGACAGACCATTGTCTGTGATCTGCCTAAGGGGCATCGTGACATCATAACTCTGCACTGGTCACGCAGGTAACGGAACCTTGTCTGTGATCTGCCTAAGGGGGAATTGTGACATCATAACTCTGCATTGGTGACCAAGGTGAGAGACCATTGTCTGTGATCTGCCTAAAGGGGGGTTGTGACATCATAAATCTGCACTGGACACCCGGTTACAGACCCTTGTCTGTGAACTGCCTAAGGGTGCATTGTGACTTCATAATTCTGCACTTGTCCCCCAGGTGATAGACCCTTGTCTGTGATCTGCTTAAGGGGGCATTGTGACATCATAACTCTCCACTGGTCACCCAGGTGACAGACCCTTGACTGTGAACTGCCTAACGGGGCATTGTGACATCATAACTTTTCACTGCTCACCCTGGTGACAGATCCTTTTCCGTTATCTGCCTAAGGGTTCATTGTGACATCATAACCCTGCACTCGTCAACAAGGTGACAGTCCCTTGTCTGTGATCTGCCTAAGTTGGCATTGTGACATCGTAACTCTCCACTGGTCACCCAGGTGACAGACCATTGGCTGTGATCTGCCTAAGAAGGCATTGTGACTTCATAACTCTGCATTGGTCACCAACGTGAGAAACCATTGTCTGTGATCTCCCTAAGGGGGCGTTGTGACATCATAAGTCTGCACTGGTCACACAGGTGACAGACCTTGTCTGTGAACTGCTTAAGGGGCATAGGGACATCATAACTCTGCACTTGTCTCCCAGGTGACAGACCCTTGTCTTTGATCAGCTTAAGGTGGCATTTTGACATCATAACTCTCCAGTGGTCTCTAAGGTGACAGACCCTTGTCTGTGATCTAGCTAAGGGGGCATTGTGACATCATAATTCTGCACTGGTCACCCAGGTGACAGACCGTTCTCTGTGATCTTACTAAGGGGGCATTGTGACATCATAACTCTGCACTGGTCCCCCAGGTGACATACCGTTGTCTGTGATCTGCTTAAGGGGGCATTGTGACATCATAAACTTGCACTGGTCACCCAGGTTACGGATCCTTGTCTGTCATCTGCCTAAGGGGGCAATGTGACATCATAACCCTGCACTGGTCACCCAGGTGACAGGCCCTTGTCTGTGATCTCCCTAAGGTGGCCTTGTGACATCATAACTCTGCACTGGTCACGCAGTTGACAGACCCTTGTCTGTGATCTGCCTAATGAAGCATTGTGACATCATAATTCTGCATTGGTCACCAAGGTGAGAAACCATTGTCTGTGATCTGCCTAAGGGGGCGTTGTGACATCATAAATCTGCACTGGTCAACCAGGTGACAGACCCTTGTCTGTGAACTGCTTAAGGGGGCATTGTGACATCGTAATTCTGCACTTGTCTCCCAGGTGACAGACCCTTGTCTGTCATCTGCTTAAGGGGCATTGTGACATCATTACTCTGCACTCATCACCCAGGTGACAGACCATTGTCTGTGATCTGCCTAAGGGGCATTGTGACATCATAACTCGGCACTGGTCACCCTGGTGACAGACCCTTGTCTGTTATCTGCCTCAGGGTGCATTGTGACATCATAATTCTACACCCATCACAAATGTGTCAGACCCTTGCCTGTGATCTGCGTAAGGGTGCATTGTGACATCATAACTCTGCTCGGGTCACCCATGTGACAGGCGCTTGAATGTGATCTGCCTAAGGGGTCATTGTGACATCTTAACTCTGCACTGGTCACCCAGGAGACAGACCCTTGTCTGTGATTTGCCTAAGGGAGCATTGTGACATCATAAGTCTGCATTGGGAACCCAGGTGACAGGCCCTTGACTTTGACCTGCCTAAGGGGGCATTGTGACATCAGAACTCTGCACTAGTCACCCTGGTGGCAGACCCTTGTCTGCTATCTGCCTAAGAGGGCATTGTGACATCATAAATCTGCACGGGACACCCAGGTGACACACGTTGTCTTTGATCTGCCTAAGGGGGCATTGTGACATCATCAGTCTGCACTGGTCAAGCAGTTGACAGACCCTTGTCTGTGAACAGTCTAATGCGGCATTGTGACATCATAACTCTGCATTGGTCACCATGGTGAGAAACCATTGTCTGTGATCTGCCTAAGGGGGCAATGTGACATCATAACTCTGCACTGGTCACCAAGGTGACAGACCATTGTCTGTGATCTGCCTAAGGGGCATTGTGACATCATAACTCTGTATTGGTCACGCAGGTAACGGAACCTTGTCTGTGATCTGCCTAAGGGGGAATTGTGACATCATAACTCTGCTTTGGTCACCAAGGTGAGAGACCATTGTCTGTGATCTGCCTAAAGGGGGGTTGTGACATCATAAATCTGCACTGGACACCCGGTTACAGACCCTTGTCTGTGAACTGCCTAAGGGTGCATTGTGACTTCATAATTCTGCACTTGTCCCCCAGGTGATATACCCTTGTCTGTGATCTGCTTAAGGGGGCATTGTGACATCATAACTCTCCACTGGTCACCCAGGTGACAGACCCTTGACTGTGAACTGCCTAACGGGGCATTGTGACATCATAACTTTTCACTGCTCACACTGGTGACAGATCCTTTTCCGTTATCTGCCTAAGGGTTCATTGTGACATCATAACCCTGCACTCGTCAACAAGGTGACAGTCCCTTGTCTGTGATCTGCCTAAGTTGGCATTGTGACATAGTAACTCTCCACTGGTCACCCAGGTGACAGACCATTGGCTGTGATCTGCCTAAGAAGGCATTGTGACTTCATAACTCTGCATTGGTCACCAACGTGAGAAACCATTGTCTGTGATCTCCCTAAGGGGGCGTTGTGACATCATAAGTCTGCACTGGTCACACAGGTGACAGACCTTGTCTGTGAACTGCTTAAGGGGCATAGGGACATCATAACTCTGCACTTGTCTCCCAGGTGACAGACCCTTGTCTTTGATCAGCTTAAGGGGGCATTTTGACATCATAACTCTCCAGTGGTCTCTAAGGTGACAGACCCTTGTCTGTGATCTAGCTAAGGGGGCATTGTGACATCATAATTCTGCACTGGTCACCCAGGTGACAGACCGTTCTCTGTGATCTTACTAAGGGGGCATTGTGACATCATAACTCTGCACTGGTCCCCCAGGTGACATACCGTTGTCTGTGATCTGCTTAAGGGGGCATTGTGACATCATAAACTTGCACTGGTCACCCAGGTTACGGATCCTTGTCTGTGATCTGCCTAAGGGGGCATTGTGACATCATAACCCTGCACTGGTCACCCAGGTGACAGGCCCTTGTCTGTGATCTCCCTAAGGTGGCCTTGTGACATCATAACTCTGCACTGGTCACGCAGTTGACAGACCCTTGTCTGTGATCTGCCTAATGAAGCATTGTGACATCATAATTCTGCATTGGTCACCAAGGTGAGAAACCATTGTCTGTGATCTGCCTAAGGGGGCGTTGTGACATCATAAATCTGCACTGGTCAACCAGGTGACAGACCCTTGTCTGTGAACTGCTTAAGGGGGCATTGTGACATCGTAATTCTGCACTTGTCTCCCAGGTGACAGACCCTTGTCTGTCATCTGCTTAAGGGGCATTGTGACATCATTACTCTGCACTCATCACCCAGGTGACAGACCATTGTCTGTGATCTGCCTAAGGGGCATTGTGACATCATAACTCGGCACTGGTCACCCTGGTGACAGACCCTTGTCTGTTATCTGCCTCAGGGTGCATTGTGACATCATAATTCTACACCCATTACAAATGTGTCAGACCCTTGCCTCTGATCTGTGTAAGGGTGCAATGTGACATCATAACTCTGCTCGGGTCACCCATGTGACAGGCGCTTGAATGTGATCTGCCTAAGGGGTCATTGTGACATCTTAACTCTGCACTGGTCACCCAGGAGACAGACCCTTGTCTGTGATTTGCCTAAGGGAGCATTGTGACATCATAAGTCTGCATTGGGAACCCAGGTGACAGGCCCTTGACTTTGACCTGCCTAATTGGGCATTGTGACATCAGAACTCTGCACTAGTCAACCTGGTGGCGGACCCTTGTCTGTTATCTGCCTAAGAGGGCATTGTGACATCATAACTCTGCACGGGACACCCAGGTGACACACCCTTGTCTTTGATCTGCCTAAGGGGGCATTGTGACATCATCAGTCTGCACTGGTCAAGCAGTTGACAGACCCTTGTCTGTGAACAGTCTAATGCGGCATTGTGACATCATAACTCTGCATTGGTCACCATGGTGAGAAACCATTGTCTGTGATCTGCCTAAGGGGGAATGTGACATCATAACTCTGCACTGGTCACCAAGGTGACAGACCATTGTCTGTGATCTGCCTAAGGGGCATTGTGACATCATAACTCTGCACTGGTCACGCAGGTAACGGAACCTTGTCTGTGATCTGCCTATGGGGGAATTGTGACATCATAACTCTGCATTGGTGACCAAGGTGAGAGACCATTGTCTGTGATCTGCCTAAAGGGGGGTTGTGACATCATAAATCTGCACTGGACACCCGGTTACAGACCCTTGTCTGTGAACTGCCTAAGGGTGCATTGTGACTTCATAACTCTGCACTTTTCCCCCGGTGATAGACCCTTGTCTGTGATCTGCTTAAGGGGGCATTGTGACATCATAACTCTCCACTGGTCACCCAGGTGACAGACCCTTGACTGTGAACTGCCTAACGGGGCATTGTGACATCATAACTTTTCACTGCTCACCCTGGTGACAGATCCTTTTCTGTTATCTGCCTAAGGGGTCATTGTGACATTATAACCATGAACTCGTCAACAAGGTGACAGTCCCTTGTCTGTGATCTGCCTAAGGGGGCATTGTGACATCGTAACTCTGCACTGGTCACCCAGGTGACAGACCATTGGCTGTGATCTGCCTAAGAAGGCATTGTGACATCATCACTCTGCATTGGTCACCAACGTGAGAAACCATTGTCTGTGATCTCCCTAAGGGGGCGTTGTGACATCATAAGTCTGCACTGGTCACACAGGTGACAGACCTTGTCTGTGAACTGCTTAAGGGGCATAGGGACATCATAACTCTGCACTTGTCTCCCAGGTGACAGACCCTTGTCTTTGATCTGCTTAAGGGGGCATTTTGACATCATAACTCTCCAGTGGTCTCTAAGGTGACAGACCCTTGTCTGTGATCTGCCTAAAGAGGCATTGTGACATCAGAACTCTACACTGGTCACCCAGGTGACAGACCCTTGACTGTGAACGGCCTAAAGGAGCATTGTGATATCATAACTCTTCACTGGTCACCCTGGTGACAGATCCTTCTCCGTTATCTGCCAAAGGGTGCATTGTGACATCATAAACCTGCACTGGTCACCCACGTGACAGACCCTTGTCTGTGATATAGCTAAGGGGGAATTGTGACATCATAATTCTGCACTGGTCACCCAGGTGACAGACCGTTCTCTGTGATCTTACTAAGGGGGCATTGTGACATCATAACTCTGTAATGGTCACCCAGGTGGCGGACCCTTGTCTGTGATCTGCTTAATGGGGCATTGTGACATCATAACTCTACACTGGACACCCAGGTGATAGATGCTTGTCTGTGACCTGCCCAAGGGTGCATTGCAACATCATAACTTTGCACTGGTCACCAAGGTGACAGAACATTGTGTGTGATCAGCCTAACGAGGCATTGTGACATCATAACTCTGCACTGGTCACCCAGGTGACATAGCCTTGTCTGTGAAATGCCGAAGGAGGCATTTTGACGTCATAACTCTGCACTGTTCAACCACGTGACAGACCCTGGTCCTTGATCTGCCTAAGGGTGCATTGTGACATCGTAACTCGGCACGGGGCACCCAGATCACAGACCCTTGTCTGTGATCGGCCTAAAGGTGCATTGTCACATCATAACTCTGCTCGGGTCACCCATGTGACTGGCCCTTGAATGTGATCTGCCTAAGGGGTCATTGTGACATCTTATCTCTACACTGGTCACCCAGGAGACAGATCCCTGTCTGTGATTTGCCTAATTGGGCATTGTGACATCATAAGTCTGTACTGGGAACCCAGGTGACAGGCCCTTGTCTTGACCTGCCCAAGTGGGCATTGTGACATCATAACTCTGCACTGGTCACCTAGGTGATGGAACCTTGTCTGTGATCTGCCTAAGTGGCATTGTGACATCATAACTCTGCATTGGTCACCCAGGTGACAGACCCTTGTCTGTGATCTGCCTATGGGGGCGTTGTTGCATCTTAACTCTGCACTGGTCACCATGATGACAGACCCTTGTCTGTGATCTGCCTAAGGGGGCATTGTGACATCATAACAGTTCACTGGTAACCCAGGTGACCGACCCTTGTCTTTTATCTGCCTAAGGGGGCATTGTTACATCATAACTCTGCACGGGGTACCCAGGTGACAGGCCCTTGTCTGTGATCTCCCTAAGGTGGCCTTGTGACATCATAACTCTGCACTGGTCACGCAGTTGACAGACCCTTGTCTGTGATCTGCCTAATGAAGCATTGTGACATCATAATTCTGCATTGGTCACCAAGGTGAGAAACCATTGTCTGTGATCTGCCTAAGGGGGCGTTGTGACATCATAAATCTGCACTGGTCAACCAGGTGACAGACCCTTGTCTGTGAACTGCTTAAGGGGGCATTGTGACATCGTAATTCTGCACTTGTCTCCCAGGTGACAGACCCTTGTCTGTCATCTGCTTAAGGGGCATTGTGACATCATTACTCTGCACTCATCACCCAGGTGACAGACCATTGTCTGTGATCTGCCTAAGGGGCATTGTGACATCATAACTCGGCACTGGTCACCCTGGTGACAGACCCTTGTCTGTTATCTGCCTCAGGGTGCATTGTGACATCATAATTCTACACCCATCACAAATGTGTCAGACCCTTGCCTGTGATCTGCGTAAGGGTGCATTGTGACATCATAACTCTGCTCGGGTCACCCATGTGACAGGCGCTTGAATGTGATCTGCCTAAGGGGTCATTGTGACATCTTAACTCTGCACTGGTCACCCAGGAGACAGACCCTTGTCTGTGATTTGCCTAAGGGAGCATTGTGACATCATAAGTCTGCATTGGGAACCCAGGTGACAGGCCCTTGACTTTGACCTGCCTAAGGGGGCATTGTGACATCAGAACTCTGCACTAGTCACCCTGGTGGTAGACCCTTGTCTGCTATCTGCCTAAGAGGGCATTGTGACATCATAACTCTGCACGGGACACCCAGGTGACACACCCTTGTCTTTGATCTGCCTAAGGGGGCATTGTGACATCATCAGTCTGCACTGGTCAAGCAGTTGACAGACCCTTGTCTGTGAACAGTCTAATGCGGCATTGTGACATCATAACTCTGCATTGGTCACCATGGTGAGAAACCATTGTCTGTGATCTGCCTAAGGGGGCAATGTGACATCATAACTCTGCACTGGTCACCAAGGTGACAGACCATTGTCTGTGATCTGCCTAAGGGGCATTGTGACATCATAATTCTGCACTGGTCACCCAGGTGACAGACCGTTCTCTGTGATCTTACTAAGGGGGCATTGTGACATCATAACTCTGCACTGGTCCCCCAGGTGACATACCGTTGTCTGTGATCTGCTTAAGGGGGCATTGTGACATCATAAACTTGCACTGGTCACCCAGGTTACGGATCCTTGTCTGTGATCTGCCTAAGGGGGCATTGTGACATCATAACCCTGCACTGGTCACCCAGGTGACAGGCCCTTGTCTGTGATCTCCCTAAGGTGGCCTTGTGACATCATAACTCTGCACTGGTCACGCAGTTGACAGACCCTTGTCTGTGATCTGCCTAATGAAGCATTGTGACATCATAATTCTGCATTGGTCACCAAGGTGAGAAACCATTGTCTGTGATCTGCCTAAGGGGGCGTTGTGACATCATAAATCTGCACTGGTCAACCAGGTGACAGACCCTTGTCTGTGAACTGCTTAAGGGGGCATTGTGACATCGTAATTCTGCACTTGTCTCCCAGGTGACAGACCCTTGTCTGTCATCTGCTTAAGGGGCATTGTGACATCATTACTCTGCACTCATCACCCAGGTGACAGACCATTGTCTGTGATCTGCCTAAGGGGCATTGTGACATCATAACTCGGCACTGGTCACCCTGGTGACAGACCCTTGTCTGTTATCTGCCTCAGGGTGCATTGTGACATCATAATTCTACACCCATCACAAATGTGTCAGACCCTTGCCTGTGATCTGCGTAAGGGTGCATTGTGACATCATAACTCTGCTCGGGTCACCCATGTGACAGGCGCTTGAATGTGATCTGCCTAAGGGGTCATTGTGACATCTTCACTCTGCACTGGTCACCCAGGAGACAGACCCTTGTCTCTGATTTGCCTAAGGGGGCATTGTGACATCATAAGTCTGCATTGGGAACCCAGGTGACAGGCCCTTGACTTTGACCTGCCTAAGGGGGCATTGTGACATCAGAACTCTGCACTAGTCACCCTGGTGGTAGACCCTTGTCTGCTATCTGCCTAAGAGGGCATTGTGACATCATAACTCTGCACGGGACACCCAGGTGACACACCCTTGTCTTTGATCTGCCTAAGGGGGCATTGTGACATCATCAGTCTGCACTGGTCAAGCAGTTGACAGACCCTTGTCTGTGAACAGTCTAATGCGGCATTGTGACATCATAACTCTGCATTGGTCACCATGGTGAGAAACCATTGTCTGTGATCTGCCTAAGGGGGCAATGTGACATCATAACTCTGCACTGGTCACCAAGGTGACAGACCATTGTCTGTGATCTGCCTAAGGGGCATTGTGACATCATAACTCTGCACTGGTCACGCAGGTAACGGAACCTTGTCTGTGATCTGCCTAAGGGGGAATTGTGACATCATAACTCTGCATTGGTGACCAAGGTGAGAGACCATTGTCTGTGATCTGCCTAAAGGGGGGTTGTGACATCATAAATCTGCACTGGACACCCGGTTACAGACCCTTGTCTGTGAACTGCCTAAGGGTGCATTGTGACTTCATAATTCTGCACTTGTCCCCCAGGTGATAGACCCTTGTCTGTGATCTGCTTAAGGGGGCATTGTGACATCATAACTCTCCACTGGTCACCCAGTTGACAGACCCTTGACTGTGAACTGCCTAACGGGGCATTGTGACATCATAACTTTTCACTGCTCACCCTGGTGACAGATCCTTTTCCGTTATCTGCCTAAGGGTTCATTGTGACATCATAACCCTGCACTCGTCAACAAGGTGACAGTCCCTTGTCTGTGATCTGCCTAAGTTGGCATTGTGACATCGTAACTCTCCACTGGTCACCCAGGTGACAGACCATTGGCTGTGATCTGCCTAAGAAGGCATTGTGACTTCATAACTGCATTGGTCACCAACGTGAGAAACCATTGTCTGTGATCTCCCTAAGGGGGCGTTGTGACATCATAACTCTGCACTTGTCTCCCAGGTGACAGACCCTTGTCTTTGATCAGCTTAAGGGGGCATTTTGACATCATAACTCTCCAGTGGTCTCTAAGGTGACAGACCCTTGTCTGTGATCTAGCTAAGGGGGCATTGTGACATCATAATTCTGCACTGGTCACCCAGGTGACAGACCGTTCTCTGTGATCTTACTAAGGGGGCATTGTGACATCATAACTCTGCACTGGTCCCCCAGGTGACATACCGTTGTCTGTGATCTGCTTAAGGGGGCATTGTGACATCATAAACTTGCACTGGTCACCCAGGTTACGGATCCTTGTCTGTGATCTGCCTAAGGGGGCATTGTGACATCATAACCCTGCACTGGTCACCCAGGTGAAAGGCCTTTGTCTGTGATCTGCCTAAGGGGGCATTGTGACATCATAAACTTGCACTGGTCACCCAGGTGACGGATCCTTGTCTGTGATCTGCCTAAGTGGGCAATGTGACATCATAACTCTGCACTGGGCACCCAGGTTACAGGCCCTAGTCTGTGACGTGCATAAGGGAGCATTTTGACATTATAACACAGCACTGGGCACACAGGTGACATGCCCTTGTCTATGATCTGCCTAAGGGGGCATTGTGACATCATAACACTGCACTGGTCACCCTGGTGACAGACCCTTCTCTGTGAACTGCCTAAGGGGGCATTGTGACTTCATAACTCGGTACTTGACCCCCATGTGACCGACACTTGCCTGTGATCTGCCTAAGGGGGCATTGTGACATCATAACTCTGCACGGGTCACCCAGGTGACACACATATGTCTTTGATCTGCCTTAGGGGGCATTGTGACATCATAACTCTGTACGCATCACCCAGGTGACAGACCCTTGACTGTGATCTGCGTAAGGGGGCATACTTACATCATAACACTGCACCGGTCACACAGGTGGCAGTCCCTTGTCTGTGATCTGCCTAAGGGGCATTGTGACATCATAAGTCTGCACTGCTCACCCAGGTGACAATCCCCTGTGTTTGTTCTGCCTAAGGGGGCATTGTGACATCATAACTCTGTACTGGTCACCGAGGTGACAGACCCTTGTGTGTGATCTGCCTAAGGGGGCATTGTGACATCACAACTCTGCACTGGTCACCCAGGTGTCAGGCTCTTGCCTGTGATCCACCTAAGTGGGCATTGTGACATCAAAACTCTCCACTGGTCACCCAGGTGACAGGCCATTTTCTGTGATCTACCTTCGGGCGAATTGTGACATCATAACTCTGCCCTGGTCAGCCAGGTAACAGGCCCTTGTCTGTGATATGCCTAACGTGGCATTGTGACATCATAACTCTGCACTGGTCACCCTCGTGACAGACCCTTGTCTGTGATCTGCCTAAGCGTTCATTGTGACATCATAACTCTGCTCTGGTCACCGTGGTGACAGACCATTGTTTGTGATATCCCCAAGGGGGCATTGTGACATCATAAAACTGCAATGGTCACCCAGTTGACAGGCCCTTGTCTCTGATCGGCCTGAGGGGGCATTGTGACATCATAAACCTGCACTGGCCACCCAGGTGACAGGCGCTTGTCTGTGATCTGCCTAAGGGGCAATGTGACATCATAATTCTGCACTTGTCACCCAGGTGACAGACCCTTGCCTTTGATCTCCCTAAGGAGATATTGTGACATCATAACTCTGCACTGTTTACCGTGGTGACAGACCCTTGTCTGTGATCTGCCTAAGGGGACATTGCGACATCATAACTCTGCACTGGTTACCGTAGTGACAGACCCTTTTCTGTGATCTGCCTAAGGGGACATTGTGACATCATAACCCTGCACTGCTCACCCAGGTGACAGACCCATTTCTGTGATCTGCCTAATGGTGTATTGCGACATCATAACTCTGCACCGGTCACCCTGGTGTCAGATCCTTCTTCGTTATCTGCCTAAGGGTTCATTGTGACATCATAACTCTGCACTGGCTACCCAGGTGACAGACCCTTGTCTTTGATCTGCCTAAGGGGGCATTGTGACCTCATAACTCGGCACTCGTCACCCAGGTGGCAGACCCTTGTCTGTGATCTGCCTAAGGGGGCATTGTGATACCATAAATCTGCACTGGTCTCCCAGATGAGAAACCCTTGTCTGTAAACTGTCTAAGGGGTCATTGTGACATCATAACTCTGCTCTAGTCACGCAGGTGACCGACCCTTGTCTGTGATCTGCCTAAGGGGGCACTGTGACATCATAACTGTGCACTGGTCACCCAGGTGACAGACCCTTATCTGTGAACTGCCTAAGCGGGCATAGTGACATCATAACTCTGCACTGGTAACCCAGGTGACACACAATTGTCTTTGTTCTGCCTAAGGGGGCATTGTGACATCATAACTCTGCACGAGGCACCCAGGTGGCAGACCCTTGTCTGTGATCTGCCTAAGGGGGAATTGTGACATCATAACTCGCCACTCGTCACCCAGGCGGCAGACCCTTGTGTGTGATCTGCCTAAGTGGGCGTTGTGACATCATAACTCTGCACTGGTCACCGAGGTGACAGAACCTTGTCTCTGATCTATATAAGAAGACATTGTGACATCATAACTCTGCACTGGTTACCATGTTGACAGACCCTTGTCTGTGATCTGCCTAAGGGGGCATGTGACATCATAGCTCTGCTGTGGTCACCCAGGTGACACACCCTTGTCTTTGATCTGCCCCAGGGGCATTGTGACATCATAACTCTGCACGAGGCACCCAGGTGTCAGACCCTTCTCTGTGAACTGCCTAAGGGGGCATTGTGACATCAAAACTCTGCATGGGTCACCCATGTGACAAGACCTTGAATGTGGTCTGCCTAAAGGGGCATTGAGACATCATAACTGTGCACTGGTCACCCAGGTGACAGACCCTTGGCTTTGATCTGCCTAAGGGGGCATAGTTGCATCATAACTCTTCACTAGTCACCGTGGTGACAGACCCTTGTCTGTGATCTGCCTAAGAAGGCATGGTGACATCGCAACTGTGCACCGGTAACGCAGGTGACGTACCCTTGTCTTTGATCTGCCTAAGGGGCCATTGTGACATCATAACTCTGCCCTGGCAACCCAGGTGAAAGACCCTTGTCTGTGATATGCCTAAGGGGGCATTGTGACATCATAACTCTGCACTGGTCACCCTGGTGACAGACCGTTTTATGTTATCTGCCTAGGGTGGCATTGTGACATCATAACTCTGCACTGGTCAACCAAGTGACAGACCCTTGTCTGTGATCTGCCTAAGGGGGCATTGTGACATCATAACCCTTCACTGGTCACCCAGGTGACAGACCCCTGTCTGTGATCTGCCTAAGGGGCATTCTGACATCATAACACAGCACTGGTCACCCAGGTGAGAGATCCTTGTCTGTGATCTCTCTAAGGGTGAATTGTGACATCATAACTCTGCACTGGTCACCCAGGTGAGAGACCCTTGTCTGTGATCTGCCTAAGGGGGCATTGTGACATCATAACCCTTCACTGGTCACCCAGGTGACAGACCCCTGTCTGTGATCTGCCTAAGGGGCATTCTGACATCATAACACAGCACTGGTCACCCAGGTGAGAGATCCTTGTCTGTGATCTCTCTAAGGGTGAATTGTGACATCATAACTCTGCACTGGTCACCCAGGTGAGAGACCCTTGTCTGTGATCTGCCTATGCGTTCATTGTGACACCATAACTCTACACTGGTCATTGTGGTGAAAGACCCTTGTCTGTGATCTGCCTAAGGGGGCATTGTGACTTCATAACTCGGTACTTGACCCCCATGTGACCGACACTTGCCTGTGATCTGCCTAAGGGGGCATTGTGACATCATAACTCTGCACGGGTCACCCAGGTGACACACATATGTCTTTGATCTGCCTTAGGGGGCATTGTGACATCATAACTCTGTACGCATCACCCAGGTGACAGACCCTTGACTGTGATCTGCGTAAGGGGGCATACTTACATCATAACACTGCACCGGTCACACAGGTGGCAGTCCCTTGTCTGTGATCTGCCTAAGGGGCATTGTGACATCATAAGTCTGCACTGCTCACCCAGGTGACAATCCCCTGTGTTTGTTCTGCCTAAGGGGGCATTGTGACATCATAACTCTGTACTGGTCACCGAGGTGACAGACCCTTGTGTGTGATCTGCCTAAGGGGGCATTGTGACATCACAACTCTGCACTGGTCACCCAGGTGTCAGGCTCTTGCCTGTGATCCACCTAAGTGGGCATTGTGACATCAAAACTCTGCACTGGTCACCCAGGTGACAGGCCCTTGTCTGTGATCTGACCAAGGGGGCATTGTGACATCAAAACTCTGCACTGGTCACCCAGGTGACAGGCCCTTGTCTGTGATCTGACCAAGGGGGAATTTTGACATCATAACTCTCCACTGGTCACCCAGGTGACAGGCCATTTTCTGTGATCTACCTTAGGGCGAATTGTGACATCATAACTCTGCACTGGTCACCCAGGTAACAGGCCCTTGTCTGTGATATGCCTAACGTGGCATTGTGACATCATAACTCTGCACTGGTCACCCTCGTGACAGACCCTTGTCTGTGATCTGCCTAAGCGTTCATTGTGACATCATAACTCTGCTCTGGTCACCGTGGTGACAGACCATTGTTTGTGATATCCCCAAGGGGGCATTGTGACATCATAAAACTGCAATGGTCACCCAGTTGACAGGCCCTTGTCTCTGATCGGCCTGAGGGGGCATTGTGACATCATAAACCTGCACTGGCCACCCAGGTGACAGGCGCTTGTCTGTGATCTGCCTAAGGGGCAATGTGACATCATAATTCTGCACTTGTCACCCAGGTGACAGACCCTTGCCTTTGATCTCCCTAAGGAGATACTGTGACATCATAACTCTGCACTGTTTACCGTGGTGACAGACCCTTGTCTGTGATCTGCCTAAGGGGACATTGCGACATCATAACTCTGCACTGGTTACCGTAGTGACAGACCCTTTTCTGTGATCTGCCTAAGGGGACATTGTGACATCATAACCCTGCACTGCTCACCCAGGTGACAGACCCATTTCTGTGATCTGCCTAATGGTGTATTGCGACATCATAACTCTGCACCGGTCACCCTGGTGTCAGATCCTTCTTCGTTATCTGCCTAAGGGTTCATTGTGACATCATAACTCTGCACTGGTTACCCAGGTGACAGACCCTTGTCTTTGATCTGCCTAAGGGGGCATTGTGACCTCATAACTCGGCACTCGTCACCCAGGTGGCAGACCCTTGTCTGTGATCTGCCTAAGGGGGCATTGTGATACCATAAATCTGCACTGGTCACCCAGATGAGAAACCCTTGTCTGTAAACTGTCTAAGGGGTCATTGTGACATCATAACTCTGCTCTAGTCACGCAGGTGACCGACCCTTGTCTGTGATCTGCCTAAGGGGGCACTGTGACATCATAACTGTGCACTGGTCACCCAGGTGACAGACCCTTATCTGTGAACTGCCTAAGCGGGCATAGTGACATCATAACTCTGCACTGGTAACCCAGGTGACACACAATTGTCTTTGTTCTGCCTAAGGGGGCATTGTGACATCATAACTCTGCACGAGGCACCCAGGTGGCAGACCCTTGTCTGTGATCTGCCTAAGGGGGAATTGTGACATCATAACTCGCCACTCGTCACCCAGGCGGCAGACCCTTGTGTGTGATCTGCCTAAGTGGGCGTTGTGACATCATAACTCTGCACTGGTCACCGAGGTGACAGAACCTTGTCTCTGATCTATATAAGAAGACATTGTGACATCATAACTCTGCACTGGTTACCATGTTGACAGACCCTTGTCTGTGATCTGCCTAAGGGGGCATGTGACATCATAGCTCTGCTGTGGTCACCCAGGTGACACACCCTTGTCTTTGATCTGCCCCAGGGGCATTGTGACATCATAACTCTGCACGAGGCACCCAGGTGTCAGACCCTTCTCTGTGAACTGCCTAAGGGGGCATTGTGACATCAAAACTCTGCATGGGTCACCCATGTGACAAGACCTTGAATGTGGTCTGCCTAAAGGGGCATTGAGACATCATAACTGTGCACTGGTCACCCAGGTGACAGACCCTTGGCTTTGATCTGCCTAAGGGGGCATAGTTGCATCATAACTCTTCACTAGTCACCGTGGTGACAGACCCTTGTCTGTGATCTGCCTAAGAAGGCATGGTGACATCGCAACTGTGCACCGGTAACGCAGGTGACGTACCCTTGTCTTTGATCTGCCTAAGGGGCCATTGTGACATCATAACTCTGCCCTGGCAACCCAGGTGAAAGACCCTTGTCTGTGATATGCCTAAGGGGGCATTGTGACATCATAACTCTGCACTGGTCACCCTGGTGACAGACCGTTGTATGTTATCTGCCTAGGGTGGCATTGTGACATCATAACTCTGCACTGGTCAACCAAGTGACAGACCCTTGTCTGTGATCTGCCTAAGGGGGCATTGTGACATCATAACCCTTCACTGGTCACCCAGGTGACAGACCCCTGTCTGTGATCTGCCTAAGGGGCATTCTGACATCATAACACAGCACTGGTCACCCAGGTGAGAGATCCTTGTCTGTGATCTCTCTAAGGGTGAATTGTGACATCATAACTCTGCACTGGTCACCCAGGTGAGAGACCCTTGTCTGTGATCTGCCTATGCGTTCATTGTGACACCATAACTCTACACTGGTCATTGTGGTGAAAGACCCTTGTCTGTGATCTGCCTAAGGGGGCATTGTGACTTCATAACTCGGTACTTGACCACCATGTGACCGACACTTGCCTGTGATCTGCCTAAGGGGGCATTGTGACATCATAACTCTGCACGGGTCACCCAGGTGACACACATATGTCTTTGATCTGCCTTAGGGGGCATTGTGACATCATAACTCTGTACGCATCACCCAGGTGACAGACCCTTGACTGTGATCTGCGTAAGGGGGCATACTTACATCATAACACTGCACCGGTCACACAGGTGGCAGTCCCTTGTCTGTGATCTGCCTAAGGGGCATTGTGACATCATAAGTCTGCACTGCTCACCCAGGTGACAATCCCCTGTGTTTGTTCTGCCTAAGGGGGCATTGTGACATCATAACTCTGTACTGGTCACCGAGGTGACAGACCCTTGTGTGTGATCTGCCTAAGGGGGCATTGTGACATCACAACTCTGCACTGGTCACCCAGGTGTCAGGCTCTTGCCTGTGATCCACCTAAGTGGGCATTGTGACATCAAAACTCTGCACTGGTCACCCAGGTGACAGGACCTTGTCTGTGATCTGACCAAGGGGGCATTGTGACATCAAAACTCTGCACTGGTCACCCAGGTGACAGGCCCTTGTCTGTGATCTGACCAAGGGGGAATTTTGACATCATAACTCTCCACTGGTCACCCAGGTGACAGGCCATTTTCTGTGATCTACCTTAGGGCGAATTGTGACATCATAACTCTGCACTGGTCACCCAGGTAACAGGCCCTTGTCTGTGATATGCCTAACGTGGCATTGTGACATCATAACTCTGCACTGGTCACCCTCGTGACAGACCCTTGTCTGTGATCTGCCTAAGCGTTCATTGTGACATCATAACTCTGCTCTGGTCACCGTGGTGACAGACCATTGTTTGTGATATCCCCAAGGGGGCATTGTGACATCATAAAACTGCAATGGTCACCCAGTTGACAGGCCCTTGTCTCTGATCGGCCTGAGGGGGCATTGTGACATCATAAACCTGCACTGGCCACCCAGGTGACAGGCGCTTGTCTGTGATCTGCCTAAGGGGCAATGTGACATCATAATTCTGCACTTGTCACCCAGGTGACAGACCCTTGTCTTTGATCTCCCTTAGGAGATATTGTGACATCATAACTCTGCACTGTTTACCGTGGTGACAGACCCTTGTCTGTGATCTGCCTAAGGGGACATTGCGACATCATAACTCTGCACTGGTTACCGTAGTGACAGACCCTTTTCTGTGATCTGCCTAAGGGGACATTGTGACATCATAACCCTGCACTGCTCACCCAGGTGACAGACCCATTTCTGTGATCTGCCTAATGGTGTATTGCGACATCATAACTCTGCACCGGTCACCCTGGTGTCAGATCCTTCTTCGTTATCTGCCTAAGGGTTCATTGTGACATCATAACTCTGCACTGGTTACCCAGGTGACAGACCCTTGTCTTTGATCTGCCTAAGGGGGCATTGTGACCTCATAACTCGGCACTCGTCACCCAGGTGGCAGACCCTTGTCTGTGATCTGCCTAAGGGGGCATTGTGATACCATAAATCTGCACTGGTCACCCAGATGAGAAACCCTTGTCTGTAAACTGTCTAAGGGGTCATTGTGACATCATAACTCTGCTCTAGTCACGCAGGTGACCGACCCTTGTCTGTGATCTGCCTAAGGGGGCACTGTGACATCATAACTGTGCACTGGTCACCCAGGTGACAGACCCTTATCTGTGAACTGCCTAAGCGGGCATAGTGACATCATAACTCTGCACTGGTA
Organism: Gorilla gorilla gorilla; assembly: GCF_029281585.2. Lineage (NCBI taxonomy): Eukaryota > Metazoa > Chordata > Mammalia > Primates > Hominidae > Gorilla > Gorilla gorilla. Next base: position 23,847,807 of record NC_073241.2, read on the forward strand.
ACCCAGGTGACACACAATTGTCTTTGTTCTGCCTAAGGGGGCATTGTGACATCATAACTCTGCACGAGGCACCCAGGTGGCAGACCCTTGTCTGTGATCTGCCTAAGGGGGAATTGTGACATCATAACTCGCCACTCGTCACCCAGGCGGCAGACCCTTGTGTGTGATCTGCCTAAGTGGGCGTTGTGACATCATAACTCTGCACTGGTCACCGAGGTGACAGAACCTTGTCTCTGATCTATATAAGAAGACATTGTGACATCATAACTCTGCACTGGTTACCATGTTGACAGACCCTTGTCTGTGATCTGCCTAAGGGGGCATGTGACATCATAGCTCTGCTGTGGTCACCCAGGTGACACACCCTTGTCTTTGATCTGCCCCAGGGGCATTGTGACATCATAACTCTGCACAAGGCACCCAGGTGTCAGACCCTTCTCTGTGAACTGCCTAAGGGGGCATTGTGACATCAAAACTCTGCATGGGTCACCCATGTGACAAGACCTTGAATGTGGTCTGCCTAAAGGGGCATTGAGACATCATAACTGTGCACTGGTCACCCAGGTGACAGACCCTTGGCTTTGATCTGCCTAAGGGGGCATAGTTGCATCATAACTCTTCACTAGTCACCGTGGTGACAGACCCTTGTCTGTGATCTGCCTAAGAAGGCATGGTGACATCGCAACTGTGCACCGGTAACGCAGGTGACGTACCCTTGTCTTTGATCTGCCTAAGGGGCCATTGTGACATCATAACTCTGCCCTGGCAACCCAGGTGAAAGACCCTTGTCTGTGATATGCCTAAGGGGGCATTGTGACATCATAACTCTGCACTGGTCACCCTGGTGACAGACCGTTGTATGTTATCTGCCTAGGGTGGCATTGTGACATCATAACTCTGCACTGGTCAACCAAGTGACAGACCCTTGTCTGTGATCTGCCTAAGGGGGCATTGTGACATCATAACCCTTCACTGGTCACCCAGGTGACAGAACCCTGTCTGTGATCTGCCTAAGGGGCATTCTGACATCATAACACAGCACTGGTCACCCAGGTGAGAGATCCTTGTCTGTGATCTCTCTAAGGGTGAATTGTGACATCATAACTCTGCACTGGTCACCCAGGTGAGAGACCCTTGTCTGTGATCTGCCTATGCGTTCATTGTGACACCATAACTCTACACTGGTCATTGTGGTGAAAGACCCTTGTCTGTGATCTGCCTAAGGGGGCATTGTGACTTCATAACTCGGTACTTGACCCCCATGTGACCGACACTTGCCTGTGATCTGCCTAAGGGGGCATTGTGACATCATAACTCTGCACGGGTCACCCAGGTGACACACATATGTCTTTGATCTGCCTTAGGGGGCATTGTGACATCATAACTCTGTACGCATCACCCAGGTGACAGACCCTTGACTGTGATCTGCGTAAGGGGGCATACTTACATCATAACACTGCACCGGTCACACAGGTGGCAGTCCCTTGTCTGTGATCTGCCTAAGGGGCATTGTGACATCATAAGTCTGCACTGCTCACCCAGGTGACAATCCCCTGTGTTTGTTCTGCCTAAGGGGGCATTGTGACATCATAACTCTGTACTGGTCACCGAGGTGACAGACCCTTGTGTGTGATCTGCCTAAGGGGGCATTGTGACATCACAACTCTGCACTGGTCACCCAGGTGTCAGGCTCTTGCCTGTGATCCACCTAAGTGGGCATTGTGACATCAAAACTCTGCACTGGTCACCCAGGTGACAGGACCTTGTCTGTGATCTGACCAAGGGGGCATTGTGACATCAAAACTCTGCACTGGTCACCCAGGTGACAGGCCCTTGTCTGTGATCTGACCAAGGGGGAATTTTGACATCATAACTCTCCACTGGTCACCCAGGTGACAGGCCATTTTCTGTGATCTACCTTAGGGCGAATTGTGACATCATAACTCTGCACTGGTCACCCAGGTAACAGGCCCTTGTCTGTGATATGCCTAACGTGGCATTGTGACATCATAACTCTGCACTGGTCACCCTCGTGACAGACCCTTGTCTGTGATCTGCCTAAGCGTTCATTGTGACATCATAACTCTGCTCTGGTCACCGTGGTGACAGACCATTGTTTGTGATATCCCCAAGGGGGCATTGTGACATCATAAAACTGCAATGGTCACCCAGTTGACAGGCCCTTGTCTCTGATCGGCCTGAGGGGGCATTGTGACATCATAAACCTGCACTGGCCACCCAGGTGACAGGCGCTTGTCTGTGATCTGCCTAAGGGGCAATGTGACATCATAATTCTGCACTTGTCACCCAGGTGACAGACCCTTGCCTTTGATCTCCCTAAGGAGATATTGTGACATCATAACTCTGCACTGTTTACCGTGGTGACAGACCCTTGTCTGTGATCTGCCTAAGGGGACATTGCGACATCATAACTCTGCACTGGTTACCGTAGTGACAGACCCTTTTCTGTGATCTGCCTAAGGGGACATTGTGACATCATAACCCTGCACTGCTCAACCAGGTGACAGACCCATTTCTGTGATCTGCCTAATGGTGTATTGCGACATCATAACTCTGCACCGGTCACCCTGGTGTCAGATCCTTCTTCGTTATCTGCCTAAGGGTTCATTGTGACATCATAACTCTGCACTGGTTACCCAGGTGACAGACCCTTGTCTTTGATCTGCCTAAGGGGGCATTGTGACCTCATAACTCGGCACTCGTCACCCAGGTGGCAGACCCTTGTCTGTGATCTGCCTAAGGGGGCATTGTGATACCATAAATCTGCACTGGTCACCCAGATGAGAAACCCTTGTCTGTAAACTGTCTAAGGGGTCATTGTGACATCATAACTCTGCTCTAGTCACGCAGGTGACCGACCCTTGTCTGTGATCTGCCTAAGGGGGCACTGTGACATCATAACTGTGCACTGGTCACCCAGGTGACAGACCCTTATCTGTGAACTGCCTAAGCGGGCATAGTGACATCATAACTCTGCACTGGTAACCCAGGTGACACACAATTGTCTTTGTTCTGCCTAAGGGGGCATTGTGACATCATAACTCTGCACGAGGCACCCAGGTGGCAGACCCTTGTCTGTGATCTGCCTAAGGGGGAATTGTGACATCATAACTCGCCACTCGTCACCCAGGCGGCAGACCCTTGTGTGTGATCTGCCTAAGTGGGCGTTGTGACATCATAACTCTGCACTGGTCACCGAGGTGACAGAAACTTGTCTCTGATCTATATAAGAAGACATTGTGACATCATAACTCTGCACTGGTTACCATGTTGACAGACCCTTGTCTGTGATCTGCCTAAGGGGGCATGTGACATCATAGCTCTGCTGTGGTCACCCAGGTGACACACCCTTGTCTTTGATCTGCCCCAGGGGCATTGTGACATCATAACTCTTCACGAGGCACCCAGGTGTCAGACCCTTCTCTGTGAACTGCCTAAGGGGGCATTGTGACATCAAAACTCTGCATGGGTCACCCATGTGACAAGACCTTGAATGTGGTCTGCCTAAAGGGGCATTGAGACATCATAACTGTGCACTGGTCACCCAGGTGACAGACCCTTGGCTTTGATCTGCCTAAGGGGGCATAGTTGCATCATAACTCTTCACTAGTCACCGTGGTGACAGACCCTTGTCTGTGATCTGCCTAAGAAGGCATGGTGACATCGCAACTGTGCACCGGTAACGCAGGTGACGTACCCTTGTCTTTGATCTGCCTAAGGGGCCATTGTGACATCATAACTCTGCCCTGGCAACCCAGGTGAAAGACCCTTGTCTGTGATATGCCTAAGGGGGCATTGTGACATCATAACTCTGCACTGGTCACCCTGGTGACAGACCGTTGTATGTTATCTGCCTAGGGTGGCATTGTGACATCATAACTCTGCACTGGTCAACCAAGTGACAGACCCTTGTCTGTGATCTGCCTAAGGGGGCATTGTGACATCATAACCCTTCACTGGTCACCCAGGTGACAGACCCCTGTCTGTGATCTGCCTAAGGGGCATTCTGACATCATAACACAGCACTGGTCACCCAGGTGAGAGATCCTTGTCTGTGATCTCTCTAAGGGTGAATTGTGACATCATAACTCTGCACTGGTCACCCAGGTGAGAGACCCTTGTCTGTGATCTGCCTAAGGGGGCATTGTGACATCATAACCCTTCACTGGTCACCCAGGTGACAGACCCCTGTCTGTGATCTGCCTAAGGGGCATTCTGACATCATAACACAGCACTGGTCACCCAGGTGAGAGATCCTTGTCTGTGATCTCTCTAAGGGTGAATTGTGACATCATAACTCTGCACTGGTCACCCAGGTGAGAGACCCTTGTCTGTGATCTGCCTATGCGTTCATTGTGACACCATAACTCTACACTGGTCATTGTGGTGAAAGACCCTTGTCTGCGATCTGCCTAAGGGGGCATTGTGACTTCATAACTCGGTACTTGACCCCCATGTGACCGACACTTGCCTGTGATCTGCCTAAGGGGGCATTGTGACATCATAACTCTGCACGGGTCACCCAGGTGACACACATATGTCTTTGATCTGCCTTAGGGGGCATTGTGACATTATAACTCTGTACGCATCACCCAGGTGACAGACCCTTGACTGTGATCTGCGTAAGGGGGCATACTTACATCATAACACTGCACCGGTCACACAGGTGGCAGTCCCTTGTCTGTGATCTGCCTAAGGGGCATTGTGACATCATAAGTCTGCACTGCTCACCCAGGTGACAATCCCCTGTGTTTGTTCTGCCTAAGGGGGCATTGTGACATCATAACTCTGTACTGGTCACCGAGGTGACAGACCCTTGTCTGTGAACTGCCTAAGGGTGCATTGTGACTTCATAACTCTGCACTTGTCCCCCAGGTGATAGACCCTTGTCTGTGATCTGCTTAAGGGGGCATTGTGACATCATAACTCTCCACTGGTCACCCAGGTGACAGACCCTTGTCTGTGAACTGCCTAACGGGGCATTGTGACATCATAACTTTTCACTGCTCACCCTGGTGACAGATCCTTTTCCGTTATCTGCCTAAGGGTTCATTGTGACATCATAACCCTGCACTCGTCAACAAGGTGACAGTCCCTTGTCTGTGATCTGCCTAAGTTGGCATTGTGACATCGTAACTCTCCACTGGTCACCCAGGTGACAGACCATTGGCTGTGATCTGCCTAAGAAGGCATTGTGACTTCATAACTCTGCATTGGTCACCAACGTGAGAAACCATTGTCTGTGATCTCCCTAAGGGGGCGTTGTGACATCATAAGTCTGCACTGGTCACACAGGTGACAGACCTTGTCTGTGAACTGCTTAAGGGGCATAGGGACATCATAACTCTGCACTTGTCTCCCAGGTGACAGACCCTTGTCTTTGATCAGCTTAAGGGGGCATTTTGACATCATAACTCTCCAGTGGTCTCTAAGGTGACAGACCCTTGTCTGTGATCTAGCTAAGGGGGCATTGTGACATCATAATTCTGCACTGGTCACCCAGGTGACAGACCGTTCTCTGTGATCTTACTAAGGGGGCATTGTGACATCATAACTCTGCACTGGTCCCCCAGGTGACATACCGTTGTCTGTGATCTGCTTAAGGGGGCATTGCGACATCATAAACTTGCACTGGTCACCCAGGTTACGGATCCTTGTCTGTGATCTGCCTAAGGGGGCATTGTGACATCATAACCCTGCACTGGTCACCCAGGTGAAAGGCCTTTGTCTGTGATCTGCCTAAGGGGGCATTGTGACATCATTATTCTGCACGGGTCACCCAGGTGACAGTCCCTTGTCTGTGATCTGCCTAAAGGTGCATTGTGACATCATAGCTCTGCACTGGTCCCCCAGGTGACATACCGTTGTCTGTGATCTGCTTAAGGGGGCATTGTGACATCATAACCCTGCACTGGTCACCCAGGTGAAAGACCTTTGTCTGTGATCTCCCTAAGGGGGCATTGTGACATCATAAACTTGCACTGGTCACCCAGGTGACGGATGTTGTCTGTGATCTGCCTAAGTGGGTAATGTGTCATCATAACTCTGCACTGGGCACCCAGGTTACAGGCCCTAGTCTGTGACGTGCATAAGGGAGCATTTTGACATTATAACACAGCAATGGGCACACAGGTGACATGCCCTTGTCTGTGATCTGCCTAAGTGGGCATTGTGACATCATACCTCTCCACTGGTCACCCAGGTGACAGACCCTTGTCTGTGATCTGCCTAAGGGGGCATTGTGACATCATAACACTGCACTGGTCACCCTGTTGACAGACCCTTGTCTTTGATCTGCTTAAGTGGACATTGTGACTTCAAAACTCTGCACTGGTCACCCAGGTGACAGACCCTTGTCTGTGATCGGCCTAAGGGGGCATTGTGACATCGTAACTATCGACTGGTCACCCAGGGGAAAGACCCTTCTCAGTGATCTGCGTAAGGGGGCATTGTGACATCATAACTCTGCACGGGTCACAAAGGAGACAGTCCCTTGTCTGTGATCTGCCTAAGGGGGCATTGTAACATCATAAATCTGCACTTGTCACCCAGGTGTCAGACACTTGTCTGTGATCTGCCTAAAGGGGCATTGTGACATCATATGTCTGCACTGGGTACCCAGGTGACAGGTCTTTGTCTTTGATCGGCCTAAGTGGGCATTGTGACGTCATAAGTCTGCACTCGTCACCCAGGTGACAGACCCTTGTCTGTGACCTGCCTAATGGGGCATTGTGACATCATAACTCTGCACGGGTCACCCAGGTGACAGACCCTTGTCTGTGATCTGCCTAAGGGGTCACTGTGACATCATAACTCCGCACGGGTATCCCAGGTGACAGACACTTGTCTGTGAAATGCCTAAGGGGTCATTGTGGCATCGTAACTCTGCACTGGTCACCCACGTGACAGACCCTTGTCTTTGACGTACCTAAGGGGGCATTGTGACAGCAAAACTCTGCATGGGGCACCCAGGTGACTGATCCTTGTCTCTGATCTGCCTAAGGGGCATTGTGACATCATAAATCTGCTCGGGTCACCCATGTGAGAGGCCCTTGAATGTTATCTGCCTAACGGGTCACTGTGACTTCATAACTCTCCACTGGTCACTCAGGAGACAAACACTTGTCTGTGATCTGCATAACAGGGCATTGTGACATCATAAGTCTGCACTGGGCACCCAGGTGACAGGCCCTTGTCTGTGATCTGCCTAAGGGGGCATTGTGACATCATAACTCTCCACTGGTCACCCAGGTGACAGACCCTTGTCTGTGATCTGCTTAAGGGGTGATTGTGACATCTAAAATCTGCACTGGTCACCCAGGTGACAGACCCTTTTCTGCGATTTGCCTATGGGGGCGTTGTTGCAGCTTAACTCTGCACTGGACACCGTGGAGACAGCCCCTTGTCTGTGATCTGCCTAAGGGGGCATTGTGACATCATAACAGTGCACTGGTAACCCAGGTGACGGACCCGTGTCCGTGACCTGCCTAAGGGGGCATTGTGACATCATAACCCTGCACTGATCACCCTGGTGAAAGACCCTTTTCTGTGATCGGCCTAAGGGGGCATTGAGACATCATAACTCGGCACTGGCCACCCAGGTGACAGACTCTTGTATGTGATCTGCCTAATGTTGCATTGTGACATCATAGCACTGCAAGGGTCACCCAGGTGACAGACCCCTGCCTATGATCTGCCTAAGGGGGCATTGTGACATCATAACTCTGCACTGGTCCCCCAGGTGACATACCGTTGTCTGTGATCTGCTTAAGGGGGCATTGTGACATCATAATTCTGCACTGGTCACCCAGGTGACAGACCCCTGTCTGTGATCTGCCTAAGGGGGCATTGTGACATCATAAACTTGCACTGGTCACCCAGGTGACGGATCCTTGTCTGTGATCTGCCTAACGGGGCATTGTGACATCATAACCCTGCACTGGTCACCCAGGTGAAAGACCTTTGTCTGTGATCTGCCTAAGGGGGCATTGTGACATCATAAACTTGCACTGGTCACCCAGGTGACGGATCCTTGTCTGTGATCTGCCTAAGTGGGCAATGTGACATCATAACTCTGCACTGGGCACCCAGGTTACAGGCCCTAGTCTTTGACGTGCATAAGGGAGCATTTTGACATTATAACACAGCAATGGGCACACAGGTGACATGCCCTTGTCTTTGATCTGCCTAAGTGGGCATTGTGACATCATACCTCTCCACTGGTCACACAGGTGACAGACCCTTGTCTGTGATCTGCCTAAGGGGGCATTGTGACATCATAACACTGCACTGGTAACCCTGTTGACAGACCCTTGTCTTTGATCTGCTTAAGTGGACATTGTGACTTCAAAACTCTGCACTGGTCACCCAGGTGACAGACCCTTGTCTGTGATCGGCCTAAGGGGGCATTGTGACATCGTAACTATCGACTGGTCACCCAGGGGAAAGACCCTTCTCTGTGATCTGCCTGAGGGGGCATTGTGACATCATAACACTGCACGGGTCACAAAGGTGACAGTCCCTTGTCTGTGATCTGCCTAAGGGGGCATTGTGACATCATAAATCTGCACTTGTCACCCAGGTGTCAGACACTTGTCTGTGATCTGCCTAAAGGGGCATTGTGACATCATATGTCTGCACTGGGTACCCAGGTGACAGGTCCTTGTCTTTGATCGGCCTAAGTGGGCATTGTGACGTCATAAGTCTGCACTCGTCACCCAGGTGACAGACCCTTGTCTGTGACCTGCCTAATGGGGCATTGTGACATCATAACTCTGCACGGGTCACCCAGGTGACAGACCCTTGTCTGTGATCTGCCTAAGGGGTCACTGTGACATCATAACTCCGCACGGGTATCCCAGGTGACAGACACTTGTCTGTGAAATGCCTAAGGGGTCATTGTGGCATCGTAACTCTGCACTGGTCACCCACGTGACAGACCCTTGTCTTTGACGTACCTAAGGGGGCATTGTGACAGCAAAACTCTGCATGGGGCACCCAGGTGACTGATCCTTGTCTCTGATCTGCCTAAGGGGGCATTGTGACATCATAAATCTGCTCGGGTCACCCATGTGAGAGGCCCTTGAATGTTATCTGCCTAACGGGTCATTGTGACTTCATAACTCTCCACTGGTCACTCAGGAGACAAACACTTGTCTGTGATCTGCCTAACAGGGCATTGTGACATCATAAGTCTGCACTGGGCACCCAGGTGACAGGCCCTTGTCTGTGATCTGCCTAAGGGGGCATTGTGACATCATAACTCTCCACTGGTCACCCAGGTGACAGACCCTTGTCTGTGATCTGCTTAAGGGGTGATTGTGACATCTAAAATCTGCACTGGTCACCCAGGTGACAGACCCTTGTCTGTGATTTGCCTATAGGGGCGTTGTTGCAGCTTAACTCTGAACTGGACACTGTGGAGACAGCCGCTTGTCTGTGATCTGCCTAAGGGGGCATTGTGACATCATAACAGTGCACTGGTAACCCAGGTGACGGACCCTTGTCCGTGACCTGCCTAAGGGGGCATTGTGACATCATAACCCTGCACTGATCACCCTGGTGAAAGACCCTTTTCCGTGATCGGCCTAAGGGGGCATTGAGACATCATAACTCGGCACTGGCCACCCAGGTGACAGACTCTTGTATGTGATCTGCCTAATGTTGCATTGTGACATCATAGCACTGCACGGGTCACCCAGTTGACAGACCCCTGTCTATGATCTGCCTAAGGGGGCATTGTGACATCATAACTCTGCACTGGTCCCCCAGGTGACATACCGTTGTCTGTGATCTGCTTAAGGGGGCATTGTGACATCATAATTCTGCACTGGTCAGCCAGGTGACAGACCCCTGTCTGTGATCTGCCTAAGGGGGCATTGTGACATCATAAACTTGCACTGGTCACCCAGGTGACAGACCCTTGTCTGTGATCTGCCTAAGGGGGCATTGTGACATCATAACACTGCACTGGTCACCCTGTTGACAGACCCTTGTCTTTGATCTGCTTAAGTGGACATTGTGACTTCAAAACTCTGCACTGGTCACCCAGGTGACAGACCCTTGTCTGTGATCGGCCTAATGTTGCATTGTGACATCATAGCACTGCACGGGTCACCCAGGTGACAGACCCTTGTCTGTGATCTGCCTAAGGGGGCATTGTGACATCATTATTCTGCACGGGTCTCCCAGGTGACAGTCCCTTCTCTGTGATCTGCCTAAAGGAGCATTGTGACATCATAGCTCTGCACTGGTCACCCTGGTGAGAGACCCTTGTCCGTTATCTGCCTACGGGGGCATTGTGACATCATAATTCTGCACTGGTCACCCAGGTGACAGACCCCTGTCTATGATCTGCCTAAGGGGGCATTGTGACATCATAACCCTGCACTGGTCCCCCAGGTGACATACCGTTGTCTGTGATCTGCTTAAGGGGGCATTGTGACATCATAATTCTGCACTGGTCACCCAGGTGACAGACCCTTGTCTGTGATCTGCCTAAGGGGGCATTGTGACATCATAACACTGCACTGGTCACCCTGTTGACAGACCCTTGTCTTTGATCTGCTTAAGTGGACATTGTGACTTCAAAACTCTGCACTGGTCACCCAGGTGACAGACCCTTGTCTGTGATCGGCCTAAGGGGGCATTGTGACATCGTAACTATCGACTGGTCACCCAGGGGAAAGACCCTTCTCTGTGATCTGCCTAAGGGGGCATTGTGACATTATAACTCTGCACGGGTCACAAAGGTGACAGTCCCTTGTCTGTGATCTGCCTAAGGGGGCATTGTGACATCATAAATCTGCACTTGTCACCCAGGTGTCAGACACTTGTCTGTGATCTGCCTAAAGGGGCATTGTGACATCATATGTCTGCACTGGGTACCCAGGTGACAGGTCCTTGTCTTTGATCGGCCTAAGTGGGCATTGTGACGTCATAAGTCTGCACTCGTCACCCAGGTGACAGACCCTTGTCTGTGACCTGCCTAATGGGGCATTGTGACATCATAACTCTGCACGGGTCACCCAGGTGACAGACCCTTGTCTGTGATCTGCCTAAGGGGTCACTGTGACATCATAACTCCGCACGGGTATCCCAGGTGACAGACACTTGTCTGTGAAATGCCTAAGGGGTCATTGTGGCATCGTAACTCTGCACTGGTCACCCACGTGACAGACCCTTGTCTTTGACGTACCTAAGGGGGCATTGTGACAGCAAAACTCTGCATGGGGCACCCAGGTGACTGATCCTTGTCTCTGATCTGCCTAAGGGGGCATTGTGACATCATAAATCTGCTCGGGTCACCCATGTGAGAGGCCCTTGAATGTTATCTGCCTAACGGGTCATTGTGACTTCATAACTCTCCACTGGTCACTCAGGAGACAAACACTTGTCTGTGATCTGCCTAACAGGGCATTGTGACATCATAAGTCTGCACTGGGCACCCAGGTGACAGGCCCTTGTCTGTGATCTGCCTAAGGGGGCATTGTGACATCATAACTCTCCACTGGTCACCCAGGTGACAGACCCTTGTCTGTGATCTGCTTAAGGGGTGATTGTGACATCTAAAATCTGCACTGGTCACCCAGGTGACAGACCCTTGTCTGTGATTTGCCTATGGGGGCGTTGTTGCAGCTTAACACTGCACTGGACACCGTGGAGACAGCCCCTTGTCTGTGATCTGCCTAAGGGGGCATTGTGACATCATAACAGTGCACTGGTAACCCAGGTGACGGACCCTTGTCCGTGACCTGCCTAAGGGGGCATTGTGACATCCTAACCCTGCACTGATCACCGGGGTGAAAGACCCTTTTCCGTGATCGGCCTAAGGGGGCCTTGAGACATCATAACTCGGCACTGGCCACCCAGGTGACAGACTCTTGTATGTGATCTGCCTAATGTTGCATTGTGACATCATAGCACTGCACGGGTCACCCAGGTGACAGACCCCTGTCTATGATCTGCCTAAGGGGGCATTGTGACATCATAACTCTGCACTGGTCCCCCAGGTGACATACCGTTGTCTGTGATCTGCTTAAGGGGGCATTGTGACATCATAATTCTGCACTGGTCACCCAGGTGACAGACCCCTGTCTGTGATCTGCCTAAGGGGGCATTGTGACATCATAAATTTGCACTGGTCACCCAGGTGACAGACCCTTGTCTGTGATCTGCCTAAGGGGGCATTGTGACATCATAACACTGCACTGGTCACCCTGTTGACAGACCCTTGTCTTTGATCTGCTTAAGTGGACATTGTGACTTCAAAACTCTGCACTGGTCACCCAGGTGACAGACCCTTGTCTGTGATCGGCCTAAGGGGGCATTGTGACATCGTAACTATCGACTGGTCACCCAGGGGAAAGACCCTTCTCTGTGATCTGCCTAAGGGGGCATTGTGACATCATAACTCTGCACGGGTCACAAAGGTGACAGTCCCTTGTCTGTGATCTGCCTAAGGGGGCATTGTGACATCATAAATCTGCACTTGTCACCCAGGTGTCAGACACTTGTCTGTGATCTGCCTAAAGGGGCATTGTGACATCATATGTCTGCACTGGGTACCCAGGTGACAGGTCCTTGTCTTTGATCGGCCTAAGTGGGCATTGTGACGTCATAAGTCTGCACTCGTCACCCAGGTGACAGACCCTTATCTGTGACCTGCCTAATGGGGCATTGTGACATCATAACTCTGCACGGGTCACCCAGGTGACAGACCCTTGTCTGTGATCTGCCTAAGGGGTCACTGTGACATCATAACTCCGCACGGGTATCCCAGGTGACAGACACTTGTCTGTGAAATGCCTAAGGGGTCATTGTGGCATCGTAACTCTGCACTGGTCACCCACGTGACAGACCCTTGTCTTTGACGTACCTAAGGGGGCATTGTGACAGCAAAACTCTGCATGGGGCACCCAGGTGACTGATCCTTGTCTCTGATCTGCCTAAGGGGGCATTGTGACATCATAAATCTGCTCGGGTCACCCATGTGAGAGGCCCTTGAATGTTATCTGCCTAACGGGTCATTGTGACTTCATAACTCTCCACTGGTCACTCAGGAGACAAACACTTGTCTGTGATCTGCCTAACAGGGCATTGTGACATCATAAGTCTGCACTGGGCACCCAGGTGACAGGCCCTTGTCTGTGATCTGCCTAAGGGGGCATTGTGACATCATAACTCTCCACTGGTCACCCAGGTGACAGACCCTTGTCTGTGATCTGCTTAAGGGGTGATTGTGACATCTAAAATCTGCACTGGTCACCCAGGTGACAGACCCTTGTCTGTGATTTGCCTATGGGGGCGTTGTTGCAGCTTAACTCTGAACTGGACACCGTGGAGACAGCCCCTTGTCTGTGATCTGCCTAAGGGGGCATTGTGACATCATAACAGTGCACTGGTAACCCAGGTGACGGACCCGTGTCCGTGACCTGCCTAAGGGGGCATTGTGACATCATAACCCTGCACTGATCACCCTGGTGAAAGACCCTTTTCTGTGATCAGCCTAAGGGGGCATTGAGACATCATAACTCGGCACTGGCCACCCAGGTGACAGACTCTTGTATGTGATCTGCCTAATGTTGCATTGTGACATCATAGCACTGCACGGGTCACCCAGGTGACAGACCCTTGTCTGTGATCTGCCTAAGGGGGCATTGTGACATCATTATTCTGCACGGGTCACCCAGGTGACAGTCCCTTGTCTGTGATCTGCCTAAAGGTGCATTGTGACATCATAGCTCTGCACTGGTCACCCTGGTGAGAGACCCTTGTCCGTTATCTGCCTACGGGGGCATTGTGACATCATAATTCTGCACGGGTCACCCAGGTGACAGACCCCTGTCTATGATCTGCCTAAGGGGGCATTGTGACATCATAACTCTGCACTGGTCCCCCAGGTGACATACCGTTGTCTGTGATCTGCTTAAGGGGGCATTGTGACATCATAATTCTGCACTGGTCACCCAGGTGACAGACCCTTGTCTGTGATCTGCCTAAGGGGGCATTGTGACATCATAACACTGCACTGGTCACCCTGTTGACAGACCCTTGTCTTTGATCTGCTTAAGTGGACATTGTGACTTCAAAACTCTGCACTGGTCACCCAGGTGACAGACCCTTGTCTGTGATCGGCCTAAGGGGGCATTGTGACATCGTAACTATCGACTGGTCACCCAGGGGAAAGACCCTTCTCTGTGATCTGCCTAAGGGGGCATTGTGACATTATAACTCTGCACGGGTCACAAAGGTGACAGTCCCTTGTCTGTGATCTGCCTAAGGGGGCATTGTGACATCATAAATCTGCACTTGTCACCCAGGTGTCAGACACTTGTCTGTGATCTGCCTAAAGGGGCATTGTGACATCATATGTCTGCACTGGGTACCCAGGTGACAGGTCCTTGTCTTTGATCGGCCTAAGTGGGCATTGTGACGTCATAAGTCTGCACTCGTCACCCAGGTGACAGACCCTTGTCTGTGACCTGCCTAATGGGGCATTGTGACATCATAACTCTGCACGGGTCACCCAGGTGACAGACCCTTGTCTGTGATCTGCCTAAGGGGTCACTGTGACATCATAACTCCGCACGGGTATCCCAGGTGACAGACACTTGTCTGTGAAATGCCTAAGGGGTCATTGTGGCATCGTAACTCTGCACTGGTCACCCACGTGACAGACCCTTGTCTTTGACGTACCTAAGGGGGCATTGTGACAGCAAAACTCTGCATGGGGCACCCAGGTGACTGATCCTTGTCTCTGATCTGCCTAAGGGGGCATTGTGACATCATAAATCTGCTCGGGTCACCCATGTGAGAGGCCCTTGAATGTTATCTGCCTAACGGGTCATTGTGACTTCATAACTCTCCACTGGTCACTCAGGAGACAAACACTTGTCTGTGATCTGCCTAACAGGGCATTGTGACATCATAAGTCTGCACTGGGCACCCAGGTGACAGGCCCTTGTCTGTGATCTGCCTAAGGGGGCATTGTGACATCATAACTCTCCACTGGTCACCCAGGTGACAGACCCTTGTCTGTGATCTGCTTAAGGGGTGATTGTGACATCTAAAATCTGCACTGGTCACCCAGGTGACAGACCCTTGTCTGTGATTTGCCTATGGGGGCGTTGTTGCAGCTTAACTCTGCACTGGACACCGTGGAGACAGCCCCTTGTCTGTGATCTGCCTAAGGGGGCATTGTGACATCATAACAGTGCACTGGTAACCCAGGTGACGGACCCTTGTCCGTGACCTGCCTAAGGGGGCATTGTGACATCATAACCCTGCACTGATCACCCTGGTGAAAGACCTTTTTCTGTGATCGGCCTAAGGGGGCATTGAGACATCATAACTCGGCACTGGCCACCCAGGTGACAGACTCTTGTATGTGATCTGCCTAATGTTGCATTGTGACATCATAGCACTGCACGGGTCACCCAGGTGACAGACCCTTGTCTGTGATCTGCCTAAGGGGGCATTGTGACATCATTATTCTGCACGGGTCACCCAGGTGACAGTCCCTTGTCTGTGATCTGCCTAAAGGTGCATTGTGACATCATAGCTCTGCACTAGTCACCCTGGTGAGAGACCCTTGTCCGTTATCTGCCTACGGGGGCATTGTGACATCATAATTCTGCACGGGTCACCCAGGTGACAGACCCTTGTCTATGATCTGCCTAAGGGGGCATTGTGACATCATAACTCTGCACTGGTCCCCCAGGTGACATACCGTTGTCTGTGATCTGCTTAAGGGGGCATTGTGACATCATAATTCTGCACTGGTCACCCAGGTGACAGACCCCTGTCTGTGATCTGCCTAAGGGGGCATTGTGACGTCATAAACTTGCACTGGTCACCCAGGTGACGGATCCTTGTCTGTGATCTGCCTAAGGGGGCATTGTGACATCATAACCCTGCACTGGTCACCCAGGTGAAAGACCTTTGTCTGTGATCTGCCTAAGGGGGCATTGTGACATCATAAACTTGCACTGGTCACCCAGGTGACGGATCCTTGTCTGTGATCTGCCTAAGTGGGCAATGTGACATCATAACTCTTCACTGGGCACCCAGGTTACAGGTCCTAGTCTTTGACGTGCATAAGGGAGCATTTTGACATTATAACACAGCAATGGGCACACAGGTGACATGCCCTTGCCTGTGATCTGCCTAAGTGGGCATTGTGACATCATACCTCTCCACTGGTCACCCAGGTGACAGACCCTTGTCTGTGATCTGCCTAAGGGGGCATTGTGACATCATAACACTGCACTGGTCACCCTGTTGACAGACCCTTGTCTGTGATCGGCCTAAGGGGGCATTGTGACATCGTAACTATCGACTGGTCACCCAGGGGAAAGACCCTTCTCTGTGATCTGCCTAAGGGGGCATTGTGACATCATAACTCTGCACGGGTCACAAAGGTGACAGTCCCTTGTCTGTGATCTGCCTAAGGGGGCATTGTGACATCATAAATCTGCACTTGTCACCTAGGTGTCAGACACTTGTCTGTGATCTGCCTAAAGGGGCATTGTGACATCATATGTCTGCACTGGGTACCCAGGTGACAGGTCCTTGTCTTTGATCGGCCTAAGTGGGCATTGTGACGTCATAAGTCTGCACTCGTCACCCAGGTGACAGACCCTTGTCTGTGACCTGCCTAATGGGGCATTGTGACATCATAACTCTGCACGGGTCACCCAGGTGACAGACCCTTGTCTGTGATCTGCCTAAGGGGTCACTGTGACATCATAACTCCGCACGGGTATCCCAGGTGACAGACACTTGTCTGTGAAATGCCTAAGGGGTCATTGTGGCATCGTAACTCTGCACTGGTCACCCACGTGACAGACCCTTGTCTTTGACGTACCTAAGGGGGCATTGTGACAGCAAAACTCTGCATGGGGCACCCAGGTGACTGATCCTTGTCTCTGATCTGCCTAAGGGGGCATTGTGACATCATAAATCTGCTCGGGTCACCCATGTGAGAGGCCCTTGAATGTTATCTGCCTAACGGGTCATTGTGACTTCATAACTCTCCACTGGTCACTCAGGAGGCAAACACTTGTCTGTGATTTGCCTAACAGGGCATTGTGACATCATAAGTCTGCACTGTGAACCCAGGTGACAGGCCCTTGTCTGTGATCTGCCTAAGGGGGCATTGTGACATCATAACTCTCCACTGGTCACCCAGGTGACAGACCCTTGTCTGTGATCTGCTTAAGGGGTGATTGTGACATCTAAAATCTGCACTGGTCACCCAGGTGACAGACCCTTGTCTGTGATTTGCCTATGGGGGCGTTGTTGCAGCTTAACTCTGCACTGGACACCGTGGAGACAGCCCCTTGTCTGTGATCTGCCTAAGGGGGCATTGTGACATCATAACAGTGCACTGGTAACCCAGGTGACGGACCCGTGTCCGTGACCTGCCTAAGGGGGCATTGTGACATCATAACCCTGCACTGATCACCCTGGTGAAAGACCCTTTTCTGTGATCAGCCTAAGGGGGCATTGAGACATCATAACTCGGCACTGGCCACCCAGGTGACAGACTCTTGTATGTGATCTGCCTAATGTTGCATTGTGACATCATAGCACTGCACGGGTCACCCAGGTGACAGACCCTTGTCTGTGATCTGCCTAAGGGGGCATTGTGACATCATTATTCTGCACGGGTCACCCAGGTGACAGTCCCTTGTCTGTGATCTGCCTAAAGGTGCATTGTGACATCATAGCTCTGCACTGGTCACCCTGGTGAGAGACCCTTGTCCGTTATCTGCCTACGGGGGCATTGTGACATCATAATTCTGCACGGGTCACCCAGGTGACAGACCCCTGTCTATGATCTGCCTAAGGGGGCATTGTGACATCATAACTCTGCACTGGTCCCCCAGGTGACATACCGTTGTCTGTGATCTGCTTAAGGGGGCATTGTGACATCATAATTCTGCACTGGTCACCCAGGTGACAGACCCTTGTCTGTGATCTGCCTAAGGGGGCATTGTGACATCATAACACTGCACTGGTCACCCTGTTGACAGACCCTTGTCTTTGATCTGCTTAAGTGGACATTGTGACTTCAAAACTCTGCACTGGTCACCCAGGTGACAGACCCTTGTCTGTGATCGCCCTAAGGGGGCATTGTGACATCGTAACTATCGACTGGTCACCCAGGGGAAAGACCCTTCTCTGTGATCTGCCTAAGGGGGCATTGTGACATTATAACTCTGCACGGGTCACAAAGGTGACAGTCCCTTGTCTGTGATCTGCCTAAGGGGGCATTGTGACATCATAAATCTGCACTTGTCACCCAGGTGTCAGACACTTGTCTGTGATCTGCCTAAAGGGGCATTGTGACATCATATGTCTGCACTGGGTACCCAGGTGGCAGGTCCTTGTCTTTGATCGGCCTAAGTGGGCATTGTGACGTCATAAGTCTGCACTCGTCACCCAGGTGACAGACCCTTGTCTGTGACCTGCCTAATGGGGCATTGTGACATCATAACTCTGCACGGGTCACCCAGGTGACAGACCCTTGTCTGTGATCTGCCTAAGGGGTCACTGTGACATCATAACTCCGCACGGGTATCCCAGGTGACAGACACTTGTCTGTGAAATGCCTAAGGGGTCATTGTGGCATCGTAACTCTGCACTGGTCACCCACGTGACAGACACTTGTCTTTGACGTACCTAAGGGGGCATTGTGACAGCAAAACTCTGCATGGGGCACCCAGGTGACTGATCCTTGTCTCTGATCTGCCTAAGGGGGCATTGTGACATCATAAATCTGCTCGGGTCACCCATGTGAGAGGCCCTTGAATGTTATCTGCCTAACGGGTCATTGTGACTTCATAACTCTCCACTGGTCACTCAGGAGACAAACACTTGTCTGTGATCTGCCTAACAGGGCATTGTGACATCATAAGTCTGCACTGGGCACCCAGGTGACAGGCCCTTGTCTGTGATCTGCCTAAGGGGGCATTGTGACATCATAACTCTCCACTGGTCACCCAGGTGACAGACCCTTGTCTGTGATCTGCTTAAGGGGTGATTGTGACATCTAAAATCTGCACTGGTCACCCAGGTGACAGACCCTTGTCTGTGATTTGCCTATGGGGGCGTTGTTGCAGCTTAACTCTGCACTGGACACCGTGGAGACAGCCCCTTGTCTGTGATCTGCCTAAGGGGGCATTGTGACATCATAACAGTGCACTGGTAACCCAGGTGACGGACCCGTGTCCGTGACCTGCCTAAGGGGGCATTGTGACATCATAACCCTGCACTGATCACCCGGGTGAAAGACCCTTTTCCGTGATCGGCCTAAGGGGGCATTGAGACATCATAACTCGGCACTGGCCACCCAGGTGACAGACTCTTGTATGTGATCTGCCTAATGTTGCATTGTGACATCATAGCACTGCACGGGTCACCCAGGTGACAGACCCCTGTCTATGATCTGCCTAAGGGGGCATTGTGACATCATAACTCTGCACTGGTCCCCCAGGTGACATACCATTGTCTGTGATCTGCTTAAGGGGGCATTGTGACATCATAATTCTGCACTGGTCACCCAGGTGACAGACCCCTGTCTGTGATCTGCCTAAGGGGGCATTGTGACATCATAAACTTGCACTGGTCACCCAGGTGACAGACCCTTGTCTGTGATCTGCCTAAGGGGGCATTGTGACATCATAACTCTGCACGGGTCACAAAGGTGACAGTCCCTTGTCTGTGATCTGCCTAAGGGGGCATTGTGACATCATAAATCTGCACTTGTCACCCAGGTGTCAGACACTTGTCTGTGATCTGCCTAAAGGGGCATTGTGACATCATATGTCTGCACTGGGTACCCAGGTGACAGGTCCTTGTCTTTGATCGGCCTAAGTGGGCATTGTGACGTCATAAGTCTGCACTCGTCACCCAGGTGACAGACCCTTGTCTGTGACCTGCCTAATGGGGCATTGTGACATCATAACTCTGCACGGGTCACCCAGGTGACAGACCCTTGTCTGTGATCTGCCTAAGGGGTCACTGTGACATCATAACTCCGCACGGGTATCCCAGGTGACAGACACTTATCTGTGAAATGCCTAAGGGGTCATTGTGGCATCGTAACTCTGCACTGGTCACCCACTTGACAGACCCTTGTCTTTGACGTACCTAAGGGGGCATTGTGACAGCAAAACTCTGCATGGGGCACCCAGGTGACTGATCCTTGTCTCTGATCTGCCTAAGGGGGCATTGTGACATCATAAATCTGCTCGGGTCACCCATGTGAGAGGCCCTTGAATGTTATCTGCCTAACGGGTCATTGTGACTTCATAACTCTCCACTGGTCACTCAGGAGACAAACACTTGTCTGTGATCTGCTTAAGGGGTGATTGTGACATCTAAAATCTGCACTGGTCACCCAGGTGACAGACCCTTGTCTGTGATTTGCCTATGGGGGCGTTGTTGCAGCTTAACTCTGCACTGGACACCGTGGAGACAGCCCCTTGTCTGTGATCTGCCTAAGGGGGCATTGTGACATCATAACAGTGCACTGGTAACCCAGGTGACGGACCCGTGTCCGTGACCTGCCTAAGGGGGCATTGTGACATCATAACCCTGCACTGATCACCCTGGTGAAAGACCCTTTTCTGTGATCAGCCTAAGGGGGCATTGAGACATCATAACTCGGCACTGGCCACCCAGGTGACAGACTCTTGTATGTGATCTGCCTAATGTTGCATTGTGACATCATAGCACTGCACGGGTCACCCAGGTGACAGACACTTGTCTGTGATCTGCCTAAGGGGGCATTGTGACATCATAACTCTGCACTGGTCCCCCAGGTGACATACCGTTGTCTGTGATCTGCTTAAGGGGGCATTGTGACATCATAATTCTGCACTGGTCACCCAGGTGACAGACCCTTGTCTGTGATCTGCCTAAGGGGGCATTGTGACATCATAACACTGCACTGGTCACCCTGTTGACAGACCCTTGTCTTTGATCTGCTTAAGTGGACATTGTGACTTCAAAACTCTGCACTGGTCACCCAGGTGACAGACCCTTGTCTGTGATCGCCCTAAGGGGGCATTGTGACATCGTAACTATCGACTGGTCACCCAGGGGAAAGACCCTTCTCTGTGATCTGCCTAAGGGGGCATTGTGACATTATAACTCTGCACGGGTCACAAAGGTGACAGTCCCTTGTCTGTGATCTGCCTAAGGGGGCATTGTGACATCATAAATCTGCACTTGTCACCCAGGTGTCAGACACTTGTCTGTGATCTGCCTAAAGGGGCATTGTGACATCATATGTCTGCACTGGGTACCCAGGTGACAGGTCCTTGTCTTTGATCGGCCTAAGTGGGCATTGTGACGTCATAAGTCTGCACTCGTCACCCAGGTGACAGACCCTTGTCTGTGACCTGCCTAATGGGGCATTGTGACATCATAACTCTGCACGGGTCACCCAGGTGACAGACCCTTGTCTGTGATCTGCCTAAGGGGTCACTGTGACATCATAACTCCGCACGGGTATCCCAGGTGACAGACACTTGTCTGTGAAATGCCTAAGGGGTCATTGTGGCATCGTAACTCTGCACTGGTCACCCACGTGACAGACCCTTGTCTTTGACGTACCTAAGGGGGCATTGTGACAGCAAAACTCTGCATGGGGCACCCAGGTGACTGATCCTTGTCTCTGATCTGCCTAAGGGGGCATTGTGACATCATAAATCTGCTCGGGTCACCCATGTGAGAGGCCCTTGAATGTTATCTGCCTAACGGGTCATTGTGACTTCATAACTCTCCACTGGTCACTCAGGAGACAAACACTTGTCTGTGATCTGCCTAACAGGGCATTGTGACATCATAAGTCTGCACTGGGCACCCAGGTGACAGGCCCTTGTCTGTGATCTGCCTAAGGGGGCATTGTGACATCATAACTCTCCACTGGTCACCCAGGTGACAGACCCTTGTCTGTGATCTGCTTAAGGGGTGATTGTGACATCTAAAATCTGCACTGGTCACCCAGGTGACAGACCCTTGTCTGTGATTTGCCTATGGGGGCGTTGTTGCAGCTTAACTCTGCACTGGACACCGTGGAGACAGCCCCTTGTCTGTGATCTGCCTAAGGGGGCATTGTGACATCATAACAGTGCACTGGTAACCCAGGTGACGGACCCGTGTCCGTGACCTGCCTAAGGGGGCATTGTGACATCATAACCCTGCACTGATCACCCGGGTGAAAGACCCTTTTCCGTGATCGGCCTAAGGGGGCATTGAGACATCATAACTCGGCAC
This sequence comes from Gorilla gorilla gorilla, assembly GCF_029281585.2. Taxonomy (NCBI): domain Eukaryota; kingdom Metazoa; phylum Chordata; class Mammalia; order Primates; family Hominidae; genus Gorilla; species Gorilla gorilla. The sequence goes on from NC_073241.2 coordinate 23,870,118, forward strand.
TGGCCACCCAGGTGACAGACTCTTGTATGTGATCTGCCTAATGTTGCATTGTGACATCATAGCACTGCACGGGTCACCCAGGTGACAGACCCCTGTCTATGATCTGCCTAAGGGGGCATTGTGACATCATAACTCTGCACTGGTCCCCCAGGTGACATACCATTGTCTGTGATCTGCTTAAGGGGGCATTGTGACATCATAATTCTGCACTGGTCACCCAGGTGACAGACCCCTGTCTGTGATCTGCCTAAGGGGGCATTGTGACATCATAAACTTGCACTGGTCACCCAGGTGACAGACCCTTGTCTGTGATCTGCCTAAGGGGGCATTGTGACATCATAACACTGCACTGGTCACCCTGTTGACAGACCCTTGTCTTTGATCTGCTTAAGTGGACATTGTGACTTCAAAACTCTGCACTGGTCACCCAGGTGACAGACCCTTGTCTGTGATCGGCCTAAGGGGGCATTGTGACATCGTAACTATCGACTGGTCACCAAGGGGAAAGACCCTTCTCTGTGATCTGCCTAAGGGGGCATTGTGACATCATAACTCTGCACGGGTCACAAAGGTGACAGTCCCTTGTCTGTGATCTGCCTAAGGGGGCATTGTGACATCATAAATCTGCACTTGTCACCCAGGTGTCAGACACTTGTCTGTGATCTGCCTAAAGGGGCATTGTGACATCATATGTCTGCACTGGGTACCCAGGTGACAGGTCCTTGTCTTTGATCGGCCTAAGTGGGCATTGTGACGTCATAAGTCTGCACTCGTCACCCAGGTGACAGACCCTTGTCTGTGACCTGCCTAATGGGGCATTGTGACATCATAACTCTGCACGGGTCACCCAGGTGACAGACCCTTGTCTGTGATCTGCCTAAGGGGTCACTGTGACATCATAACTCCGCACGGGTATCCCAGGTGACAGACACTTATCTGTGAAATGCCTAAGGGGTCATTGTGGCATCGTAACTCTGCACTGGTCACCCACTTGACAGACCCTTGTCTTTGACGTACCTAAGGGGGCATTGTGACAGCAAAACTCTGCATGGGGCACCCAGGTGACTGATCCTTGTCTCTGATCTGCCTAAGGGGGCATTGTGACATCATAAATCTGCTCGGGTCACCCATGTGAGAGGCCCTTGAATGTTATCTGCCTAACGGGTCATTGTGACTTCATAACTCTCCACTGGTCACTCAGGAGACAAACACTTGTCTGTGATCTGCTTAAGGGGTGATTGTGACATCTAAAATCTGCACTGGTCACCCAGGTGACAGACCCTTGTCTGTGATTTGCCTATGGGGGCGTTGTTGCAGCTTAACTCTGCACTGGACACCGTGGAGACAGCCCCTTGTCTGTGATCTGCCTAAGGGGGCATTGTGACATCATAACAGTGCACTGGTAACCCAGGTGACGGACCCGTGTCCGTGACCTGCCTAAGGGGGCATTGTGACATCATAACCCTGCACTGATCACCCTGGTGAAAGACCCTTTTCTGTGATCAGCCTAAGGGGGCATTGAGACATCATAACTCGGCACTGGCCACCCAGGTGACAGACTCTTGTATGTGATCTGCCTAATGTTGCATTGTGACATCATAGCACTGCACGGGTCACCCAGGTGACAGACACTTGTCTGTGATCTGCCTAAGGGGGCATTGTGACATCATAACTCTGCACTGGTCCCCCAGGTGACATACCGTTGTCTGTGATCTGCTTAAGGGGGCATTGTGACATCATAATTCTGCACTGGTCACCCAGGTGACAGACCCTTGTCTGTGATCTGCCTAAGGGGGCATTGTGACATCATAACACTGCACTGGTCACCCTGTTGACAGACCCTTGTCTTTGATCTGCTTAAGTGGACATTGTGACTTCAAAACTCTGCACTGGTCACCCAGGTGACAGACCCTTGTCTGTGATCGCCCTAAGGGGGCATTGTGACATCGTAACTATCGACTGGTCACCCAGGGGAAAGACCCTTCTCTGTGATCTGCCTAAGGGGGCATTGTGACATTATAACTCTGCACGGGTCACAAAGGTGACAGTCCCTTGTCTGTGATCTGCCTAAGGGGGCATTGTGACATCATAAATCTGCACTTGTCACCCAGGTGTCAGACACTTGTCTGTGATCTGCCTAAAGGGGCATTGTGACATCATATGTCTGCACTGGGTACCCAGGTGACAGGTCCTTGTCTTTGATCGGCCTAAGTGGGCATTGTGACGTCATAAGTCTGCACTCGTCACCCAGGTGACAGACCCTTGTCTGTGACCTGCCTAATGGGGCATTGTGACATCATAACTCTGCACGGGTCACCCAGGTGACAGACCCTTGTCTGTGATCTGCCTAAGGGGTCACTGTGACATCATAACTCCGCACGGGTATCCCAGGTGACAGACACTTGTCTGTGAAATGCCTAAGGGGTCATTGTGGCATCGTAACTCTGCACTGGTCACCCACGTGACAGACCCTTGTCTTTGACGTACCTAAGGGGGCATTGTGACAGCAAAACTCTGCATGGGGCACCCAGGTGACTGATCCTTGTCTCTGATCTGCCTAAGGGGGCATTGTGACATCATAAATCTGCTCGGGTCACCCATGTGAGAGGCCCTTGAATGTTATCTGCCTAACGGGTCATTGTGACTTCATAACTCTCCACTGGTCACTCAGGAGACAAACACTTGTCTGTGATCTGCCTAACAGGGCATTGTGACATCATAAGTCTGCACTGGGCACCCAGGTGACAGGCCCTTGTCTGTGATCTGCCTAAGGGGGCATTGTGACATCATAACTCTCCACTGGTCACCCAGGTGACAGACCCTTGTCTGTGATCTGCTTAAGGGGTGATTGTGACATCTAAAATCTGCACTGGTCACCCAGGTGACAGACCCTTGTCTGTGATTTGCCTATGGGGGCGTTGTTGCAGCTTAACTCTGCACTGGACACCGTGGAGACAGCCCCTTGTCTGTGATCTGCCTAAGGGGGCATTGTGACATCATAACAGTGCACTGGTAACCCAGGTGACGGACCCTTGTCCGTGACCTGCCTAAGGGGGCATTGTGACATCATAACCCTGCACTGATCACCCTGGTGAAAGACCCTTTTCCGTGATCGGCCTAAGGGGGCATTGAGACATCATAACTCGGCACTGGCCACCCAGGTGACAGACTCTTGTATGTGATCTGCCTAATGTTGCATTGTGACATCATAGCACTGCACGGGTCAACCAGGTGACAGACCCCTGTCTATGATCTGCCTAAGGGGGCATTGTGACATCATAACTCTGCACTGGTCCCCCAGGTGACATACCGTTGTCTGTGATCTGCTTAAGGGGGCATTGTGACATCATAATTCTGCACTGGTCACCCAGGTGACAGACCCCTGTCTGTGATCTGCCTAAGGGGCCATTGTGACATCATAAACTTGCACTGGTCACCCAGGTGACAGACCCTTGTCTGTGATCTGCCTAAGGGGGCATTGTGACATCATAACACTGCACTGGTCACCCTGTTGACACACCCTTGTCTTTGATCTGCTTAAGTGGACATTGTGACTTCAAAACTCTGCACTGGTCACCCAGGTGACAGACCCTTGTCTGTGATCGGCCTAAGGGGGCATTGTGACATCGTAACTATCGACTGGTCACCCAGGGGAAAGACCCTTCTCTGTGATCTGCCTAAGGGGGCATTGTGACATCATAACTCTGCACGGGTCACAAAGGTGACAGTCCCTTGTCTGTGATCTGCCTAAGGGGGCATTGTGACATCATATGTCTGCACTGGGTACCCAGGTGACAGGTCCTTGTCTTTGATCGGCCTAAGTGGGCATTGTGACGTCATAAGTCTGCACTCGTCACCCAGGTGACAGACCCTTGTCTGTGACCTGCCTAATGGGGCATTGTGACATCATAACTCTGCACGGGTCACCCAGGTGACAGACCCTTGTCTGTGATCTGCCTAAGGGGTCACTGTGACATCATAACTCCGCACGGGTATCCCAGGTGACAGACACTTGTCTGTGAAATGCCTAAGGGGTCATTGTGGCATCGTAACTCTGCACTGGTCACCCACGTGACAGACCCTTGTCTTTGACGTACCTAAGGGGGCATTGTGACAGCAAAACTCTGCATGGGGCACCCAGGTGACTGATCCTTGTCTCTGATCTGCCTAAGGGGGCATTGTGACATCATAAATCTGCTCGGGTCACCCATGTGAGAGGCCCTTGAATGTTATCTGCCTAACGGGTCATTGTGACTTCATAACTCTCCACTGGTCACTCAGGAGACAAACACTTGTCTGTGATCTGCCTAACAGGGCATTGTGACATCATAAGTCTGCACTGGGCACCCAGGTGACAGGCCCTTGTCTGTGATCTGCCTAAGGGGGCATTGTGACATCATAACTCTCCACTGGTCACCCAGGTGACAGACCCTTGTCTGTGATCTGCTTAAGGGGTGATTGTGACATCTAAAATCTGCACTGGTCACCCAGGTGACAGACCCTTGTCTGTGATTTGCCTATGGGGGCGTTGTTGCAGCTTAACTCTGCACTGGACACCGTGGAGACAGCCCCTTGTCTGTGATCTGCCTAAGGGGGCATTGTGACATCATAACAGTGCACTGGTAACCCAGGTGACGGACCCGTGTCCGTGACCTGCCTAAGGGGGCATTGTGACATCATAACCCTGCACTGATCACCCTGGTGAAAGACCCTTTTCTGTGATCAGCCTAAGGGGGCATTGAGACATCATAACTCGGCACTGGCCACCCAGGTGACAGACTCTTGTATGTGATCTGCCTAATGTTGCATTGTGACATCATAGCACTGCACGGGTCACCCAGGTGACAGACACTTGTCTGTGATCTGCCTAAGGGGGCATTGTGACATCATAACTCTGCACTGGTCCCCCAGGTGACATACCGTTGTCTGTGATCTGCTTAAGGGGGCATTGTGACATCATAATTCTGCACTGGTCACCCAGGTGACAGACCCTTGTCTGTGATCTGCCTAAGGGGGCATTGTGACATCATAACACTGCACTGGTCACCCTGTTGACAGACCCTTGTCTTTGATCTGCTTAAGTGGACATTGTGACTTCAAAACTCTGCACTGGTCACCCAGGTGACAGACCCTTGTCTGTGATCGCCCTAAGGGGGCATTGTGACATCGTAACTATCGACTGGTCACCCAGGGGAAAGACCCTTCTCTGTGATCTGCCTAAGGGGGCATTGTGACATTATAACTCTGCACGGGTCACAAAGGTGACAGTCCCTTGTCTGTGATCTGCCTAAGGGGGCATTGTGACATCATAAATCTGCACTTGTCACCCAGGTGTCAGACACTTGTCTGTGATCTGCCTAAAGGGGCATTGTGACATCATATGTCTGCACTGGGTACCCAGGTGACAGGTCCTTGTCTTTGATCGGCCTAAGTGGGCATTGTGACGTCATAAGTCTGCACTCGTCACCCAGGTGACAGACCCTTGTCTGTGACCTGCCTAATGGGGCATTGTGACATCATAACTCTGCACGGGTCACCCAGGTGACAGACCCTTGTCTGTGATCTGCCTAAGGGGTCACTGTGACATCATAACTCCGCACGGGTATCCCAGGTGACAGACACTTGTCTGTGAAATGCCTAAGGGGTCATTGTGGCATCGTAACTCTGCACTGGTCACCCACGTGACAGACCCTTGTCTTTGACGTACCTAAGGGGGCATTGTGACAGCAAAACTCTGCATGGGGCACCCAGGTGACTGATCCTTGTCTCTGATCTGCCTAAGGGGGCATTGTGACATCATAAATCTGCTCGGGTCACCCATGTGAGAGGCCCTTGAATGTTATCTGCCTAACGGGTCATTGTGACTTCATAACTCTCCACTGGTCACTCAGGAGACAAACACTTGTCTGTGATCTGCCTAACAGGGCATTGTGACATCATAAGTCTGCACTGGGCACCCAGGTGACAGGCCCTTGTCTGTGATCTGCCTAAGGGGGCATTGTGACATCATAACTCTCCACTGGTCACCCAGGTGACAGACCCTTGTCTGTGATCTGCTTAAGGGGTGATTGTGACATCTAAAATCTGCACTGGTCACCCAGGTGACAGACCCTTGTCTGTGATTTGCCTATGGGGGCGTTGTTGCAGCTTAACTCTGCACTGGACACCGTGGAGACAGCCCCTTGTCTGTGATCTGCCTAAGGGGGCATTGTGACATCATAACAGTGCACTGGTAACCCAGGTGACGGACCCTTGTCCGTGACCTGCCTAAGGGGGCATTGTGACATCATAACCCTGCACTGATCACCCTGGTGAAAGACCCTTTTCCGTGATCGGCCTAAGGGGGCATTGAGACATCATAACTCGGCACTGGCCACCCAGGTGACAGACTCTTGTATGTGATCTGCCTAATGTTGCATTGTGACATCATAGCACTGCACGGGTCAACCAGGTGACAGACCCCTGTCTATGATCTGCCTAAGGGGGCATTGTGACATCATAACTCTGCACTGGTCCCCCAGGTGACATACCGTTGTCTGTGATCTGCTTAAGGGGGCATTGTGACATCATAATTCTGCACTGGTCACCCAGGTGACAGACCCCTGTCTGTGATCTGCCTAAGGGGGCATTGTGACATCATAAACTTGCACTGGTCACCCAGGTGACAGACCCTTGTCTGTGATCTGCCTAAGGGGGCATTGTGACATCATAACACTGCACTGGTCACCCTGTTGACAGACCCTTGTCTTTGATCTGCTTAAGTGGACATTGTGACTTCAAAACTCTGCACTGGTCACCCAGGTGACAGACCCTTGTCTGTGATCGGCCTAAGGGGGCATTGTGACATCGTAACTATCGACTGGTCACCCAGGGGAAAGACCCTTCTCTGTGATCTGCCTAAGGGGGCATTGTGACATCATAACTCTGCACGGGTCACAAAGGTGACAGTCCCTTGTCTGTGATCTGCCTAAGGGGGCATTGTGACATCATAAATCTGCACTTGTCACCCAGGTGTCAGACACTTGTCTGTGATCTGCCTGAAGGGGCATTGTGACATCATATGTCTGCACTGGGTACCCAGGTGACAGGTCCTTGTCTTTGATCGGCCTAAGTGGGCATTGTGACGTCATAAGTCTGCACTCGTCACCCAGGTGACAGACCCTTGTCTGTGACCTGCCTAATGGGGCATTGTGACATCATAACTCTGCACGGGTCACCCAGGTGACAGACCCTTGTCTGTGATCTGCCTAAGGGGTCACTGTGACATCATAACTCCGCACGGGTATCCCAGGTGACAGACACTTGTCTGTGAAATGCCTAAGGGGTCATTGTGGCATCGTAACTCTGCACTGGTCACCCACGTGACAGACCCTTGTCTTTGACGTACCTAAGGGGGCATTGTGACAGCAAAACTCTGCATGGGGCACCCAGGTGACTGATCCTTGTCTCTGATCTGCCTAAGGGGGCATTGTGACATCATAAATCTGCTCGGGTCACCCATGTGAGAGGCCCTTGAATGTTATCTGCCTAACGGGTCATTGTGACTTCATAACTCTCCACTGGTCACTCAGGAGACAAACACTTGTCTGTGATCTGCCTAACAGGGCATTGTGACATCATAAGTCTGCACTGGGCACCCAGGTGACAGGCCCTTGTCTGTGATCTGCCTAAGGGGGCATTGTGACATCATAACTCTCCACTGGTCACCCAGGTGACAGACCCTTGTCTGTGATCTGCTTAAGGGGTGATTGTGACATCTAAAATCTGCACTGGTCACCCAGGTGACAGACCCTTGTCTGTGATTTGCCTATGGGGGCGTTGTTGCAGCTTAACTCTGCACTGGACACCGTGGAGACAGCCCCTTGTCTGTGATCTGCCTAAGGGGGCATTGTGACATCATAACAGTGCACTGGTAACCCAGGTGACGGACCCGTGTCCGTGACCTGCCTAAGGGGGCATTGTGACATCATAACCCTGCACTGATCACCCTGGTGAAAGACCCTTTTCTGTGATCAGCCTAAGGGGGCATTGAGACATCATAACTCGGCACTGGCCACCCAGGTGACAGACTCTTGTATGTGATCTGCCTAATGTTGCATTGTGACATCATAGCACTGCACGGGTCACCCAGGTGACAGACCCTTGTCTGTGATCTGCCTAAGGGGGCATTGTGACATCATTATTCTGCACGGGTCACCCAGATGACAGTCCCTTGTCTGTGATCTGCCTAAAGGTGCATTGTGACATAATAGCTCTGCACTGGTCACCCTGGTGAGAGACCCTTGTCCGTTATCTGCCTACGGGGGCATTGTGACATCATAATTCTGCACGGGTCACCCAGGTGACAGACCCCTGTCTATGATCTGCCTAAGGGGGCATTGTGACATCATAACTCTGCACTGGTCCCCCAGGTGACATACCGTTGTCTGTGATCTGCTTAAGGGGGCATTGTGACATCATAATTCTGCACTGGTCACCCAGGTGACAGACCCTTGTCTGTGATCTGCCTAAGGGGGCATTGTGACATCATAACACTGCACTGGTCACCCTGTTGACAGACCCTTGTCTTTGATCTGCTTAAGTGGACATTGTGACTTCAAAACTCTGCACTGGTCACCCAGGTGACAGACCCTTGTCTGTGATCGCCCTAAGGGGGCATTGTGACATCGTAACTATCGACTGGTCACCCAGGGGAAAGACCCTTCTCTGTGATCTGCCTAAGGGGGCATTGTGACATTATAACTCTGCACGGGTCACAAAGGTGACAGTCCCTTGTCTGTGATCTGCCTAAGGGGGCATTGTGACATCATAAATCTGCACTTGTCACCCAGGTGTCAGACACTTGTCTGTGATCTGCCTAAAGGGGCATTGTGACATCATATGTCTGCACTGGGTACCCAGGTGACAGGTCCTTGTCTTTGATCGGCCTAAGTGGGCATTGTGACGTCATAAGTCTGCACTCGTCACCCAGGTGACAGACCCTTGTCTGTGACCTGCCTAATGGGGCATTGTGACATCATAACTCTGCACGGGTCACCCAGGTGACAGACCCTTGTCTGTGATCTGCCTAAGGGGTCACTGTGACATCATAACTCCGCACGGGTATCCCAGGTGACAGACACTTGTCTGTGAAATGCCTAAGGGGTCATTGTGGCATCGTAACTCTGCACTGGTCACCCACGTGACAGACCCTTGTCTTTGACGTACCTAAGGGGGCATTGTGACAGCAAAACTCTGCATGGGGCACCCAGGTGACTGATCCTTGTCTCTGATCTGCCTAAGGGGGCATTGTGACATCATAAATCTGCTCGGGTCACCCATGTGAGAGGCCCTTGAATGTTATCTGCCTAACGGGTCATTGTGACTTCATAACTCTCCACTGGTCACTCAGGAGACAAACACTTGTCTGTGATCTGCCTAACAGGGCATTGTGACATCATAAGTCTGCACTGGGCACCCAGGTGACAGGCCCTTGTCTGTGATCTGCCTAAGGGGGCATTGTGACATCATAACTCTCCACTGGTCACCCAGGTGACAGACCCTTGTCTGTGATCTGCTTAAGGGGTGATTGTGACATCTAAAATCTGCACTGGTCACCCAGGTGACAGACCCTTGTCTGTGATTTGCCTATGGGGGCGTTGTTGCAGCTTAACTCTGCACTGGACACCGTGGAGACAGCCCCTTGTCTGTGATCTGCCTAAGGGGGCATTGTGACATCATAACAGTGCACTGGTAACCCAGGTGACGGACCCTTGTCCGTGACCTGCCTAAGGGGGCATTGTGACATCATAACCCTGCACTGATCACCCGGGTGAAAGACCCTTTTCCGTGATCGGCCTAAGGGGGCCTTGAGACATCATAACTCGGCACTGGCCACCCAGGTGACAGACTCTTGTATGTGATCTGCCTAATGTTGCATTGTGACATCATAGCACTGCACGGGTCACCCAGGTGACAGACCCCTGTCTATGATCTGCCTAAGGGGGCATTGTGACATCATAACTCTGCACTGGTCCCCCAGGTGACATACCGTTGTCTGTGATCTGCTTAAGGGGGCATTGTGACATCATAATTCTGCACTGGTCACCCAGGTGACAGACCCCTGTCTGTGATCTGCCTAAGGGGGCATTGTGACATCATAAACTTGCACTGGTCACCCAGGTGACAGACCCTTGTCTGTGATCTGCCTAAGGGGGCATTGTGACATCATAACACTGCACTGGTCACCCTGTTGACAGACCCTTGTCTTTGATCTGCTTAAGTGGACATTGTGACTTCAAAACTCAGCACTGGTCACCCAGGTGACAGACCCTTGTCTGTGATCGGCCTAAGGGGGCATTGTGACATCGTAACTATCGACTGGTCACCCAGGGGAAAGACCCTTCTCTGTGATCTGCCTAAGGGGGCATTGTGACATTATAACTCTGCACGGGTCACAAAGGTGACAGTCCCTTGTCTGTGATCTGCCTAAGGGGGCATTGTGACATCATAAATCTGCACTTGTCACCCAGGTGTCAGACACTTGTCTGTGATCTGCCTAAAGGGGCATTGTGACATCATATGTCTGCACTGGGTACCCAGGTGACAGGTCCTTGTCTTTGATCGGCCTAAGTGTGCATTGTGACGTCATAAGTCTGCACTCGTCACCCAGGTGACAGACCCTTGTCTGTGACCTGCCTAATGGGGCATTGTGACATCATAACTCTGCACGGGTCACCCAGGTGACAGACCCTTGTCTGTGATCTGCCTAAGGGGTCACTGTGACATCATAACTCCGCACGGGTATCCCAGGTGACAGACACTTATCTGTGAAATGCCTAAGGGGTCATTGTGGCATCGTAACTCTGCACTGGTCACCCACTTGACAGACCCTTGTCTTTGACGTACCTAAGGGGGCATTGTGACAGCAAAACTCTGCATGGGGCACCCAGGTGACTGATCCTTGTCTCTGATCTGCCTAAGGGGGCATTGTGACATCATAAATCTGCTCGGGTCACCCATGTGAGAGGCCCTTGAATGTTATCTGCCTAACGGGTCATTGTGACTTCATAACTCTCCACTGGTCACTCAGGAGACAAACACTTGTCTGTGATCTGCTTAAGGGGTGATTGTGACATCTAAAATCTGCACTGGTCACCCAGGTGACAGACCCTTGTCTGTGATTTGCCTATGGGGGCGTTGTTGCAGCTTAACTCTGCACTGGACACCGTGGAGACAGCCCCTTGTCTGTGATCTGCCTAAGGGGGCATTGTGACATCATAACAGTGCACTGGTAACCCAGGTGACGGACCCGTGTCCGTGACCTGCCTAAGGGGGCATTGTGACATCATAACCCTGCACTGATCACCCTGGTGAAAGACCCTTTTCTGTGATCAGCCTAAGGGGGCATTGAGACATCATAACTCGGCACTGGCCACCCAGGTGACAGACTCTTGTATGTGATCTGCCTAATGTTGCATTGTGACATCATAGCACTGCACGGGTCACCCAGGTGACAGACACTTGTCTGTGATCTGCCTAAGGGGGCATTGTGACATCATAACTCTGCACTGGTCCCCCAGGTGACATACCGTTGTCTGTGATCTGCTTAAGGGGGCATTGTGACATCATAATTCTGCACTGGTCACCCAGGTGACAGACCCTTGTCTGTGATCTGCCTAAGGGGGCATTGTGACATCATAACACTGCACTGGTCACCCTGTTGACAGACCCTTGTCTTTGATCTGCTTAAGTGGACATTGTGACTTCAAAACTCTGCACTGGTCACCCAGGTGACAGACCCTTGTCTGTGATCGCCCTAAGGGGGCATTGTGACATCGTAACTATCGACTGGTCACCCAGGGGAAAGACCCTTCTCTGTGATCTGCCTAAGGGGGCATTGTGACATTATAACTCTGCACGGGTCACAAAGGTGACAGTCCCTTGTCTGTGATCTGCCTAAGGGGGCATTGTGACATCATAAATCTGCACTTGTCACCCAGGTGTCAGACACTTGTCTGTGATCTGCCTAAAGGGGCATTGTGACATCATATGTCTGCACTGGGTACCCAGGTGACAGGTCCTTGTCTTTGATCGGCCTAAGTGGGCATTGTGACGTCATAAGTCTGCACTCGTCACCCAGGTGACAGACCCTTGTCTGTGACCTGCCTAATGGGGCATTGTGACATCATAACTCTGCACGGGTCACCCAGGTGACAGACCCTTGTCTGTGATCTGCCTAAGGGGTCACTGTGACATCATAACTCCGCACGGGTATCCCAGGTGACAGACACTTGTCTGTGAAATGCCTAAGGGGTCATTGTGGCATCGTAACTCTGCACTGGTCACCCACGTGACAGACCCTTGTCTTTGACGTACCTAAGGGGGCATTGTGACAGCAAAACTCTGCATGGGGCACCCAGGTGACTGATCCTTGTCTCTGATCTGCCTAAGGGGGCATTGTGACATCATAAATCTGCTCGGGTCACCCATGTGAGAGGCCCTTGAATGTTATCTGCCTAACGGGTCATTGTGACTTCATAACTCTCCACTGGTCACTCAGGAGACAAACACTTGTCTGTGATCTGCCTAACAGGGCATTGTGACATCATAAGTCTGCACTGGGCACCCAGGTGACAGGCCCTTGTCTGTGATCTGCCTAAGGGGGCATTGTGACATCATAACTCTCCACTGGTCACCCAGGTGACAGACCCTTGTCTGTGATCTGCTTAAGGGGTGATTGTGACATCTAAAATCTGCACTGGTCACCCAGGTGACAGACCCTTGTCTGTGATTTGCCTATGGGGGCGTTGTTGCAGCTTAACTCTGCACTGGACACCGTGGAGACAGCCCCTTGTCTGTGATCTGCCTAAGGGGGCATTGTGACATCATAACAGTGCACTGGTAACCCAGGTGACGGACCCTTGTCCGTGACCTGCCTAAGGGGGCATTGTGACATCATAACCCTGCACTGATCACCCTGGTGAAAGACCCTTTTCCGTGATCGGCCTAAGGGGGCATTGAGACATCATAACTCGGCACTGGCCACCCAGGTGACAGACTCTTGTATGTGATCTGCCTAATGTTGCATTGTGACATCATAGCACTGCACGGGTCAACCAGGTGACAGACCCCTGTCTATGATCTGCCTAAGGGGGCATTGTGACATCATAACTCTGCACTGGTCCCCCAGGTGACATACCGTTGTCTGTGATCTGCTTAAGGGGGCATTGTGACATCATAATTCTGCACTGGTCACCCAGGTGACAGACCCCTGTCTGTGATCTGCCTAAGGGGCCATTGTGACATCATAAACTTGCACTGGTCACCCAGGTGACAGACCCTTGTCTGTGATCTGCCTAAGGGGGCATTGTGACATCATAACACTGCACTGGTCACCCTGTTGACACACCCTTGTCTTTGATCTGCTTAAGTGGACATTGTGACTTCAAAACTCTGCACTGGTCACCCAGGTGACAGACCCTTGTCTGTGATCGGCCTAAGGGGGCATTGTGACATCGTAACTATCGACTGGTCACCCAGGGGAAAGACCCTTCTCTGTGATCTGCCTAAGGGGGCATTGTGACATCATAACTCTGCACGGGTCACAAAGGTGACAGTCCCTTGTCTGTGATCTGCCTAAGGGGGCATTGTGACATCATATGTCTGCACTGGGTACCCAGGTGACAGGTCCTTGTCTTTGATCGGCCTAAGTGGGCATTGTGACGTCATAAGTCTGCACTCGTCACCCAGGTGACAGACCCTTGTCTGTGACCTGCCTAATGGGGCATTGTGACATCATAACTCTGCACGGGTCACCCAGGTGACAGACCCTTGTCTGTGATCTGCCTAAGGGGTCACTGTGACATCATAACTCCGCACGGGTATCCCAGGTGACAGACACTTGTCTGTGAAATGCCTAAGGGGTCATTGTGGCATCGTAACTCTGCACTGGTCACCCACGTGACAGACCCTTGTCTTTGACGTACCTAAGGGGGCATTGTGACAGCAAAACTCTGCATGGGGCACCCAGGTGACTGATCCTTGTCTCTGATCTGCCTAAGGGGGCATTGTGACATCATAAATCTGCTCGGGTCACCCATGTGAGAGGCCCTTGAATGTTATCTGCCTAACGGGTCATTGTGACTTCATAACTCTCCACTGGTCACTCAGGAGACAAACACTTGTCTGTGATCTGCCTAACAGGGCATTGTGACATCATAAGTCTGCACTGGGCACCCAGGTGACAGGCCCTTGTCTGTGATCTGCCTAAGGGGGCATTGTGACATCATAACTCTCCACTGGTCACCCAGGTGACAGACCCTTGTCTGTGATCTGCTTAAGGGGTGATTGTGACATCTAAAATCTGCACTGGTCACCCAGGTGACAGACCCTTGTCTGTGATTTGCCTATGGGGGCGTTGTTGCAGCTTAACTCTGCACTGGACACCGTGGAGACAGCCCCTTGTCTGTGATCTGCCTAAGGGGGCATTGTGACATCATAACAGTGCACTGGTAACCCAGGTGACGGACCCGTGTCCGTGACCTGCCTAAGGGGGCATTGTGACATCATAACCCTGCACTGATCACCCTGGTGAAAGACCCTTTTCTGTGATCAGCCTAAGGGGGCATTGAGACATCATAACTCGGCACTGGCCACCCAGGTGACAGACTCTTGTATGTGATCTGCCTAATGTTGCATTGTGACATCATAGCACTGCACGGGTCACCCAGGTGACAGACACTTGTCTGTGATCTGCCTAAGGGGGCATTGTGACATCATAACTCTGCACTGGTCCCCCAGGTGACATACCGTTGTCTGTGATCTGCTTAAGGGGGCATTGTGACATCATAATTCTGCACTGGTCACCCAGGTGACAGACCCTTGTCTGTGATCTGCCTAAGGGGGCATTGTGACATCATAACACTGCACTGGTCACCCTGTTGACAGACCCTTGTCTTTGATCTGCTTAAGTGGACATTGTGACTTCAAAACTCTGCACTGGTCACCCAGGTGACAGACCCTTGTCTGTGATCGCCCTAAGGGGGCATTGTGACATCGTAACTATCGACTGGTCACCCAGGGGAAAGACCCTTCTCTGTGATCTGCCTAAGGGGGCATTGTGACATTATAACTCTGCACGGGTCACAAAGGTGACAGTCCCTTGTCTGTGATCTGCCTAAGGGGGCATTGTGACATCATAAATCTGCACTTGTCACCCAGGTGTCAGACACTTGTCTGTGATCTGCCTAAAGGGGCATTGTGACATCATATGTCTGCACTGGGTACCCAGGTGACAGGTCCTTGTCTTTGATCGGCCTAAGTGGGCATTGTGACGTCATAAGTCTGCACTCGTCACCCAGGTGACAGACCCTTGTCTGTGACCTGCCTAATGGGGCATTGTGACATCATAACTCTGCACGGGTCACCCAGGTGACAGACCCTTGTCTGTGATCTGCCTAAGGGGTCACTGTGACATCATAACTCCGCACGGGTATCCCAGGTGACAG
Source organism: Gorilla gorilla gorilla (assembly GCF_029281585.2). Classification (NCBI taxonomy): domain Eukaryota; kingdom Metazoa; phylum Chordata; class Mammalia; order Primates; family Hominidae; genus Gorilla; species Gorilla gorilla. Next base: position 23,885,606 of record NC_073241.2, read on the forward strand.
ACACTTGTCTGTGAAATGCCTAAGGGGTCATTGTGGCATCGTAACTCTGCACTGGTCACCCACGTGACAGACCCTTGTCTTTGACGTACCTAAGGGGGCATTGTGACAGCAAAACTCTGCATGGGGCACCCAGGTGACTGATCCTTGTCTCTGATCTGCCTAAGGGGGCATTGTGACATCATAAATCTGCTCGGGTCACCCATGTGAGAGGCCCTTGAATGTTATCTGCCTAACGGGTCATTGTGACTTCATAACTCTCCACTGGTCACTCAGGAGACAAACACTTGTCTGTGATCTGCCTAACAGGGCATTGTGACATCATAAGTCTGCACTGGGCACCCAGGTGACAGGCCCTTGTCTGTGATCTGCCTAAGGGGGCATTGTGACATCATAACTCTCCACTGGTCACCCAGGTGACAGACCCTTGTCTGTGATCTGCTTAAGGGGTGATTGTGACATCTAAAATCTGCACTGGTCACCCAGGTGACAGACCCTTGTCTGTGATTTGCCTATGGGGGCGTTGTTGCAGCTTAACTCTGCACTGGACACCGTGGAGACAGCCCCTTGTCTGTGATCTGCCTAAGGGGGCATTGTGACATCATAACAGTGCACTGGTAACCCAGGTGACGGACCCTTGTCCGTGACCTGCCTAAGGGGGCATTGTGACATCATAACCCTGCACTGATCACCCTGGTGAAAGACCCTTTTCCGTGATCGGCCTAAGGGGGCATTGAGACATCATAACTCGGCACTGGCCACCCAGGTGACAGACTCTTGTATGTGATCTGCCTAATGTTGCATTGTGACATCATAGCACTGCACGGGTCAACCAGGTGACAGACCCCTGTCTATGATCTGCCTAAGGGGGCATTGTGACATCATAACTCTGCACTGGTCCCCCAGGTGACATACCGTTGTCTGTGATCTGCTTAAGGGGGCATTGTGACATCATAATTCTGCACTGGTCACCCAGGTGACAGACCCCTGTCTGTGATCTGCCTAAGGGGGCATTGTGACATCATAAACTTGCACTGGTCACCCAGGTGACAGACCCTTGTCTGTGATCTGCCTAAGGGGGCATTGTGACATCATAACACTGCACTGGTCACCCTGTTGACACACCCTTGTCTTTGATCTGCTTAAGTGGACATTGTGACTTCAAAACTCTGCACTGGTCACCCAGGTGACAGACCCTTGTCTGTGATCGGCCTAAGGGGGCATTGTGACATCGTAACTATCGACTGGTCACCCAGGGGAAAGACCCTTCTCTGTGATCTGCCTAAGGGGGCATTGTGACATCATAACTCTGCACGGGTCACAAAGGTGACAGTCCCTTGTCTGTGATCTGCCTAAGGGGGCATTGTGACATCATATGTCTGCACTGGGTACCCAGGTGACAGGTCCTTGTCTTTGATCGGCCTAAGTGGGCATTGTGACGTCATAAGTCTGCACTCGTCACCCAGGTGACAGACCCTTGTCTGTGACCTGCCTAATGGGGCATTGTGACATCATAACTCTGCACGGGTCACCCAGGTGACAGACCCTTGTCTGTGATCTGCCTAAGGGGTCACTGTGACATCATAACTCCGCACGGGTATCCCAGGTGACAGACACTTGTCTGTGAAATGCCTAAGGGGTCATTGTGGCATCGTAACTCTGCACTGGTCACCCACGTGACAGACCCTTGTCTTTGACGTACCTAAGGGGGCATTGTGACAGCAAAACTCTGCATGGGGCACCCAGGTGACTGATCCTTGTCTCTGATCTGCCTAAGGGGGCATTGTGACATCATAAATCTGCTCGGGTCACCCATGTGAGAGGCCCTTGAATGTTATCTGCCTAACGGGTCATTGTGACTTCATAACTCTCCACTGGTCACTCAGGAGACAAACACTTGTCTGTGATCTGCCTAACAGGGCATTGTGACATCATAAGTCTGCACTGGGCACCCAGGTGACAGGCCCTTGTCTGTGATCTGCCTAAGGGGGCATTGTGACATCATAACTCTCCACTGGTCACCCAGGTGACAGACCCTTGTCTGTGATCTGCTTAAGGGGTGATTGTGACATCTAAAATCTGCACTGGTCACCCAGGTGACAGACCCTTGTCTGTGATTTGCCTATGGGGGCGTTGTTGCAGCTTAACTCTGCACTGGACACCGTGGAGACAGCCCCTTGTCTGTGATCTGCCTAAGGGGGCATTGTGACATCATAACAGTGCACTGGTAACCCAGGTGACGGACCCGTGTCCGTGACCTGCCTAAGGGGGCATTGTGACATCATAACCCTGCACTGATCACCCTGGTGAAAGACCCTTTTCTGTGATCAGCCTAAGGGGGCATTGAGACATCATAACTCGGCACTGGCCACCCAGGTGACAGACTCTTGTATGTGATCTGCCTAATGTTGCATTGTGACATCATAGCACTGCACGGGTCACCCAGGTGACAGACCCTTGTCTGTGATCTGCCTAAGGGGGCATTGTGACATCATTATTCTGCACGGGTCACCCAGGTGACAGTCCCTTGTCTGTGATCTGCCTAAAGGTGCATTGTGACATCATAGCTCTGCACTGGTCACCCTGGTGAGAGACCCTTGTCCGTTATCTGCCTACGGGGGCATTGTGACATCATAATTCTGCACGGGTCACCCAGGTGACAGACCCCTGTCTATGATCTGCCTAAGGGGGCATTGTGACATCATAACTCTGCACTGGTCCCCCAGGTGACATACCGTTGTCTGTGATCTGCTTAAGGGGGCATTGTGACATCATAATTCTGCACTGGTCACCCAGGTGACAGACCCTTGTCTGTGATCTGCCTAAGGGGGCATTGTGACATCATAACACTGCACTGGTCACCCTGTTGACAGACCCTTGTCTTTGATCTGCTTAAGTGGACATTGTGACTTCAAAACTCTGCACTGGTCACCCAGGTGACAGACCCTTGTCTGTGATCGGCCTAAGGGGGCATTGTGACATCGTAACTATCGACTGGTCACCCAGGGGAAAGACCCTTCTCTGTGATCTGCCTAAGGGGGCATTGTGACATTATAACTCTGCACGGGTCACAAAGGTGACAGTCCCTTGTCTGTGATCTGCCTAAGGGGGCATTGTGACATCATAAATCTGCACTTGTCACCCAGGTGTCAGACACTTGTCTGTGATCTGCCTAAAGGGGCATTGTGACATCATATGTCTGCACTGGGTACCCAGGTGACAGGTCCTTGTCTTTGATCGGCCTAAGTGGGCATTGTGACGTCATAAGTCTGCACTCGTCACCCAGGTGACAGACCCTTTTCTGTGACCTGCCTAATGGGGCATTGTGACATCATAACTCTGCACGGGTCACCCAGGTGACAGACCCTTGTCTGTGATCTGCCTAAGGGGTCACTGTGACATCATAACTCCGCACGGGTATCCCAGGTGACAGACACTTGTCTGTGAAATGCCTAAGGGGTCATTGTGGCATCGTAACTCTGCACTGGTCACCCACGTGACAGACCCTTGTCTTTGACGTACCTAAGGGGGCATTGTGACAGCAAAACTCTGCATGGGGCACCCAGGTGACTGATCCTTGTCTCTGATCTGCCTAAGGGGGCATTGTGACATCATAAATCTGCTCGGGTCACCCATGTGAGAGGCCCTTGAATGTTATCTGCCTAACGGGTCATTGTGACTTCATAACTCTCCACTGGTCACTCAGGAGACAAACACTTGTCTGTGATCTGCCTAACAGGGCATTGTGACATCATAAGTCTGCACTGGGCACCCAGGTGACAGGCCCTTGTCTGTGATCTGCCTAAGGGGGCATTGTGACATCATAACTCTCCACTGGTCACCCAGGTGACAGACCCTTGTCTGTGATCTGCTTAAGGGGTGATTGTGACATCTAAAATCTGCACTGGTCACCCAGGTGACAGACCCTTGTCTGTGATTTGCCTATGGGGGCGTTGTTGCAGCTTAACTCTGCACTGGACACCGTGGAGACAGCCCCTTGTCTGTGATCTGCCTAAGGGGGCATTGTGACATCATAACAGTGCACTGGTAACCCAGGTGACGGACCCGTGTCCGTGACCTGCCTAAGGGGGCATTGTGACATCATAACCCTGCACTGATCACCCTGGTGAAAGACCCTTTTCTGTGATCAGCCTAAGGGGGCATTGAGACATCATAACTCGGCACTGGCCACCCAGGTGACAGACTCTTGTATGTGATCTGCCTAATGTTGCATTGTGACATCATAGCACTGCACGGGTCACCCAGGTGACAGACCCTTGTCTGTGATCTGCCTAAGGGGGCATTGTGACATCATTATTCTGCACGGGTCACCCAGGTGACAGTCCCTTGTCTGTGATCTGCCTAAAGGTGCATTGTGACATCATAGCTCTGCACTGGTCACCCTGGTGAGAGACCCTTGTCCGTTATCTGCCTACGGGGGCATTGTGACATCATAATTCTGCACGGGTCACCCAGGTGACAGACCCCTGTCTATGATCTGCCTAAGGGGGCATTGTGACATCATAACTCTGCACTGGTCCCCCAGGTGACATACCGTTGTCTGTGATCTGCTTAAGGGGGCATTGTGACATCATAATTCTGCACTGGTCACCCAGGTGACAGACCCTTGTCTGTGATCTGCCTAAGGGGGCATTGTGACATCATAACACTGCACTGGTCACCCTGTTGACAGACCCTTGTCTTTGATCTGCTTAAGTGGACATTGTGACTTCAAAACTCTGCACTGGTCACCCAGGTGACAGACCCTTGTCTGTGATCGGCCTAAGGGGGCATTGTGACATCGTAACTATCGACTGGTCACCCAGGGGAAAGACCCTTCTCTGTGATCTGCCTAAGGGGGCATTGTGACATTATAACTCTGCACGGGTCACAAAGGTGACAGTCCCTTGTCTGTGATCTGCCTAAGGGGGCATTGTGACATCATAAATCTGCACTTGTCACCCAGGTGTCAGACACTTGTCTGTGATCTGCCTAAAGGGGCATTGTGACATCATATGTCTGCACTGGGTACCAAGGTGACAGGTCCTTGTCTTTGATCGGCCTAAGTGGGCATTGTGACGTCATAAGTCTGCACTCGTCACCCAGGTGACAGACCCTTGTCTGTGACCTGCCTAATGGGGCATTGTGACATCATAACTCTGCACGGGTCACCCAGGTGACAGACCCTTGTCTGTGATCTGCCTAAGGGGTCACTGTGACATCATAACTCCGCACGGGTATCCCAGGTGACAGACACTTGTCTGTGAAATGCCTAAGGGGTCATTGTGGCATCGTAACTCTGCACTGGTCACCCACGTGACAGACACTTGCCTTTGACGTACCTAAGGGGGCATTGTGACAGCAAAACTCTGCATGGGGCACCCAGGTGACTGATCCTTGTCTCTGATCTGCCTAAGGGGGCATTGTGACATCATAAATCTGCTCGGGTCACCCATGTGAGAGGCCCTTGAATGTTATCTGCCTAACGGGTCATTGTGACTTCATAACTCTCCACTGGTCACTCAGGAGACAAACACTTGTCTGTGATCTGCCTAACAGGGCATTGTGACATCATAAGTCTGCACTGGGCACCCAGGTGACAGGCCCTTGTCTGTGATCTGCCTAAGGGGGCATTGTGACATCATAACTCTCCACTGGTCACCCAGGTGACAGACCCTTGTCTGTGATCTGCTTAAGGGGTGATTGTGACATCTAAAATCTGCACTGGTCACCCAGGTGACAGACCCTTGTCTGTGATTTGCCTATGGTGGCGTTGTTGCAGCTTAACTCTGCACTGGACACCGTGGAGACAGCCCCTTGTCTGTGATCTGCCTAAGGGGGCATTGTGACATCATAACAGTGCACTGGTAACCCAGGTGACGGACCCTTGTCCGTGACCTGCCTAAGGGGGCATTGTGACATCATAACCCTGCACTGATCACCCGGGTGAAAGACCCTTTTCCGTGATCGGCCTAAGGGGGCATTGAGACATCATAACTCGGCACTGGCCACCCAGGTGACAGACTCTTGTATGTGATCTGCCTAATGTTGCATTGTGACATCATAGCACTGCACGGGTCACCCAGGTGACAGACCCCTGTCTATGATCTGCCTAAGGGGGCATTGTGACATCATAACTCTGCACTGGTCCCCCAGGTGACATACCGTTGTCTGTGATCTGCTTAAGGGGGCATTGTGACATCATAATTCTGCACTGGTCACCCAGGTGATAGACCCCTGTCTGTGATCTGCCTAAGGGGGCATTGTGACATCATAAACTTGCACTGGTCACCCAGGTGACAGACCCTTGTCTGTGATCTGCCTAAGGGGGCATTGTGACATCATAACACTGCACTGGTCACCCTGTTGACAGACCCTTGTCTTTGATCTGCTTAAGTGGACATTGTGACTTCAAAACTCTGCACTGGTCACCCAGGTGACAGACCCTTGTCTGTGATCGGCCTAAGGGGGCATTGTGACGTCGTAACTATCGACTGGTCACCAAGGGGAAAGACCCTTCTCTGTGATCTGCCTAAGGGGGCATTGTGACATCATAACTCTGCACGGGTCACAAAGGTGACAGTCCCTTGTCTGTGATCTGCCTAAGGGGGCATTGTGACATCATAAATCTGCACTTGTCACCCAGGTGTCAGACACTTGTCTGTGATCTGCCTAAAGGGGCATTGTGACATCATATGTCTGCACTGGGTACCCAGGTGACAGGTCCTTGTCTTTGATCGGCCTAAGTGGGCATTGTGACGTCATAAGTCTGCACTCGTCACCCAGGTGACAGACCCTTGTCTGTGACCTGCCTAATGGGGCATTGTGACATCATAACTCTGCACGGGTCACCCAGGTGACAGACCCTTGTCTGTGATCTGCCTAAGGGGTCACTGTGACATCATAACTCCGCACGGGTATCCCAGGTGACAGACACTTATCTGTGAAATGCCTAAGGGGTCATTGTGGCATCGTAACTCTGCACTGGTCACCCACGTGACAGACCCTTGTCTTTGACGTACCTAAGGGGGCATTGTGACAGCAAAACTCTGCATGGGGCACCCAGGTGACTGATCCTTGTCTCTGATCTGCCTAAGGGGGCATTGTGACATCATAAATCTGCTCGGGTCACCCATGTGAGAGGCCCTTGAATGTTATCTGCCTAACGGGTCATTGTGACTTCATAACTCTCCACTGGTCACTCAGGAGACAAACACTTGTCTGTGATCTGCTTAAGGGGTGATTGTGACATCTAAAATCTGCACTGGTCACCCAGGTGACAGACCCTTGTCTGTGATTTGCCTATGGGGGCGTTGTTGCAGCTTAACTCTGCACTGGACACCGTGGAGACAGCCCCTTGTCTGTGATCTGCCTAAGGGGGCATTGTGACATCATAACAGTGCACTGGTAACCCAGGTGACGGACCCGTGTCCGTGACCTGCCTAAGGGGGCATTGTGACATCATAACCCTGCACTGAACACCCTGGTGAAAGACCCTTTTCTGTGATCAGCCTAAGGGGGCATTGAGACATCATAACTCGGCACTGGCCACCCAGGTGACAGACTCTTGTATGTGATCTGCCTAATGTTGCATTGTGACATCATAGCACTGCACGGGTCACCCAGGTGACAGACACTTGTCTGTGATCTGCCTAAGGGGGCATTGTGACATCATAACTCTGCACTGGTCCCCCAGGTGACATACCGTTGTCTGTGATCTGCTTAAGGGGGCATTGTGACATCATAATTCTGCACTGGTCACCCAGGTGACAGACCCTTGTCTGTGATCTGCCTAAGGGGGCATTGTGACATCATAACACTGCACTGGTCACCCTGTTGACAGACCCTTGTCTTTGATCTGCTTAAGTGGACATTGTGACTTCAAAACTCTGCACTGGTCACCCAGGTGACAGACCCTTGTCTGTGATCGCCCTAAGGGGGCATTGTGACATCGTAACTATCGACTGGTCACCCAGGGGAAAGACCCTTCTCTGTGATCTGCCTAAGGGGGCATTGTGACATTATAACTCTGCACGGGTCACAAAGGTGACAGTCCCTTGTCTGTGATCTGCCTAAGGGGGCATTGTGACATCATAAATCTGCACTTGTCACCCAGGTGTCAGACTCTTGTCTGTGATCTGCCTAAAGGGGCATTGTGACATCATATGTCTGCACTGGGTACCCAGGTGACAGGTCCTTGTCTTTGATCGGCCTAAGTGGGCATTGTGACGTCATAAGTCTGCACTCGTCACCCAGGTGACAGACCCTTGTCTGTGACCTGCCTAATGGGGCATTGTGACATCATAACTCTGCACGGGTCACCCAGGTGACAGACCCTTGTCTGTGATCTGCCTAAGGGGTCACTGTGACATCATAACTCCGCACGGGTATCCCAGGTGACAGACACTTGTCTGTGAAATGCCTAAGGGGTCATTGTGGCATCGTAACTCTGCACTGGTCACCCACGTGACAGACCCTTGTCTTTGACGTACCTAAGGGGGCATTGTGACAGCAAAACTCTGCATGGGGCACCCAGGTGACTGATCCTTGTCTCTGATCTGCCTAAGGGGGCATTGTGACATCATAAATCTGCTCGGGTCACCCATGTGAGAGGCCCTTGAATGTTATCTGCCTAACGGGTCATTGTGACTTCATAACTCTCCACTGGTCACTCAGGAGACAAACACTTGTCTGTGATCTGCCTAACAGGGCATTGTGACATCATAAGTCTGCACTGGGCACCCAGGTGACAGGCCCTTGTCTGTGATCTGCCTAAGGGGGCATTGTGACATCATAACTCTCCACTGGTCACCCAGGTGACAGACCCTTGTCTGTGATCTGCTTAAGGGGTGATTGTGACATCTAAAATCTGCACTGGTCACCCAGGTGACAGACCCTTGTCTGTGATTTGCCTATGGGGGCGTTGTTGCAGCTTAACTCTGCACTGGACACCGTGGAGACAGCCCCTTGTCTGTGATCTGCCTAAGGGGGCATTGTGACATCATAACAGTGCACTGGTAACCCAGGTGACGGACCCGTGTCCGTGACCTGCCTAAGGGGGCATTGTGACATCATAACCCTGCACTGATCACCCTGGTGAAAGACCCTTTTCTGTGATCAGCCTAAGGGGGCATTGAGACATCATAACTCGGCACTGGCCACCCAGGTGACAGACTCTTGTATGTGATCTGCCTAATGTTGCATTGTGACATCATAGCACTGCACGGGTCACCCAGGTGACAGACACTTGTCTGTGATCTGCCTAAGGGGGCATTGTGACATCATAACTCTGCACTGGTCCCCCAGGTGACATACCGTTGTCTGTGATCTGCTTAAGGGGGCATTGTGACATCATAATTCTGCACTGGTCACCCAGGTGGCAGACCCTTGTCTGTGATCTGCCTAAGGGGGCATTGTGACATCATAACTCTGCACTGGTCACCCTGTTGACAGACCCTTGTCTTTGATCTGCTTAAGTGGACATTGTGACTTCAAAACTCTGCACTGGTCACCCAGGTGACAGACCCTTGTCTGTGATCGCCCTAAGGGGGCATTGTGACATCGTAACTATCGACTGGTCACCCAGGGGAAAGACCCTTCTCTGTGATCTTCCTACGGGGGCATTGTGACATTATAACTCTGCACGGGTCACAAAGGTGACAGTCCCTTGTCTGTGATCTGCCTAAGGGGGCATTGTGACATCATAAATCTGCACTTGTCACCCAGGTGTCAGACTCTTGTCTGTGATCTGCCTAAAGGGGCATTGTGACATCATATGTCTGCACTGGGTACCCAGGTGACAGGTCCTTGTCTTTGATCGGCCTAAGTGGGCATTGTGACGTCATAAGTCTGCACTCGTCACCCAGGTGACAGACCCTTGTCTGTGACCTGCCTAATGGGGCATTGTGACATCATAACTCTGCACGGGTCACCCAGGTGACAGACCCTTGTCTGTGATCTGCCTAAGGGGTCACTGTGACATCATAACTCCGCACGGGTATCCCAGGTGACAGACACTTGTCTGTGAAATGCCTAAGGGGTCATTGTGGCATCGTAACTCTGCACTGGTCACCCACGTGACAGACCCTTGTCTTTGACGTACCTAAGGGGGCATTGTGACAGCAAAACTCTGCATGGGGCACCCAGGTGACTGATCCTTGTCTCTGATCTGCCTAAGGGGGCATTGTGACATCATAAATCTGCTCGGGTCACCCATGTGAGAGGCCCTTGAATGTTATCTGCCTAACGGGTCATTGTGACTTCATAACTCTCCACTGGTCACTCAGGAGACAAACACTTGTCTGTGATCTGCCTAACAGGGCATTGTGACATCATAAGTCTGCACTGGGCACCCAGGTGACAGGCCCTTGTCTGTGATCTGCCTAAGGGGGCATTGTGACATCATAACTCTCCACTGGTCACCCAGGTGACAGACCCTTGTCTGTGATCTGCTTAAGGGGTGATTGTGACATCTAAAATCTGCACTGGTCACCCAGGTGACAGACCCTTGTCTGTGATTTGCCTATGGGGGCGTTGTTGCAGCTTAACTCTGCACTGGACACCGTGGAGACAGCCCCTTGTCTGTGATCTGCCTAAGGGGGCATTGTGACATCATAACAGTGCACTGGTAACCCAGGTGACGGACCCTTGTCCGTGACCTGCCTAAGGGGGCATTGTGACATCATAACCCTGCACTGATCACCCGGGTGAAAGACCCTTTTCCGTGATCGGCCTAAGGGGGCCTTGAGACATCATAACTCGGCACTGGCCACCCAGGTGACAGACTCTTGTATGTGATCTGCCTAATGTTGCATTGTGACATCATAGCACTGCACGGGTCACCCAGGTGACAGACCCCTGTCTATGATCTGCCTAAGGGGGCATTGTGACATCATAACTCTGCACTGGTCCCCCAGGTGACATACCGTTGTCTGTGATCTGCTTAAGGGGGCATTGTGACATCATAATTCTGCACTGGTCACCCAGGTGACAGACCCCTGTCTGTGATCTGCCTAAGGGGGCATTGTGACATCATAAACTTGCACTGGTCACCCAGGTGACAGACCCTTGTCTGTGATCTGCCTAAGGGGGCATTGTGACATCATAACACTGCACTGGTCACCCTGTTGACAGACCCTTGTCTTTGATCTGCTTAAGTGGACATTGTGACTTCAAAACTCTGCACTGGTCACCCAGGTGACAGACCCTTGTCTGTGATCGGCCTAAGGGGGCATTGTGACATCGTAACTATCGACTGGTCACCCAGGGGAAAGACCCTTCTCTGTGATCTGCCTAAGGGGGCATTGTGACATCATAACTCTGCACGGGTCACAAAGGTGACAGTCCCTTGTCTGTGATCTGCCTAAGGGGGCATTGTGACATCATAAATCTGCACTTGTCACCCAGGTGTCAGACACTTGTCTGTGATCTGCCTGAAGGGGCATTGTGACATCATATGTCTGCACTGGGTACCCAGGTGACAGGTCCTTGTCTTTGATCGGCCTAAGTGGGCATTGTGACGTCATAAGTCTGCACTCGTCACCCAGGTGACAGACCCTTGTCTGTGACCTGCCTAATGGGGCATTGTGACATCATAACTCTGCACGGGTCACCCAGGTGACAGACCCTTGTCTGTGATCTGCCTAAGGGGTCACTGTGACATCATAACTCCGCACGGGTATCCCAGGTGACAGACACTTGTCTGTGAAATGCCTAAGGGGTCATTGTGGCATCGTAACTCTGCACTGGTCACCCACGTGACAGACCCTTGTCTTTGACGTACCTAAGGGGGCATTGTGACAGCAAAACTCTGCATGGGGCACCCAGGTGACTGATCCTTGTCTCTGATCTGCCTAAGGGGGCATTGTGACATCATAAATCTGCTCGGGTCACCCATGTGAGAGGCCCTTGAATGTTATCTGCCTAACGGGTCATTGTGACTTCATAACTCTCCACTGGTCACTCAGGAGACAAACACTTGTCTGTGATCTGCCTAACAGGGCATTGTGACATCATAAGTCTGCACTGGGCACCCAGGTGACAGGCCCTTGTCTGTGATCTGCCTAAGGGGGCATTGTGACATCATAACTCTCCACTGGTCACCCAGGTGACAGACCCTTGTCTGTGATCTGCTTAAGGGGTGATTGTGACATCTAAAATCTGCACTGGTCACCCAGGTGACAGACCCTTGTCTGTGATTTGCCTATGGGGGCGTTGTTGCAGCTTAACTCTGCACTGGACACCGTGGAGACAGCCCCTTGTCTGTGATCTGCCTAAGGGGGCATTGTGACATCATAACAGTGCACTGGTAACCCAGGTGACGGACCCTTGTCCGTGACCTGCCTAAGGGGGCATTGTGACATCATAACCCTGCACTGATCACCCGGGTGAAAGACCCTTTTCCGTGATCGGCCTAAGGGGGCCTTGAGACATCATAACTCGGCACTGGCCACCCAGGTGACAGACTCTTGTATGTGATCTGCCTAATGTTGCATTGTGACATCATAGCACTGCACGGGTCACCCAGGTGACAGACCCCTGTCTATGATCTGCCTAAGGGGGCATTGTGACATCATAACTCTGCACTGGTCCCCCAGGTGACATACCGTTGTCTGTGATCTGCTTAAGGGGGCATTGTGACATCATAATTCTGCACTGGTCACCCAGGTGACAGACCCCTGTCTGTGATCTGCCTAAGGGGGCATTGTGACATCATAAACTTGCACTGGTCACCCAGGTGACAGACCCTTGTCTGTGATCTGCCTAAGGGGGCATTGTGACATCATAACACTGCACTGGTCACCCTGTTGACAGACCCTTGTCTTTGATCTGCTTAAGTGGACATTGTGACTTCAAAACTCTGCACTGGTCACCCAGGTGACAGACCCTTGTCTGTGATCGGCCTAAGGGGGCATTGTGACATCGTAACTATCGACTGGTCACCCAGGGGAAAGACCCTTCTCTGTGATCTGCCTAAGGGGGCATTGTGACATCATAACTCTGCACGGGTCACAAAGGTGACAGTCCCTTGTCTGTGATCTGCCTAAGGGGGCATTGTGACATCATAAATCTGCACTTGTCACCCAGGTATCAGACACTTGTCTGTGATCTGCCTAAAGGGGCATTGTGACATCATATGTCTGCACTGGGTACCCAGGTGACAGGTCCTTGTCTTTGATCGGCCTAAGTGGGCATTGTGACGTCATAAGTCTGCACTCGTCACCCAGGTGACAGACCCTTGTCTGTGACCTGCCTAATGGGGCATTGTGACATCATAACTCTGCACGGGTCACCCAGGTGACAGACCCTTGTCTGTGATCTGCCTAAGGGGTCACTGTGACATCATAATTCCGCACGGGTATCCCAGGTGACAGACACTTGTCTGTGAAATGCCTAAGGGGTCATTGTGGCATCGTAACTCTGCACTGGTCACCCACGTGACAGACCCTTGTCTTTGACGTACCTAAGGGGGCATTGTGACAGCAAAACTCTGCATGGGGCACCCAGGTGACTGATCCTTGTCTCTGATCTGCCTAAGGGGGCATTGTGACATCATAAATCTGCTCGGGTCACCCATGTGAGAGGCCCTTGAATGTTATCTGCCTAACGGGTCATTGTGACTTCATAACTCTCCACTGGTCACTCAGGAGACAAACACTTGTCTGTGATCTGCCTAACAGGGCATTGTGACATCATAAGTCTGCACTGGGCACCCAGGTGACAGGCCCTTGTCTGTGATCTGCCTAAGGGGGCATTGTGACATCATAACTCTCCACTGGTCACCCAGGTGACAGACCCTTGTCTGTGATCTGCTTAAGGGGTGATTGTGACATCTAAAATCTGCACTGGTCACCCAGGTGACAGACCCTTGTCTGTGATTTGCCTATGGGGGCGTTGTTGCAGCTTAACTCTGCACTGGACACCGTGGAGACAGCCCCTTGTCTGTGATCTGCCTAAGGGGGCATTGTGACATCATAACAGTGCACTGGTAACCCAGGTGACGGACCCGTGTCCGTGACCTGCCTAAGGGGGCATTGTGACATCATAACCCTGCACTGATCACCCTGGTGAAAGACCCTTTTCTGTGATCAGCCTAAGGGGGCATTGAGACATCATAACTCGGCACTGGCCACCCAGGTGACAGACTCTTGTATGTGATCTGCCTAATGTTGCATTGTGACATCATAGCACTGCACGGGTCACCCAGGTGACAGACACTTGTCTGTGATCTGCCTAAGGGGGCATTGTGACATCATAACTCTGCACTGGTCCCCCAGGTGACATACCGTTGTCTGTGATCTGCTTAAGGGGGCATTGTGACATCATAATTCTGCACTGGTCACCCAGGTGGCAGACCCTTGTCTGTGATCTGCCTAAGGGGGCATTGTGACATCATAACTCTGCACTGGTCACCCTGTTGACAGACCCTTGTCTTTGATCTGCTTAAGTGGACATTGTGACTTCAAAACTCTGCACTGGTCACCCAGGTGACAGACCCTTGTCTGTGATCGCCCTAAGGGGGCATTGTGACATCGTAACTATCGACTGGTCACCCAGGGGAAAGACCCTTCTCTGTGATCTTCCTACGGGGGCATTGTGACATTATAACTCTGCACGGGTCACAAAGGTGACAGTCCCTTGTCTGTGATCTGCCTAAGGGGGCATTGTGACATCATAAATCTGCACTTGTCACCCAGGTGTCAGACTCTTGTCTGTGATCTGCCTAAAGGGGCATTGTGACATCATATGTCTGCACTGGGTACCCAGGTGACAGGTCCTTGTCTTTGATCGGCCTAAGTGGGCATTGTGACGTCATAAGTCTGCACTCGTCACCCAGGTGACAGACCCTTGTCTGTGACCTGCCTAATGGGGCATTGTGACATCATAACTCTGCACGGGTCACCCAGGTGACAGACCCTTGTCTGTGATCTGCCTAAGGGGTCACTGTGACATCATAACTCCGCACGGGTATCCCAGGTGACAGACACTTGTCTGTGAAATGCCTAAGGGGTCATTGTGGCATCGTAACTCTGCACTGGTCACCCACGTGACAGACCCTTGTCTTTGACGTACCTAAGGGGGCATTGTGACAGCAAAACTCTGCATGGGGCACCCAGGTGACTGATCCTTGTCTCTGATCTGCCTAAGGGGGCATTGTGACATCATAAATCTGCTCGGGTCACCCATGTGAGAGGCCCTTGAATGTTATCTGCCTAACGGGTCATTGTGACTTCATAACTCTCCACTGGTCACTCAGGAGACAAACACTTGTCTGTGATCTGCCTAACAGGGCATTGTGACATCATAAGTCTGCACTGGGCACCCAGGTGACAGGCCCTTGTCTGTGATCTGCCTAAGGGGGCATTGTGACATCATAACTCTCCACTGGTCACCCAGGTGACAGACCCTTGTCTGTGATCTGCTTAAGGGGTGATTGTGACATCTAAAATCTGCACTGGTCACCCAGGTGACAGACCCTTGTCTGTGATTTGCCTATGGGGGCGTTGTTGCAGCTTAACTCTGCACTGGACACCGTGGAGACAGCCCCTTGTCTGTGATCTGCCTAAGGGGGCATTGTGACATCATAACAGTGCACTGGTAACCCAGGTGACGGACCCTTGTCCGTGACCTGCCTAAGGGGGCATTGTGACATCATAACCCTGCACTGATCACCCGGGTGAAAGACCCTTTTCCGTGATCGGCCTAAGGGGGCCTTGAGACATCATAACTCGGCACTGGCCACCCAGGTGACAGACTCTTGTATGTGATCTGCCTAATGTTGCATTGTGACATCATAGCACTGCACGGGTCACCCAGGTGACAGACCCCTGTCTATGATCTGCCTAAGGGGGCATTGTGACATCATAACTCTGCACTGGTCCCCCAGGTGACATACCGTTGTCTGTGATCTGCTTAAGGGGGCATTGTGACATCATAATTCTGCACTGGTCACCCAGGTGACAGACCCCTGTCTGTGATCTGCCTAAGGGGGCATTGTGACATCATAAACTTGCACTGGTCACCCAGGTGACAGACCCTTGTCTGTGATCTGCCTAAGGGGGCATTGTGACATCATAACACTGCACTGGTCACCCTGTTGACAGACCCTTGTCTTTGATCTGCTTAAGTGGACATTGTGACTTCAAAACTCTGCACTGGTCACCCAGGTGACAGACCCTTGTCTGTGATCGGCCTAAGGGGGCATTGTGACATCGTAACTATCGACTGGTCACCCAGGGGAAAGACCCTTCTCTGTGATCTGCCTAAGGGGGCATTGTGACATCATAACTCTGCACGGGTCACAAAGGTGACAGTCCCTTGTCTGTGATCTGCCTAAGGGGGCATTGTGACATCATAAATCTGCACTTGTCACCCAGGTGTCAGACACTTGTCTGTGATCTGCCTGAAGGGGCATTGTGACATCATATGTCTGCACTGGGTACCCAGGTGACAGGTCCTTGTCTTTGATCGGCCTAAGTGGGCATTGTGACGTCATAAGTCTGCACTCGTCACCCAGGTGACAGACCCTTGTCTGTGACCTGCCTAATGGGGCATTGTGACATCATAACTCTGCACGGGTCACCCAGGTGACAGACCCTTGTCTGTGATCTGCCTAAGGGGTCACTGTGACATCATAACTCCGCACGGGTATCCCAGGTGACAGACACTTGTCTGTGAAATGCCTAAGGGGTCATTGTGGCATCGTAACTCTGCACTGGTCACCCACGTGACAGACCCTTGTCTTTGACGTACCTAAGGGGGCATTGTGACAGCAAAACTCTGCATGGGGCACCCAGGTGACTGATCCTTGTCTCTGATCTGCCTAAGGGGGCATTGTGACATCATAAATCTGCTCGGGTCACCCATGTGAGAGGCCCTTGAATGTTATCTGCCTAACGGGTCATTGTGACTTCATAACTCTCCACTGGTCACTCAGGAGACAAACACTTGTCTGTGATCTGCCTAACAGGGCATTGTGACATCATAAGTCTGCACTGGGCACCCAGGTGACAGGCCCTTGTCTGTGATCTGCCTAAGGGGGCATTGTGACATCATAACTCTCCACTGGTCACCCAGGTGACAGACCCTTGTCTGTGATCTGCTTAAGGGGTGATTGTGACATCTAAAATCTGCACTGGTCACCCAGGTGACAGACCCTTGTCTGTGATTTGCCTATGGGGGCGTTGTTGCAGCTTAACTCTGCACTGGACACCGTGGAGACAGCCCCTTGTCTGTGATCTGCCTAAGGGGGCATTGTGACATCATAACAGTGCACTGGTAACCCAGGTGACGGACCCTTGTCCGTGACCTGCCTAAGGGGGCATTGTGACATCATAACCCTGCACTGATCACCCGGGTGAAAGACCCTTTTCCGTGATCGGCCTAAGGGGGCCTTGAGACATCATAACTCGGCACTGGCCACCCAGGTGACAGACTCTTGTATGTGATCTGCCTAATGTTGCATTGTGACATCATAGCACTGCACGGGTCACCCAGGTGACAGACCCCTGTCTATGATCTGCCTAAGGGGGCATTGTGACATCATAACTCTGCACTGGTCCCCCAGGTGACATACCGTTGTCTGTGATCTGCTTAAGGGGGCATTGTGACATCATAATTCTGCACTGGTCACCCAGGTGACAGACCCCTGTCTGTGATCTGCCTAAGGGGGCATTGTGACATCATAAACTTGCACTGGTCACCCAGGTGACAGACCCTTGTCTGTGATCTGCCTAAGGGGGCATTGTGACATCATAACACTGCACTGGTCACCCTGTTGACAGACCCTTGTCTTTGATCTGCTTAAGTGGACATTGTGACTTCAAAACTCTGCACTGGTCACCCAGGTGACAGACCCTTGTCTGTGATCGGCCTAAGGGGGCATTGTGACATCGTAACTATCGACTGGTCACCCAGGGGAAAGACCCTTCTCTGTGATCTGCCTAAGGGGGCATTGTGACATCATAACTCTGCACGGGTCACAAAGGTGACAGTCCCTTGTCTGTGATCTGCCTAAGGGGGCATTGTGACATCATAAATCTGCACTTGTCACCCAGGTATCAGACACTTGTCTGTGATCTGCCTAAAGGGGCATTGTGACATCATATGTCTGCACTGGGTACCCAGGTGACAGGTCCTTGTCTTTGATCGGCCTAAGTGGGCATTGTGACGTCATAAGTCTGCACTCGTCACCCAGGTGACAGACCCTTGTCTGTGACCTGCCTAATGGGGCATTGTGACATCATAACTCTGCACGGGTCACCCAGGTGACAGACCCTTGTCTGTGATCTGCCTAAGGGGTCACTGTGACATCATAATTCCGCACGGGTATCCCAGGTGACAGACACTTGTCTGTGAAATGCCTAAGGGGTCATTGTGGCATCGTAA
The DNA here is from genome assembly GCF_029281585.2 of Gorilla gorilla gorilla. Classification (NCBI taxonomy): domain Eukaryota; kingdom Metazoa; phylum Chordata; class Mammalia; order Primates; family Hominidae; genus Gorilla; species Gorilla gorilla. The sequence goes on from NC_073241.2 coordinate 23,903,990, forward strand.
CTCTGCACTGGTCACCCACGTGACAGACCCTTGTCTTTGACGTACCTAAGGGGGCATTGTGACAGCAAAACTCTGCATGGGGCACCCAGGTGACTGATCCTTGTCTCTGATCTGCCTAAGGGGGCATTGTGACATCATAAATCTGCTCGGGTCACCCATGTGAGAGGCCCTTGAATGTTATCTGCCTAACGGGTCATTGTGACTTCATAACTCTCCACTGGTCACTCAGGAGACAAACACTTGTCTGTGATCTGCCTAACAGGGCATTGTGACATCATAAGTCTGCACTGGGCACCCAGGTGACAGGCCCTTGTCTGTGATCTGCCTAAGGGGGCATTGTGACATCATAACTCTCCACTGGTCACCCAGGTGACAGACCCTTGTCTGTGATCTGCTTAAGGGGTGATTGTGACATCTAAAATCTGCACTGGTCACCCAGGTGACAGACCCTTGTCTGTGATTTGCCTATGGGGGCGTTGTTGCAGCTTAACTCTGCACTGGACACCGTGGAGACAGCCCCTTGTCTGTGATCTGCCTAAGGGGGCATTGTGACATCATAACAGTGCACTGGTAACCCAGGTGACGGACCCGTGTCCGTGACCTGCCTAAGGGGGCATTGTGACATCATAACCCTGCACTGATCACCCTGGTGAAAGACCCTTTTCTGTGATCAGCCTAAGGGGGCATTGAGACATCATAACTCGGCACTGGCCACCCAGGTGACAGACTCTTGTATGTGATCTGCCTAATGTTGCATTGTGACATCATAGCACTGCACGGGTCACCCAGGTGACAGACCCTTGTCTGTGATCTGCCTAAGGGGGCATTGTGACATCATTATTCTGCACGGGTCACCCAGATGACAGTCCCTTGTCTGTGATCTGCCTAAAGGTGCATTGTGACATCATAGCTCTGCACTGGTCACCCTGGTGAGAGACCCTTGTCCGTTATCTGCCTACGGGGGCATTGTGACATCATAATTCTGCACGGGTCACCCAGGTGACAGACCCCTGTCTATGATCTGCCTAAGGGGGCATTGTGACATCATAACTCTGCACTGGTCCCCCAGGTGACATACCGTTGTCTGTGATCTGCTTAAGGGGGCATTGTGACATCATAATTCTGCACTGGTCACCCAGGTGACAGACCCTTGTCTGTGATCTGCCTAAGGGGGCATTGTGACATCATAACACTGCACTGGTCACCCTGTTGACAGACCCTTGTCTTTGATCTGCTTAAGTGGACATTGTGACTTCAAAACTCTGCACTGGTCACCCAGGTGACAGACCCTTGTCTGTGATCGCCCTAAGGGGGCATTGTGACATCGAAACTATCGACTGGTCACCCAGGGGAAAGACCCTTCTCTGTGATCTGCCTAAGGGGGCATTGTGACATCATAACTCTGCACGGGTCACAAAGGTGACAGTCCCTTGTCTGTGATCTGCCTAAGGGGGCATTGTGACATCATAAATCTGCACTTGTCACCCAGGTGTCAGACACTTGTCTGTGATCTGCCTAAAGGGGCATTGTGACATCATATGTCTGCACTGGGTACCCAGGTGACAGGTCCTTGTCTTTGATCGGCCTAAGTGGGCATTGTGACGTCATAAGTCTGCACTCGTCACCCAGGTGACAGACCCTTGTCTGTGACCTGCCTAATGGGGCATTGTGACATCATAACTCTGCACGGGTCACCCAGGTGACAGACCCTTGTCTGTGATCTGCCTAAGGGGTCACTGTGACATCATAACTCCGCACGGGTATCCCAGGTGACAGACACTTGTCTGTGAAATGCCTAAGGGGTCATTGTGGCATCGTAACTCTGCACTGGTCACCCACGTGACAGACCCTTGTCTTTGACGTACCTAAGGGGGCATTGTGACAGCAAAACTCTGCATGGGGCAACCAGGTGACTGATCATTGTCTCTGATCTGCCTAAGGGGGCATTGTGACATCATAAATCTGCTCGGGTCACCCATGTGAGAGGCCCTTGAATGTTATCTGCCTAACGGGTCATTGTGACTTCATAACTCTCCACTGGTCACTCAGGAGACAAACACTTGTCTGTGATCTGCCTAACAGGGCATTGTGACATCATAAGTCTGCACTGGGCACCCAGGTGACAGGCCCTTGTCTGTGATCTGCCTAAGGGGGCATTGTGACATCATAACTCTCCACTGGTCACCCAGGTGACAGACCCTTGTCTGTGATCTGCTTAAGGGGTGATTGTGACATCTAAAATCTGCACTGGTCACCCAGGTGACAGACCCTTGTCTGTGATTTGCCTATGGGGGCGTTGTTGCAGCTTAACTCTGCACTGGACACCGTGGAGACAGCCCCTTGTCTGTGATCTGCCTAAGGGGGCATTGTGACATCATAACAGTGCACTGGTAACCCAGGTGACGGACCCGTGTCCGTGACCTGCCTAAGGGGGCATTGTGACATCATAACCCTGCACTGATCACCCTGGTGAAAGACCCTTTTCTGTGATCAGCCTAAGGGGGCATTGAGACATCATAACTCGGCACTGGCCACCCAGGTGACAGACTCTTGTATGTGATCTGCCTAATGTTGCATTGTGACATCATAGCACTGCACGGGTCACCCAGGTGACAGACCCTTGTCTGTGATCTGCCTAAGGGGGCATTGTGACATCATTATTCTGCACGGGTCACCCAGATGACAGTCCCTTGTCTGTGATCTGCCTAAAGGTGCATTGTGACATAATAGCTCTGCACTGGTCACCCTGGTGAGAGACCCTTGTCCGTTATCTGCCTACGGGGGCATTGTGACATCATAATTCTGCACGGGTCACCCAGGTGACAGACCCCTGTCTATGATCTGCCTAAGGGGGCATTGTGACATCATAACTCTGCACTGGTCCCCCAGGTGACATACCGTTGTCTGTGATCTGCTTAAGGGGGCATTGTGACATCATAATTCTGCACTGGTCACCCAGGTGACAGACCCTTGTCTGTGATCTGCCTAAGGGGGCATTGTGACATCATAACACTGCACTGGTCACCCTGTTGACAGACCCTTGTCTTTGATCTGCTTAAGTGGACATTGTGACTTCAAAACTCTGCACTGGTCACCCAGGTGACAGACCCTTGTCTGTGATCGCCCTAAGGGGGCATTGTGACATCGTAACTATCGACTGGTCACCCAGGGGAAAGACCCTTCTCTGTGATCTGCCTAAGGGGGCATTGTGACATTATAACTCTGCACGGGTCACAAAGGTGACAGTCCCTTGTCTGTGATCTGCCTAAGGGGGCATTGTGACATCATAAATCTGCACTTGTCACCCAGGTGTCAGACACTTGTCTGTGATCTGCCTAAAGGGGCATTGTGACATCATATGTCTGCACTGGGTACCCAGGTGACAGGTCCTTGTCTTTGATCGGCCTAAGTGGGCATTGTGACGTCATAAGTCTGCACTCGTCACCCAGGTGACAGACCCTTGTCTGTGACCTGCCTAATGGGGCATTGTGACATCATAACTCTGCACGGGTCACCCAGGTGACAGACCCTTGTCTGTGATCTGCCTAAGGGGTCACTGTGACATCATAACTCCGCACGGGTATCCCAGGTGACAGACACTTGTCTGTGAAATGCCTAAGGGGTCATTGTGGCATCGTAACTCTGCACTGGTCACCCACGTGACAGACCCTTGTCTTTGACGTACCTAAGGGGGCATTGTGACAGCAAAACTCTGCATGGGGCACCCAGGTGACTGATCCTTGTCTCTGATCTGCCTAAGGGGGCATTGTGACATCATAAATCTGCTCGGGTCACCCATGTGAGAGGCCCTTGAATGTTATCTGCCTAACGGGTCATTGTGACTTCATAACTCTCCACTGGTCACTCAGGAGACAAACACTTGTCTGTGATCTGCCTAACAGGGCATTGTGACATCATAAGTCTGCACTGGGCACCCAGGTGACAGGCCCTTGTCTGTGATCTGCCTAAGGGGGCATTGTGACATCATAACTCTCCACTGGTCACCCAGGTGACAGACCCTTGTCTGTGATCTGCTTAAGGGGTGATTGTGACATCTAAAATCTGCACTGGTCACCCAGGTGACAGACCCTTGTCTGTGATTTGCCTATGGGGGCGTTGTTGCAGCTTAACTCTGCACTGGACACCGTGGAGACAGCCCCTTGTCTGTGATCTGCCTAAGGGGGCATTGTGACATCATAACAGTGCACTGGTAACCCAGGTGACGGACCCTTGTCCGTGACCTGCCTAAGGGGGCATTGTGACATCATAACCCTGCACTGATCACCCGGGTGAAAGACCCTTTTCCGTGATCGGCCTAAGGGGGCCTTGAGACATCATAACTCGGCACTGGCCACCCAGGTGACAGACTCTTGTATGTGATCTGCCTAATGTTGCATTGTGACATCATAGCACTGCACGGGTCACCCAGGTGACAGACCCCTGTCTATGATCTGCCTAAGGGGGCATTGTGACATCATAACTCTGCACTGGTCCCCCAGGTGACATACCGTTGTCTGTGATCTGCTTAAGGGGGCATTGTGACATCATAATTCTGCACTGGTCACCCAGGTGACAGACCCCTGTCTGTGATCTGCCTAAGGGGGCATTGTGACATCATAAACTTGCACTGGTCACCCAGGTGACAGACCCTTGTCTGTGATCTGCCTAAGGGGGCATTGTGACATCATAACACTGCACTGGTCACCCTGTTGACAGACCCTTGTCTTTGATCTGCTTAAGTGGACATTGTGACTTCAAAACTCAGCACTGGTCACCCAGGTGACAGACCCTTGTCTGTGATCGGCCTAAGGGGGCATTGTGACATCGTAACTATCGACTGGTCACCCAGGGGAAAGACCCTTCTCTGTGATCTGCCTAAGGGGGCATTGTGACATTATAACTCTGCACGGGTCACAAAGGTGACAGTCCCTTGTCTGTGATCTGCCTAAGGGGGCATTGTGACATCATAAATCTGCACTTGTCACCCAGGTGTCAGACACTTGTCTGTGATCTGCCTAAAGGGGCATTGTGACATCATATGTCTGCACTGGGTACCCAGGTGACAGGTCCTTGTCTTTGATCGGCCTAAGTGGGCATTGTGACGTCATAAGTCTGCACTCGTCACCCAGGTGACAGACCCTTGTCTGTGACCTGCCTAATGGGGCATTATGACATCATAACTCTGCACGGGTCACCCAGGTGACAGACCCTTGTCTGTGATCTGCCTAAGGGGTCACTGTGACATCATAACTCCGCACGGGTATCCCAGGTGACAGACACTTGTCTGTGAAATGCCTAAGGGGTCATTGTGGCATCGTAACTCTGCACTGGTCACCCACGTGACAGACCCTTGTCTTTGACGTACCTAAGGGGGCATTGTGACAGCAAAACTCTGCATGGGGCACCCAGGTGGCTGATCCTTGTCTCTGATCTGCCTAAGGGGGCATTGTGACATCATAAATCTGCTCGGGTCACCCATGTGAGAGGCCCTTGAATGTTATCTGCCTAACGGGTCATTGTGACTTCATAACTCTCCACTGGTCACTCAGGAGACAAACACTTGTCTGTGATCTGCCTAACAGGGCATTGTGACATCATAAGTCTGCACTGGGCACCCAGGTGACAGGCCCTTGTCTGTGATCTGCCTAAGGGGGCATTGTGACATCATAACTCTCCACTGGTCACCCAGGTGACAGACCCTTGTCTGTGATCTGCTTAAGGGGTGATTGTGACATCTAAAATCTGCACTGGTCACCCAGGTGACAGACCCTTGTCTGTGATTTGCCTATGGGGGCGTTGTTGCAGCTTAACTCTGCACTGGACCCCGTGGAGACAGCCCCTTGTCTGTGATCTGCCTAAGGGGGCATTGTGACATCATAACAGTGCACTGGTAACCCAGGTGACGGACCCTTGTCCGTGACCTGCCTAAGGGGGCATTGTGACATCATAACCCTGCACTGATCACCCTGGTGAAAGACCCTTTTCTGTGATCGGCCTAAGGGGGCATTGAGACATCATAACTCGGCACTGGCCACCCAGGTGACAGACTCTTGTATGTGATCTGCCTAATGTTGCATTGTGACATCATAGCACTGCACGGGTCACCCAGGTGACAGACCCTTGTCTGTGATCTGCCTAAAGGTGCATTGTGACATCATAGCTCTGCACTGGTCACCCTGGTGAGAGACCCTTGTCCGTTATCTGCCTACGGGGGCATTGTGACATCATAATTCTGCACGGGTCACCCAGGTGACAGACCCCTGTCTATGATCTGCCTAAGGGGGCATTGTGACATCATAACTCTGCACTGGTCCCCCAGGTGACATACCGTTGTCTGTGATCTGCTTAAGGGGGCATTGTGACATCATAATTCTGCACTGGTCACCCAGGTGACAGACCCTTGTCTGTGATCTGCCTAAGGGGGCATTGTGACATCATAACACTGCACTGGTCACCCTGTTGACAGACCCTTGTCTTTGATCTGCTTATGTGGACATTGTGACTTCAAAACTCTGCACTGGTCACCCAGGTGACAGACCCTTGTCTGTGATCGCCCTAAGGGGGCATTGTGACATCGTAACTATCGACTGGTCACCCAGGGGAAAGACCCTTCTCTGTGATCTGCCTAAGGGGGCATTGTGACATTATAACTCTGCACGGGTCACAAAGGTGACAGTCCCTTGTCTGTGATCTGCCTAAGGGGGCATTGTGACATCATAAATCTGCACTTGTCACCCAGGTGTCAGACACTTGTCTGTGATCTGCCTAAAGGGGCATTGTGACATCATATGTCTGCACTGGGTACCCAGGTGACAGGTCCTTGTCTTTGATCGGCCTAAGTGGGCATTGTGACGTCATAAGTCTGCACTCGTCACCCAGGTGACAGACCCTTGTCTGTGACCTGCCTAATGGGGCATTGTGACATCATAACTCTGCACGGGTCACCCAGGTGACAGACCCTTGTCTGTGATCTGCCTAAGGGGTCACTGTGACATCATAACTCCGCACGGGTATCCCAGGTGACAGACACTTGTCTGTGAAATGCCTAAGGGGTCATTGTGGCATCGTAACTCTGCACTGGTCACCCACGTGACAGACCCTTGTCTTTGACGTACCTAAGGGGGCATTGTGACAGCAAAACTCTGCATGGGGCACCCAGGTGACTGATCCTTGTCTCTGATCTGCCTAAGGGGGCATTGTGACATCATAAATCTGCTCGGGTCACCCATGTGAGAGGCCCTTGAATGTTATCTGCCTAACGGGTCATTGTGACTTCATAACTCTCCACTGGTCACTCAGGAGACAAACACTTGTCTGTGATCTGCCTAACAGGGCATTGTGACATCATAAGTCTGCACTGGGCACCCAGGTGACAGGCCCTTGTCTGTGATCTGCCTAAGGGGGCATTGTGACATCATAACTCTCCACTGGTCACCCAGGTGACAGACCCTTGTCTGTGATCTGCTTAAGGGGTGATTGTGACATCTAAAATCTGCACTGGTCACCCAGGTGACAGACCCTTGTCTGTGATTTGCCTATGGGGGCGTTGTTGCAGCTTAACTCTGCACTGGACACCGTGGAGACAGCCCCTTGTCTGTGATCTGCCTAAGGGGGCATTGTGACATCATAACAGTGCACTGGTAACCCAGGTGACGGACCCTTGTCCGTGACCTGCCTAAGGGGGCATTGTGACATCATAACCCTGCACTGATCACCCGGGTGAAAGACCCTTTTCCGTGATCGGCCTAAGGGGGCATTGAGACATCATAACTCGGCACTGGCCACCCAGGTGACAGACTCTTGTATGTGATCTGCCTAATGTTGCATTGTGACATCATAGCACTGCACGGGTCACCCAGGTGACAGACCCCTGTCTATGATCTGCCTAAGGGGGCATTGTGACATCATAACTCTGCACTGGTCCCCCAGGTGACATACCGTTGTCTGTGATCTGCTTAAGGGGGCATTGTGACATCATAATTCTGCACTGGTCACCCAGGTGACAGACCCCTGTCTGTGATCTGCCTAAGGGGGCATTGTGACATCATAACTCTCCACTGGTCACCCAGGTGACAGACCCTTGTCTGTGATCTGCTTAAGGGGTGATTGTGACATCTAAAATCTGCACTGGTCACCCAGGTGACAGACCCTTGTCTGTGATTTGCCTATGGGGGCGTTGTTGCAGCTTAACTCTGCACTGGACACCGTGGAGACAGCCCCTTGTCTGTGATCTGCCTAAGGGGGCATTGTGACATCATAACAGTGCACTGGTAACCCAGGTGACGGACCCGTGTCCGTGACCTGCCTAAGGGGGCATTGTGACATCATAACCCTGCACTGATCACCCTGGTGAAAGACCCTTTTCTGTGATCAGCCTAAGGGGGCATTGAGACATCATAACTCGGCACTTGCCACCCAGGTGACAGACTCTTGTATGTGATCTGCCTAATGTTGCATTGTGACATCATAGCACTGCACGGGTCACCCAGGTGACAGACCCTTGTCTGTGATCTGCCTAAGGGGGCATTGTGACATCATTATTCTGCACGGGTCACCCAGGTGACAGTCCCTTGTCTGTGATCTGCCTAAAGGTGCATTGTGACATCATAGCTCTGCACTGGTCACCCTGGTGAGAGACCCTTGTCCGTTATCTGCCTACGGGGGCATTGTGACATCATAATTCTGCACGGGTCACACAGGTGACAGACCCCTGTCTATGATCTGCCTAAGGGGGCATTGTGACATCATAACTCTGCACTGGTCCCCCAGGTGACATACCGTTGTCTGTGATCTGCTTAAGGGGGCATTGTGACATCATAATTCTGCACTGGTCACCCAGGTGACAGACCCTTGTCTGTGATCTGCCTAAGGGGGCATTGTGACATCATAACACTGCACTGGTCACCCTGTTGACAGACCCTTGTCTTTGATCTGCTTAAGTGGACATTGTGACTTCAAAACTCTGCACTGGTCACCCAGGTGACAGACCCTTGTCTGTGATCGCCCTAAGGGGGCATTGTGACATCGTAACTATCGACTGGTCACCCAGGGGAAAGACCCTTCTCTGTGATCTGCCTAAGGGGGCATTGTGACATTATAACTCTGCACGGGTCACAAAGGTGACAGTCCCTTGTCTGTGATCTGCCTAAGGGGGCATTGTGACATCATAAATCTGCACTTGTCACCCAGGTGTCAGACACTTGTCTGTGATCTGCCTAAAGGGGCATTGTGACATCATATGTCTGCACTGGGTACCCAGGTGACAGGTCCTTGTCTTTGATCGGCCTAAGTGGGCATTGTGATGTCATAAGTCTGCACTCGTCACCCAGGTGACAGACCCTTTTCTGTGACCTGCCTAATGGGGCATTGTGACATCATAACTCTGCACGGGTCACCCAGGTGACAGACCCTTGTCTGTGATCTGCCTAAGGGGTCACTGTGACATCATAACTCCGCACGGGTATCCCAGGTGACAGACACTTGTCTGTGAAATGCCTAAGGGGTCATTGTGGCATCGTAACTCTGCACTGGTCACCCACGTGACAGACCCTTGTCTTTGACGTACCTAAGGGGGCATTGTGACAGCAAAACTCTGCATGGGGCACCCAGGTGACTGATCCTTGTCTCTGATCTGCCTAAGGGGGCATTGTGACATCATAAATCTGCTCGGGTCACCCATGTGAGAGGCCCTTGAATGTTATCTGCCTAACGGGTCATTGTGACTTCATAACTCTCCACTGGTCACTCAGGAGACAAACACTTGTCTGTGATCTGCCTAACAGGGCATTGTGACATCATAAGTCTGCACTGGGCACCCAGGTGACAGGCCCTTGTCTGTGATCTGCCTAAGGGGGCATTGTGACATCATAACTCTCCACTGGTCACCCAGGTGACAGACCCTTGTCTGTGATCTGCTTAAGGGGTGATTGTGACATCTAAAATCTGCACTGGTCACCCAGGTGACAGACCCTTGTCTGTGATTTGCCTATGGGGGCGTTGTTGCAGCTTAACTCTGCACTGGACACCGTGGAGACAGCCCCTTGTCTGTGATCTGCCTAAGGGGGCATTGTGACATCATAACAGTGCACTGGTAACCCAGGTGACGGACCCGTGTCCGTGACCTGCCTAAGGGGGCATTGTGACATCATAACCCTGCACTGATCACCCTGGTGAAAGACCCTTTTCTGTGATCAGCCTAAGGGGGCATTGAGACATCATAACTCGGCACTGGCCACCCAGGTGACAGACTCTTGTATGTGATCTGCCTAATGTTGCATTGTGACATCATAGCACTGCACGGGTCACCCAGGTGACAGACCCTTGTCTGTGATCTGCCTAAGGGGGCATTGTGACATCATTATTCTGCACGGGTCACCCAGGTGACAGTCCCTTGTCTGTGATCTGCCTAAAGGTGCATTGTGACATCATAGCTCTGCACTGGTCACCCTGGTGAGAGACCCTTGTCCGTTATCTGCCTACGGGGGATTGTGACATCATAATTCTGCACGGGTCACACAGGTGACAGACCCCTGTCTATGATCTGCCTAAGGGGGCATTGTGACATCATAACTCTGCACTGGTCCCCCAGGTGACATACCGTTGTCTGTGATCTGCTTAAGGGGGCATTGTGACATCATAATTCTGCACTGGTCACCCAGGTGACAGACCCTTGTCTGTGATCTGCCTAAGGGGGCATTGTGACATCATAACACTGCACTGGTCACCCTGTTGACAGACCCTTGTCTTTGATCTGCTTAAGTGGACATTGTGACTTCAAAACTCTGCACTGGTCACCCAGGTGACAGACCCTTGTCTGTGATCGCCCTAAGGGGGCATTGTGACATCGTAACTATCGACTGGTCACCCAGGGGAAAGACCCTTCTCTGTGATCTGCCTAAGGGGGCATTGTGACATTATAACTCTGCACGGGTCACAAAGGTGACAGTCCCTTGTCTGTGATCTGCCTAAGGGGGCATTGTGACATCATAAATCTGCACTTGTCACCCAGGTGTCAGACACTTGTCTGTGATCTGCCTAAAGGGGCATTGTGACATCATATGTCTGCACTGGGTACCCAGGTGACAGGTCCTTGTCTTTGATCGGCCTAAGTGGGCATTGTGATGTCATAAGTCTGCACTCGTCACCCAGGTGACAGACCCTTTTCTGTGACCTGCCTAATGGGGCATTGTGACATCATAACTCTGCACGGGTCACCCAGGTGACAGACCCTTGTCTGTGATCTGCCTAAGGGGTCACTGTGACATCATAACTCCGCACGGGTATCCCAGGTGACAGACACTTGTCTGTGAAATGCCTAAGGGGTCATTGTGGCATCGTAACTCTGCACTGGTCACCCACGTGACAGACCCTTGTCTTTGACGTACCTAAGGGGGCATTGTGACAGCAAAACTCTGCATGGGGCACCCAGGTGACTGATCCTTGTCTCTGATCTGCCTAAGGGGGCATTGTGACATCATAAATCTGCTCGGGTCACCCATGTGAGAGGCCCTTGAATGTTATCTGCCTAACGGGTCATTGTGACTTCATAACTCTCCACTGGTCACTCAGGAGACAAACACTTGTCTGTGATCTGCCTAACAGGGCATTGTGACATCATAAGTCTGCACTGGGCACCCAGGTGACAGGCCCTTGTCTGTGATCTGCCTAAGGGGGCATTGTGACATCATAACTCTCCACTGGTCACCCAGGTGACAGACCCTTGTCTGTGATCTGCTTAAGGGGTGATTGTGACATCTAAAATCTGCACTGGTCACCCAGGTGACAGACCCTTGTCTGTGATTTGCCTATGGGGGCGTTGTTGCAGCTTAACTCTGCACTGGACACCGTGGAGACAGCCCCTTGTCTGTGATCTGCCTAAGGGGGCATTGTGACATCATAACAGTGCACTGGTAACCCAGGTGACGGACCCTTGTACGTGACCTGCCTAAGGGGGCATTGTGACATCATAACCCTGCACTGATCACCCGGGTGAAAGACCCTTTTCCGTGATCGGCCTAAGGGGGCCTTGAGACATCATAACTCGGCACTGGCCACCCAGGTGACAGACTCTTGTATGTGATCTGCCTAATGTTGCATTGTGACATCATAGCACTGCACGGGTCACCCAGGTGACAGACCCCTGTCTATGATCTGCCTAAGGGGGCATTGTGACATCATAACTCTGCACTGGTCCCCCAGGTGACATACCGTTGTCTGTGATCTGCTTAAGGGGGCATTGTGACATCATAATTCTGCACTGGTCACCCAGGTGACAGACCCCTGTCTGTGATCTGCCTAAGGGGGCATTGTGACATCATAAACTTGCACTGGTCACCCAGGTGACAGACCCTTGTCTGTGATCTGCCTAAGGGGGCATTGTGACATCATTATTCTGCACGGGTCACCCAGGTGACAGTCCCTTGTCTGTGATCTGCCTAAAGGTGCATTGTGACATCATAGCTCTGCACTGGTCACCCTGGTGAGAGACCCTTGTCTATGATCTGCCTAAGGGGGCATTGTGACATCATAACTCTGCACTGGTCCCCCAGGTGACATACCGTTGTCTGTGATCTGCTTAAGGGGGCATTGTGACATCATAACTCTGCACTGGTCCCCCAGGTGACATACCGTTGTCTGTGATCTGCTTAAGGGGGCATTGTGACATCATAATTCTGCACTGGTCACCCAGGTGACAGACCCTTGTCTGTGATCTGCCTAAGGGGGCATTGTGACATCATAACACTGCACTGGTCACCCTGTTGACAGACCCTTGTCTTTGATCTGCTTAAGTGGACATTGTGACTTCAAAACTCAGCACTGGTCACCCAGGTGACAGACCCTTGTCTGTGATCGGCCTAAGGGGGCATTGTGACATCGTAACTATCGACTGGTCACCCAGGGGAAAGACCCTTCTCTGTGATCTGCCTAAGGGGGCATTGTGACATCATAACTCTGCACGGGTCACAAAGGTGACAGTCCCTTGTCTGTGATCTGCCTAAGGGGGCATTGTGACATCATAAATCTGCACTTGTCACCCAGGTGTCAGACACTTGTCTGTGATCTGCCTAAAGGGGCATTGTGACATCATATGTCTGCACTGGGTACCCAGGTGACAGGTCCTTGTCTTTGATCGGCCTAAGTGGGCATTGTGACGTCATAAGTCTGCACTCGTCACCCAGGTGACAGACCCTTGTCTGTGACCTGCCTAATGGGGCATTGTGACATCATAACTCTGCACGGGTCACCCAGGTGACAGACCCTTGTCTGTGATCTGCCTAAGGGGTCACTGTGACATCATAACTCCGCACGGGTATCCCAGGTGACAGACACTTGTCTGTGAAATGCCTAAGGGGTCATTGTGGCATCGTAACTCTGCACTGGTCACCCACGTGACAGACCCTTGTCTTTGACGTACCTAAGGGGGCATTGTGACAGCAAAACTCTGCATGGGGCACCCAGGTGACTGATCCTTGTCTCTGATCTGCCTAAGGGGGCATTGTGACATCATAAATCTGCTCGGGTCACCCATGTGAGAGGCCCTTGAATGTTATCTGCCTAACGGGTCATTGTGACTTCATAACTCTCCACTGGTCACTCAGGAGACAAACACTTGTCTGTGATCTGCCTAACAGGGCATTGTGACATCATAAGTCTGCACTGGGCACCCAGGTGACAGGCCCTTGTCTGTGATCTGCCTAAGGGGGCATTGTGACATCATAACTCTCCACTGGTCACCCAGGTGACAGACCCTTGTCTGTGATCTGCTTAAGGGGTGATTGTGACATCTAAAATCTGCACTGGTCACCCAGGTGACAGACCCTTGTCTGTGATTTGCCTATGGGGGCGTTGTTGCAGCTTAACTCTGCACTGGACACCGTGGAGACAGCCCCTTGTCTGTGATCTGCCTAAGGGGGCATTGTGACATCATAACAGTGCACTGGTAACCCAGGTGACGGACCCTTGTCCGTGACCTGCCTAAGGGGGCATTGTGACATCATAACCCTGCACTGATCACCCGGGTGAAAGACCCTTTTCCGTGATCGGCCTAAGGGGGCCTTGAGACATCATAACTCGGCACTGGCCACCCAGGTGACAGTCCCTTGTCTGTGATCTGCCTAAAGGTGCATTGTGACATCATAGCTCTGCACTGGTCACCCTGGTGAGAGACCCTTGTCCGTTATCTGCCTACGGGGGCATTGTGACATCATAACTCTGCACTGGTCCCCCAGGTGACAGACCCCTGTCTATGATCTGCCTAAGGGGGCATTGTGACATCATAACTCTGCACTGGTCCCCCAGGTGACATACCGTTGTCTGTGATCTGCTTAAGGGGGCATTGTGACATCATAATTCTGCACTGGTCACCCAGGTGACAGACCCTTGTCTGTGATCTGCCTAAGGGGGCATTGTGACATCATAACACTGCACTGGTCACCCTGTTGACAGACCCTTGTCTTTGATCTGCTTAAGTGGACATTGTGACTTCAAAACTCTGCACTGGTCACCCAGGTGACAGACCCTTGTCTGTGATCGCCCTAAGGGGGCATTGTGACATCGTAACTATCGACTGGTCACCCAGGGGAAAGACCCTTCTCTGTGATCTGCCTAAGGGGGCATTGTGACATTATAACTCTGCACGGGTCACAAAGGTGACAGTCCCTTGTCTGTGATCTGCCTAAGGGGGCATTGTGACATCATAAATCTGCACTTGTCACCCAGGTGTCAGACACTTGTCTGTGATCTGCCTAAAGGGGCATTGTGACATCATATGTCTGCACTGGGTACCCAGGTGACAGGTCCTTGTCTTTGATCGGCCTAAGTGGGCATTGTGACGTCATAAGTCTGCACTCGTCACCCAGGTGACAGACCCTTGTCTGTGACCTGCCTAATGGGGCATTGTGACATCATAACTCTGCACGGGTCACCCAGGTGACAGACCCTTGTCTGTGATCTGCCTAAGGGGTCACTGTGACATCATAACTCCGCACGGGTATCCCAGGTGACAGACACTTGTCTGTGAAATGCCTAAGGGGTCATTGTGGCATCGTAACTCTGCACTGGTCACCCACGTGACAGACCCTTGTCTTTGACGTACCTAAGGGGGCATTGTGACAGCAAAACTCTGCATGGGGCACCCAGGTGACTGATCCTTGTCTCTGATCTGCCTAAGGGGGCATTGTGACATCATAAATCTGCTCGGGTTACCCATGTGAGAGGCCCTTGAATGTTATCTGCCAAACGGGTCATTGTGACTTCATAACTCTCCACTGGTCACTCAGGAGACAAACACTTGTCTGTGATCTGCCTAACAGGGCATTGTGACATCATAAGTCTGCACTGGGCACCCAGGTGACAGGCCCTTGTCTGTGATCTGCCTAAGGGGGCATTGTGACATCATAACTCTCCACTGGTCACCCAGGTGACAGACCCTTGTCTGTGATCTGCTTAAGGGGTGATTGTGACATCTAAAATCTGCACTGGTCACCCAGGTGACAGACCCTTGTCTGTGATTTGCCTATGGGGGCGTTGTTGCAGCTTAACTCTGCACTGGACACCGTGGAGACAGCCCCTTGTCTGTGATCTGCCTAAGGGGGCATTGTGACATCATAACAGTGCACTGGTAACCCAGGTGACGGACCCTTGTCCGTGACCTGCCTAAGGGGGCATTGTGACATCATAACCCTGCACTGATCACCCGGGTGAAAGACCCTTTTTCGTGATCGGCCTAAGGGGGCCTTGAGACATCATAACTCGGCACTGGCCACCCAGGTGACAGACTCTTGTATGTGATCTGCCTAATGTTGCATTGTGACATCATAGCACTGCACGGGTCACCCAGGTGACAGACCCCTGTCTATGATCTGCCTAAGGGGGCATTGTGACATCATAACTCTGCACTGGTCCCCCAGGTGACATACCGTTGTCTGTGATCTGCTTAAGGGGGCATTGTGACATCATAATTCTGCACTGGTCACCCAGGTGACAGACCCCTGTCTGTGATCTGCCTAAGGGGGCATTGTGACATCATAAACTTGCACTGGTCACCCAGGTGACAGACCCTTGTCTGTGATCTGCCTAAGGGGGCATTGTGACATCATAACACTGCACTGGTCACCCTGTTGACAGACCCTTGTCTTTGATCTGCTTAAGTGGACATTGTGACTTCAAAACTCTGCACTGGTCACCCAGGTGACAGACCCTTGTCTGTGACCTGCCTAATGGGGCATTGTGACATCATAACTCTGCACGGGTCACCCAGGTGACAGACCCTTGTCTGTGACCTGCCTAATGGGGCATTGTGACATCATAACTCTGCACGGGTCACCCAGGGGAAAGACCCTTCTCTGTGATCTGCCTAAGGGGGCATTGTGACATCATAACTCTGCACGGGTCACAAAGGTGACAGTCCCTTGTCTGTGATCTGCCTAAGGGGGCATTGTGACATCATAAATCTGCACTTGTCACCCAGGTGTCAGACACTTGTCTGTGATCTGCCTAAAGGGGCATTGTGACATCATATGTCTGCACTGGGTACCCAGGTGACATGTCCTTGTCTTTGATCGGCCTAAGTGGGCATTGTGACGTCATAAGTCTGCACTCGTCACCCAGGTGACAGACCCTTGTCTGTGACCTGCCTAATGGGGCATTGTGACATCATAACTCTGCACGGGTCACCCAGGTGACAGACCCTTGTCTGTGATCTGCCTAAGGGGTCACTGTGACATCATAACTCCGCACGGGTATCCCAGGTGACAGACACTTGTCTGTGAAATGCCTAAGGGGTCATTGTGGCATCGTAACTCTGCACTGGTCACCCACGTGACAGACCCTTGTCTTTGACGTACCTAAGGGGGCATTGTGACAGCAAAACTCTGCATGGGGCACCCAGGTGACTGATCCTTGTCTCTGATCTGCCTAAGGGGGCATTGTGACATCATAAATCTGCTCGGGTCACCCATGTGAGAGGCCCTTGAATGTTATCTGCCTAACGGGTCATTGTGACTTCATAACTCTCCACTGGTCACTTAGGAGACAAACACTTGTCTGTGATCTGCCTAACAGGGCATTGTGACATCATAAGTCTGCACTGGGCACCCAGGTGACAGGCCCTTGTCTGTGATCTGCCTAAGGGGGCATTGTGACATCATAAACTTGCACTGGTCACCCAGGTGACGGATCCTTGTCTGTGATCTGCCTAAGGGGGCATTGTGACATCATAACCCTGCACTGGTCCCCCAGGTGAAAGACCTTTGTCTGTGATCTGCCTAAGGGGGCATTGTGACATCATAAACTTGCACTGGTCACCCAGGTGACGGATCCTTGTCTGTGATCTGCCTAAGTGGGCAATGTGACATCATAACTCTACACTGGGCACCCAGGTTACAGGCCCTAGTCTGTGATGTGCATAAGGGAGCATTTCGACATTATAACACAGCACTGGGCACACAGGTGACATGCCCTTGTCTGTCATCTGCCTAAGTGGGCATTGTGACATCATACCTCTCCACTGGTCACCCAGGTGACAGACCCTTGTCTGTGATCTGCCTAAGGGGGCATTGTGACATCATAACACTGCACTGGTCACCCTGGTGACAGACCCTTCTCTGTGAACTGCCTAAGGGGGCATTGTGACTTCATAACTCGGTACTTGACACCCATGTGACTGACACTTGCCTGTGATCTGCCTAAGGGGGCATTGTGACATCATAACTCTGCACGGGTCACCCAGGTGACACACATATGTCTGTGATCTGCCTTAGGGGGCATTGTGACATCATAACTCTGTACGCATCACCCAGGTGACAGACCCTTGACTGTGATCTGCGTAAGGGGGCATACTTACATCATAACACTGCACCGGTCACACAGGTGGCAGTCCCTTGTCTGTGATCTGCCTAAGGGGCATTGTGACATCATAAGTCTGCACTGCTCACCCAGGTGACAATCCCCTGTGTTTGCTCTGCCTATGGGGGCATTGTGACATCATAACTCAGTACTGGTCACCGAGGTGACAGACCCTAGTGTGTGATCTGCCTAAGGGGGTATTGTGACATCACAACTCTGCACTGGTCACCCTGGTGTCAGGCTCTTGCCTGTGATCCACCTAAGTGGGCATTGTGACATCAAATCTCTGCACTGGTCACCCAGGTGACAGGACCTTGTCTGTGATCTGACCAAGGGGGCATTGTGACATCAAAACTCTGCACTGGTCACCCAGGTGACAGGCCCTTGTCTGTGATCTGACCAAGGGGGAATTTTGACATCATAACTCTCCACTGGTCACCCAGGTGACAGGCCATTTTCTGTGATCTACCTTAGGGCGAATTGTGACATCATAACTCTGCACTGGTCACCCAGGTAACAGGCCCTTGTCTGTGATATGCCTAACGGGGCATTGTGACATCATAACTCTGCACTGGTCACCCTCGTAACAGACCCTTGTCTGTGATGTGCCTAAGCGTTCATTGTGACATCATAACTCTGCTCTGGTCACCGTGGTGACAGACCATTGTCTGTGATATCCCCAAGGGGGCATTGTGACATCATAAAACTGCAATGGTCACCCAGTTGACAGGCCCTTGTCTCTGATCGGCCTGAGGGGGCATTGTGACATCATAAACCTGCACTGGCCACCCAGGTGACAGGCGCTTGTCTGTGATCTGCCTAAGGGGCAATGTGACATCATAATTCTGCACTTGTCACCCAGGTGACAGACCCTTGTCTTTGATCTCCCTAAGGAGATATTGTGACATCATAACTCTGCACTGTTTACCGTGGTGACAGACCCTTGTCTGTGATCTGACTAAGGGGACATTGCGACATCATAACTCTGCACTGGTTACCGTAGTGACAGACCCTTGTCTGTGATCAGCCTAAGGGGACATTGTGATATCATAACCCTGCACTGCTCACCCAGGTGACAGACCCATTTCTGTGATCTGCCTAATGGGGTATTATGACATCATAACTCTGCACCGGTCACCCTGGTGTCAGATCCTTCTTCGTTATCTGCCTAAGGGTTCATTGTGACATCATAACTCTGCACTGGTTACCCAGGTGACAGACCCTTGTCTTTGATCTGCCTAAGGGGGCATTGTGACCTCATAACTCGGCACTCATCACCCAGGTGGCAGACCCTTGTCTGTGATCTGCCTAAAGGGGCATTGTGATTCCATAAATCTGCACTGGTCACCCAGGTGAGAAACCCTTGTCTGTAAACTGTCTAAGGGGTCATTGTGACATCATAACTCTGCTCTAGTCACGCAGGTGACCGACCCTTGTCTGTGATCTGCCTAAGGGGGCATTGTGACATCATAACTGTGCACTGGTCACCCAGGTGACAGACCCTTATCTGTGAACTGCCTAAGCGGGCATAGTGACATCATAAATCTGCACTGGTAACCCAGGTGACACACAATTGTCTTTGTTCTGCCTAAGGGGGCATTGTGACATCATAACTCTGCACGAGGCACCCAGGTGGCAGACCCTTGTCTGTGATCTGCCTAAGGGGGAATTGTGACATCATAACTCGCCACTCGTCACCCAGGCGGCAGACCCTTGTCTGTGATCTGCCTAAGGAGGCGTTGTGACATCATAACTCTGCACTGGTCACCGAGGTGACGGAACCTTGTCTGTGATCTATATAAGAAGACATTGTGACATCATAACTCTGCACTTGTTACCATGTTGACAGACCCTTGTCTGTGATCTGCCTAAGGGGGTATGTGACATCATAGCTTTGCTGTGGTCACCCAGGTGACACACCCTTGTCTTTGATCTGCCCCAGGGGCATTGTGACATCATAACTCTGCACGAGGCACCCAGGTGTCAGACCCTTCTCTGTGAACTAGCTAAGGGGGCATTGTGACATCAAAACTCTTCATGGGTCACCCAAGTGACAAGACCTTGAATGTGGTCTGCCTAAAGGGGCATTGAGACATCATAACTGTGCACTGGTCACCCAGGTGACAGACACTTGCCTTTGATCTGCCTAAGGGGGCATAGTTGCATCATAACTCTTCACTAGTCACCGTGGTGACAGACCCTTGTCTGTGATCTGCCTAAGAGGGCATCGTGACATCACAACTGTGCACCGGTAACCCAGGTGACGTACCCTTGCCTTTGATCTGCCTAAGGGGCCATTGTGACATCATAACTCGGCCCTGGCAACCCAGGTGAAAGACCCTTGTCTCTGATCTGCCTAAGGGGGCATTGTGATATCATAACTCTGCACTGGTCACACAGGTGACAGACCCTTGTCTGTGATCTGCATATGGGGGTATTGTGACATCATAACTATGCACGGGTCACCCAGGTGACAGACCCTTGTCTGTGATCTGCCGAAGGGTGCATTGTAACATCCTAACTCTGCACGGGTCACCCTGGTGACAGACCCTTGTCTTTGAAGTTCTTAAGTGGTCATTGTGACATCATAACTCCGCACTGGTCACCCAGGTAACAGAACCTTGTCTGTGAACTGCCTAATGGGACATTGTGACTTCATATCACTGCACTTGTCACCGAGGTGACATACCCTTGTCTCTGAACTGTCTAAGGGGGCATGGTGGCATCATAACTCTGCACTGGTCACCCAGGTGACAGACCCTTGTCTTTGATCTACCTAAGGGAGCATTGTGACATCTTAACTCTGCACGAGGCACATAGGTGGCAGACCCTTGTCTGTGATCTGCCTAAGGGGGCATTGTGGCATCATAACTCCGCACGGGTCACCCTGTAGTCAGACCCTTGTCTGTGATCTTCCTCAGGGGGCGTTGTGTCATCACTACCCTGCACTGGTCACCCAGGTGACAGGCGCTTGTCTGTGATCTGCCTAAGGGGGCTTTGTGACATCATAACTACGGACTGGTCACCCAGCTGACAGGCCCTTGTCTGTGATCTGCCTAAGGGGTCATTGTGACATCACAACTCTCCAATGGTAACCCAGGTGACAGGCCCTTCTCTGTGATCTGCTTAAGGGGGCATTGTGACATCATAACTCTGCACTGGTCACCCAGGTGACAGGCAGTTGTCTGTGATCTGCCTAAGGGGGCATTGTGACATCATAACTCTGCACTTGGCACCCAGGTGACAGGCCCTTGTCTGTGATCTGCCTAAGGGGGCATTGTGACATCATAACACTGCACGGGGCACGCAGGTGACTGGCGCTTGTCTGTGATCTGTCTAAGGGGCATTGTGAAATCATAACTCTACACGGGTCACACAGGTGACAGGCTCTTGACTGTGATCTGCCTAAGAGGGCATTGTGACATTGTAACTGTGCACTGGTAACCATGGTGACGTACCCTTGTCTTTGATCCACCTAAGGGGGCATTGGTATATCACAACTCTGCACTGTTCACTCAGGTGAAAGACCCTCGTCTGTGAACCGCCTAAGGGTGCGTTGTGACATCCTAACTCTGCATGGGTCACCCTGGTGACAGACCCTTGTCTTTGATCTTCTTAAGTGGTCATTGTGACATCGTAACTCTGCACTGGTCCCCAGGTGACAGACCCTTGTCTGTGAACCGAGTAAGGGGGCATTGTGACATCATATCTCTGCACTGGTCACCGACGTGACAGACCCTTGTCTCTGAACTGCCTAAGGGGGCATTGTGACATCATAACTCTGCACGGGTCACCCTGGAGACAGACCCTTTGCTGTGATCTGCCTAAGGGGCATTGTGACGTAATAAGTCTGCACTGGTCACCCTAGAGACAGACCTTTGTCCGCTATCTGCCTAAGGGTGCATTGTGACATCATAACTCTGCACTGGTTACCCAGGTGACAGACCCTTGTCTGTGATCTGCCTAAGGGGGCATTGTGACCTCATAAGTCGCCACTCGTCACCCAGGTGACAGACCATTGTCTGTGATCTGCCTAAGGGGGCATTGTGACATCATAACTGTGCACTGGTCACCCAGGTGACAGACCCATTTCTGTGATCTGCCTAAGAGGGCATGGTTGCATCATAACTCTTCACTAGTCACGGGGGTGACTGGCCCTTGTCTGTGATCTGCCTAAGAGGGCATTGTGACATCATAACTGTGCACTAGTAACCCAGGTGACGTACCCTTCACTGTGATCTGCCTAAGGGGGCATTGTGACATCATAACTCTGCACTGGTCATCCAGGTGACATACCCTTTTCTGTGTTCTGCCTAAGGGGGCATTGTGACATCACAACTCTGCACTGGTCACCCAGGTGACAGACCATTGTCTGTGATCTGCCTAAGTGGGCATTGTGATATCATAACCCTGCAATGGACACCCAGGTGAGAGACGGTTGTCTGTAAACTGCCTAAAGGGGCATTGTGACATCATAACTCTGCACTGGTCACCCGGGTGAAAGACCCCTGTCTGTGGTCTGCCTAAGGGGGCATTGAGTCATCATAACTCTGCCGTGGTCACCCAGGTGACAGGCGCTTGTCTGTGATCTGCCTAAGGGGTCACTGTGACATCATTACTCTGCACTGCTCTCCCAGGTGACAGTCCCTTGTCTGTGTTCTGGCTAAGGGGGCATTCTGACACAGTAACCCTGCACTGGTCACTGTGGTTACAGACCCTTATCTCTGATCTGCCTAAGGGGGCATTGTGAGATTGTATCTCTGCACTGGTCACACAGGTGACAGACCCTGATCTGTGATCTGCCTAACGGGGCATTGAGACATCATAAATCTACAATGGGCAGCCAGGTGACAGGCCCTTGTCTGTGATCTCCCTAAGGGGGAATTGTGACATCATAACACTGCACTAATCACCCAGGTGACAGGCCCTTGTCTGTGATCTTCTTAGGGGGCATTGTGACATCATAACTCTCCACTGGACTCCAAGGTGACAGGCCCTTGTCTGTGATCTGCCTAAGGGGGCATTGTGACATCATAACTCTGCACTCGTCAACCAGGAGAGAGACCTTTGTCTGTCATCTGCCTAAGGGGGCATTATGACATCATAACTCTGCTCTGGTCACCCAGGTGACAGGCCATTTCCTGTGATCTGCCTAAGGGGTCATTGTGACATCATAACTCTGCAATGGTCACCCAGGTAACAGGTCCTTGTCTGTGATCTGACTAAAGGGACATTGTGTCTTAATAACTCTGCACTGGTCACCCACGTGACAGACCCTTGTTTGTAATCTGCCTAAGGGGGCATTTTGACATCGTTTCTATGCACTGGGCACCCAGGTGACAGGCCCTTGTCTGTGATCTGCCTAAGGGGGCATTGTGACATCATAACTCTGCTCTGGTCACCCAGGTCACAGACCCTTGTCTTTCATCTGCATAAGGGGGCATTGTGATATCATAACTCTGCAGGGGGCAACCAGGTGACAGAACGTTGTCTGTGATCTGCCTAATGGGGCATTGTGACATCATAACTCTGCTCGTGTCACTCATGTGAGAGGCCCTTGAATGTGATCTGCCTAAGGGGTCATTGTGATATCATAACTCTGCACTGGTCACCGAGGTGACAGACCCTTGTCTGTGATCTGCCTAAGGGGCCATTGTGACTTCATAAGTCTGCACTGGGCACCCAGGTGACAGGCCCTTCTCTGGGATCTGCCTAAGGGAGCATTGTGTCATCATAACTCTGCACTCGTCACCCAGGTGAGAGACCCTGGTCTGTGATCTGCCTAGGGCGGCATTGTGACATCATATCTATGCACTGTGTACCCATGTGAACGACCGTTGTGTCTGCTCTGCCTAAGGGGGCATTTAGACCTCATAACACTCCACTAGTCACCCAGGTGACAGACCCTGCTCTGTGATCCGCCTAAGGGGGCATTGTGACATCACAACTCTGCACTGGGCACTGAGGTGACAGTCCCTAGTCTGTGATGTGCATAAGGTGGCATTGTCACATTATAACTCCGCACTGGGCACCCAGGTGGCATTCCCTTGTCTGTGATCTGCCTAAGGGTGCATTGTGACATCATAGATCTGAACTTGTCACCCAGGTGACTGACCCTTGTCTGTGATCTGCCTACGGGGACATTGTGACATCATAACTCTGCACGGGTCACCTAGGTGACAGACACTTGTCTGTGATCTGCCTAAGGGGGCATTGTGACATCATACATCTGCACACGTCACCCAGGTGACACACCCTTGTCTGTGATCTGCGTACGGGGGAATTGTGACGTCATAACTCTGCACTGGTCACCCAGGTGACAGGCCATTGTCTGTGATCTGCCTAAGGGGTATTGTGACTTCATAACTCTGCACTGGTCACCCAGGTGACAGGCCCTTGGCTGTGATCTGCCCAAGGTAGAATTGTGACATCATAACTCTGCACTGGGAACCCAGGTGAAAAGCCCTTGTCTGAGATCTGCCTATGGGGTCATTGTGACATCATAACTCTGCACTGGGCACCCTGGTTACAAGCACTTGTCTGTGATCTACCAAAGGGTGCATTGTGACATCATAACTCTGCATTGGGCACCCAGGTGACAGACCCATGTCTGTGATCTTTCTAACGGGGCATTGGGACATCATAACTCTGCATTGGTCAGCAATGTGACTGACCACTGTCTTTGATCTGCCTAAGGGGGCATTGTGACACACACGAGTTCCTGTCACCTGGGTGACCAGTGCAGAGCTATAATGTCACAACGCACCCTTAGGCAGATCACGGACAAGAGTCTGTCACCTGTTTGACCAGTGCACAGTCCTGATGACTAAATGCCCCCTAATGAAGATCACAGACACAGGTCTGTCACCACGGTGACCAGTGCAGAGTTATGATGTCACAATGCTCCCTTAGGCAGATGACAGACAAGGATCTGTAACCTGGGGGACCAGTGCAAATTTATGATGTCACAATGCCCCTTAGGCAGAACACAGACAACGGCCTGTCACCAGGGTGACCAGTGCAGAGTTATGATGTCACAATATCTCCTTAGGCAGATGACGGAAAAGGGTTTGTCCCCTGGCTGACCAGTGCAGTGTTATGATGTCACAACTCCCCCTTAGGCAGATCACAGACAAGGGTCTGTCACCTGGGTGACCAGTGCAGGGTTATGTAGTCACAATGCCCCCTTAGGCAGATCACAGACAAGGGCCTGTCTCCACGGTGAACAGTGCAGACTTATGATGTCACAATGCCCCCTTAGGCAGATCACAGACAAGGGTCTGTCACCTGGGTGACCCGTGCTGAGTTCTGATGTCACAATGCCCCTTTAGACAGATCAAAGTCTAGGGTCTGTCTCCTGGGTGACCCTTGCAGAGTTATGATGTCACAATGCCCATTAGGCAGAACACAGACAACGGCCTCTCACCAGGGTGACCCGTGCAGAATTATGTTGTCACATTGCCCCCTTAGGCAGACCACAGACAAGGGCCTGTCCCCTGGCAGACCTGTATAGAGCAATGATGTCACAATGCCCCATTAGGGAGGTCACAGACAAGGGAGTGTCAAATGGGTGACCAGTGCCGCGTTATAATGTCACAATGCCCCCTTAGGCACATCACAGAGAAGGGCCTGTCATTTGAGTGACCAGTGCAGAGTTTTGATGTCACAATGCCCCCTTAGGGAGGTCACAGACAAGGGCCTGTCACCTGGGTGACCATTGCAGAGTTATGATGTCACAACGTCCCCTTAGGCTTCTCACAGACAATGGCTTCTCACCTGGATTAACAGTGCAGTGTTATGATGTCACAATGCCACCTTAGGCAGATCACAGACAAGGGTCTGTCACCCGAGTGAGCAGTGCAGAGTTATGATGTCACCATGCCCGCTTAGGGAGATCACAGTCAATGGTCTGTCACCTGGGTGCCCAGTGCAGAGTTATGATGTCACAATGCCCCCTTAAGCATATCAGAGACAACAGCTTGTCACCTGGGTGAGGAGTGTAGATTTGTGACGTCACAATGCCCCTTAGGCAGATCATAGACAAGGGCCTGTCACCAGGGTGACTGATGCAAAGTTATGATGTCACAATGCCCCCTAAGGCAGATCGCAGACAATTGCCTGTCACCTGGGTGAGCAGTGCAGATTTATGTTGTCACAATGCCCACTTAGGCAGATCAAAGACAATGGCCTTTCTCCTCGGTGCCCAGTGCTGAGTTATGATGTCACAATGCCCCCTTAGGCAGATCACAGACAATGGCCTGTCACCTGGGAAACCATGGCAGAGTTATGATGTCACAATGCCCCTTTAGGCAGATCACAGAAAAGGGCCTGTCATCTGTGTGCCCAGTGCAGAGTTCTGATTTCACAATGCCCCCTTGGGCAGATCACAGACAAGGGCCTGTCACCTGGGTGCCTAGTGCAGAGTTATTATGTCACAATTTCCCCTTAGGCAGATCACAGACAAAGGACTGTCAGCTGGGTACCCCGTGTAGAGTTATGATGTCACAATGCCCCCTTAGGGCGATCACAGACAAGGGACTGACAGCTGCGTGCCCAGTGGGGAGTTATGATGTCACAATGCCCCCTTAGGCACATCACAGACAAGGGCCTGTCAAATGGGTGCCCAGTGCAGTGTTATGATGTCACATTGCCCCCTTAGGCAGATCACAGGAAAGGGCCTGTCACCTGGGTTCCCAATGCAGAGTTATGATGTCACAATGCCCCCTTATGCTGATCACAGACAATGGCCTGTCACCTCGGTTACCAGTGCAGTGTTATGATGTCACAATGCCCCATTAGGCAGATAAAATACAAGGGCCTGACACCTGGGTGAACAGTGCAGAGTTATGATGTAACAATGACATCTTAGGCAGATCAAAGACAAGGGCCTGTCACCTGTGTTACCATTGCAGTGTTATGATGTCACAATGTCCCCTTGGGCAGATCACGGACAAGGGTCTGTCACCTGGGTGACAAGAGCAGAGTTATGATGTCACAATGCCCCATAAGGCAGATCACAGACAAGGGCCTGTCACCTGGGTGACCAGTGCCGAGTTATGATGTCACAATGCCCCTTGCGGAGATCACAGAAAAGGGTCTGTCACCTGGGTGGCCCGTGCAGAGTTATGATGTCACAATGCCCCCTTAGTCAGATCAAAGGCAATAGCCTTTCACCTCGGTGCCCAGTGCAGAGTTATGATGTCACAATGCCCCCTTTTGGCAGATCACAGAAAAGGGACTGTCACCTGGGTGCCCAATGCGGAGTTATGATGTCACAATGCCCCCTTAGGCAGATCACAGACAAAGGACTGTCACCTGGGTGAGCAGTGCAGAGTTATGATGTCACAATGCCCCCTTAGGCACATCACAGACAAGGGCCTGTCATCTGGGTGTCCAGTGCAGAATTATGATATCACAATGCCCCCTAAGGCAGATCACAGAAAAGGGCCTGTTCACCTGGGTGCCCAAAGCAGAGTTTTGATGTAACAATGCCCCTTAGGCTGATGATAGACAACGGCCTCTCACCTGGGTTACCAGTGCAGTGTTATGATGTCACAAGGCCCCCTTAGGCAGATCAAAGACAAGGGCCTGTCACCTGGGTGAACAGTGCAGAGTTATGATGTCACAATGCCCCCTTAGGCTGATCACAGACAACGACCTCTCACCTGCATTACCAGTGCAGTGTTTTGATGTCACAATGCCCCCTAAGGCAGATCACAGACAAGGGTCTGTCACCTGGGTGACCAGTGCGGAGTTATGATGTCACAATGCCCCCTTAGGCAGATCACAGACAAGGGTCTGTCTCCTGGGTGACCAGTGGTGTATTATGTTGTCACAATGACCCCTTAGGCAGATCACAGACAAGGGCCTGTCACCTGGGTGACCCGTGCAGTGTTATGATGTCACAATGCCCCCTTAGGCAGATCACAGTTAATGGACTGTCACCTGGGTGACCAGTGCAGAGTTATGATGTCACAATGCCCCCTTAGGCAGATCAAAGGAAAGGGTCTGTCACCTGGGTGACCAGTGCAGTGTTATCATTTCACAGTGCCCACTTAGGCAGATAAAATCCAGGGTCTGTCACCTCAGTGACCAGTGCAGAGTTATGACGTCACAATGACCCCTTAGGCTGATCAACGACCAGGGTCTGTCACCTGGGTGACCAGTGCAGAGTTCTCATGTCACAATGCTGCCTTAGGCAGATGAAAGAAAAGGGTGTGTCACCTGGGTGACTAGTGCAGTATTATGATGTCACAGTGACCCCTTAGGGAGATCAAAGACAAGGGTCTATCACCTGGATGACCAGGGCAGAGTTATGATGTCACTATGCCAACTTAGGCAGTTCACAGACAAGTGTCTGTCACCTGGGTGAGCAGTGCAGAATTATGATGTCACAATGCCCCCTTAGGCAGATAACAGATAAGGGTCTGTCACCTGGGTGACCATTGCAGAGTTATGATGTCACAATGACCCGTTAGGCAGATCAAAGACCAGGGTCTGTATCCTGGGTGACCAGTGAAGAGTTATGATGTCACAATACACCTTAGGCAGACCACAGACGAGGGTCTGTCACCTGGGTGACCAGTGCAGAGTTATGATGTCACAATGACCCCTTAGGCAGATTACAGACAAGGTTCTGTCACCTGGGTGACCAGTGCAGTGTTATGATGTCACAATGTCCCCTTAGGGAGATCACAGACAAGGGTCTGTCACCAGGGCCACAAGTGCAGAGTTAGGATGTCACAATGCTACCTTGGGCAGATGAAGGAAAAGGGTCTGTCACCTGGGTGACCAGTGCAGTGTTATGATGTCACAATGACCCCTTAGGCAGATCAAAGACAAGGGTCTGTCACCTGGATGACCAGGACAGAGTTATGATGTCCCAATGCTGCCTTAGGAAGATCACAGACAAGGGTCTATCACCTGGCTGAGCAGTGCAGAATTATGATGTCACAATGCCCCCTTAGGCAAAAAACAGACAAGGGTCTGTCACCTGGGTGACCCGTGAAGAGTAATGATGTCACAATGCACCCTTAGGCAGACCACAGACAATGGCTTGTCACCTGGGTGACCCGTGCAGAGTTATGATGTCACAATGCACCCTTAGGCAGATCACAGACAAGGGTCTGTCACCTGGGTGACCCATGCGGAATTATGATGTCACAGTGCCCCTTAGGCAGATGACAGACAAGTGTCTGTCGCCTGGGAGAGCAGTGCAGGGTTATGATTTCACAATGCCCCCTTAGGCAGAGCACAGACAAGGGTCTGTCACCACGGTGACCAGTACAGAGTTATGACCTGACAATGCCCACTTAGGCGGATCACAGACAAGGGTCTGTCACTTGGGTGACCAGTGCAGAGTCATGATGTCACAATGCCGCCATAGGCAGATCACAGAAGTGGGCCTGTCACCTGGGTCCCCATTGCACAGTTTTGATGTCACAATGCCACCTTAGGCAGATCACAGACAAGGGTCTGTCACCTGGGTGACCAGTGCAGAGTTATGATGTCACAATGACCCCTTAGGCAGATAACGAACAAGGGTCTGTCGTAAGGGTGACGAGTGCAGTGTTGTGATGTCAAAATGCCCCCTTAGGCAGATCACAGACAAGGTTCTGTCGCCTGGGTGACCAGTGCAGAGTCCTGATATCACAATGCCCCCTTAGGCAGATCACAGAAAAGGGAATGTGACCTGGTTGCCCATTGCAGAGTTATGATGTCACAATGTCGCCTTAGGCACATCACAGACAAGCGCCTGTCACCTGGGTGACCAGTGCGGAGTTATGATGTCACAATGCCCCCTTAGGCAGATCACAGACAAGGGTCTGTCTCCTGGGTGACCAGTGGTGTATTATGTTGTCACAATGACCCCTTAGGCAGATCACAGACAAGGGCCTGTCACCTGGGTGACCCGTGCAGTGTTATGATGTCACAATGCCCCCTTAGGCAGATCACAGTTAATGGACTGTCACCTGGGTGACCAGTGCAGAGTTATGATGTCACAATGCCCCCTTAGGCAGATCAAAGGAAAGGGTCTGTCACCTGGGTGACCAGTGCAGTGTTATCATTTCACAGTGCCCACTTAGGCAGATAAAATCCAGGGTCTGTCACCTCAGTGACCAGTGCAGAGTTATGACGTCACAATGACCCCTTAGGCTGATCAACGACCAGGGTCTGTCACCTGGGTGACCAGTGCAGAGTTCTCATGTCACAATGCTGCCTTAGGCAGATGAAAGAAAAGGGTGTGTCACCTGGGTGACTAGTGCAGTATTATGATGTCACAGTGACCCCTTAGGGAGATCAAAGACAAGGGTCTATCACCTGGATGACCAGGGCAGAGTTATGATGTCACTATGCCAACTTAGGCAGTTCACAGACAAGTGTCTGTCACCTGGGTGAGCAGTGCAGAATTATGATGTCACAATGCCCCCTTAGGCAGATAACAGATAAGGGTCTGTCACCTGGGTGACCATTGCAGAGTTATGATGTCACAATGACCCGTTAGGCAGATCAAAGACCAGGGTCTGTATCCTGGGTGACCAGTGAAGAGTTATGATGTCACAATACACCTTAGGCAGACCACAGACGAGGGTCTGTCACCTGGGTGACCAGTGCAGAGTTATGATGTCACAATGACCCCTTAGGCAGATTACAGACAAGGTTCTGTCACCTGGGTGACCAGTGCAGTGTTATGATGTCACAATGTCCCCTTAGGGAGATCACAGACAAGGGTCTGTCACCAGGGCCACAAGTGCAGAGTTAGGATGTCACAATGCTACCTTGGGCAGATGAAGGAAAAGGGTCTGTCACCTGGGTGACCAGTGCAGTGTTATGATGTCACAATGACCCCTTAGGCAGATCAAAGACAAGGGTCTGTCACCTGGATGACCAGGACAGAGTTATGATGTCCCAATGCTGCCTTAGGAAGATCACAGACAAGGGTCTATCACCTGGCTGAGCAGTGCAGAATTATGATGTCACAATGCCCCCTTAGGCAAAAAACAGACAAGGGTCTGTCACCTGGGTGACCCGTGAAGAGTAATGATGTCACAATGCACCCTTAGGCAGACCACAGACAATGGCTTGTCACCTGGGTGACCCGTGCAGAGTTATGATGTCACAATGCACCCTTAGGCAGATCACAGACAAGGGTCTGTCACCTGGGTGACCCATGCGGAATTATGATGTCACAGTGCCCCTTAGGCAGATGACAGACAAGTGTCTGTCGCCTGGGAGAGCAGTGCAGGGTTATGATTTCACAATGCCCCCTTAGGCAGAGCACAGACAAGGGTCTGTCACCACGGTGACCAGTACAGAGTTATGACCTGACAATGCCCACTTAGGCGGATCACAGACAAGGGTCTGTCACTTGGGTGACCAGTGCAGAGTCATGATGTCACAATGCCGCCATAGGCAGATCACAGAAGTGGGCCTGTCACCTGGGTCCCCATTGCACAGTTTTGATGTCACAATGCCACCTTAGGCAGATCACAGACAAGGGTCTGTCACCTGGGTGACCATTGCAGAGTTATGATGTCACAATGACCCCTTAGGCAGATAACGAACAAGGGTCTGTCGTAAGGGTGACGAGTGCAGTGTTGTGATGTCAAAATGCCCCCTTAGGCAGATCACAGACAAGGTTCTGTCACCTGGGTGACCAGTGCAGAGTCCTGATATCACAATGCCCCCTTAGGCAGATCACAGAAAAGGGAATGTGACCTGGTTGCCATTGCAGAGTTATGATGTCACAATGTCGCCTTAGGCACATCACAGACAAGCGCCTGTCACCTGGGTGACCAGTGCAGCGTTATGATGTCACAATGACCCTTTGGCAGATCACAGACAAGGGTCTGTCACCTGGGGGACCGGTGCAGATTTATGATGTCCCAATGACTCCTTAGGCAGATCAAAAACAAGGGTCTGTCACCTGGGTTACCATTGCAGAGTTATGATGTCACAATGCCCCCTTAGGCAGATCACAGTCAAGAGTCTGCACCTGGGCGACCAGTGCGGAGTTATGATATCACAATGCCCCCTAAGGCAGATCACAGACAAGGGTCTGTCACCTGGGTGACCAGTGCGGAGTTATGATGTCACAATGCCCCCTTAGGCAGATCACAGACAAGGGTCTGTCTCCTGGGTGACCAGTGGTGTATTATGTTGTCACAATGACCCCTTAGGCAGATCACAGACAAGGGCCTGTCACCTGGGTGACCCGTGCAGTGTTATGATGTCACAATGCCCCCTTAGGCAGATCACAGTTAATGGACTGTCACCTGGGTGACCAGTGCAGAGTTATGATGTCACAATGCCCCCTTAGGCAGATCAAAGGAAAGGGTCTGTCACCTGGGTGACCAGTGCAGTGTTATCATTTCACAGTGCCCACTTAGGCAGATAAAATCCAGGGTCTGTCACCTCAGTGACCAGTGCAGAGTTATGACGTCACAATGACCCCTTAGGCTGATCAACGACCAGGGTCTGTCACCTGGGTGACCAGTGCAGAGTTCTCATGTCACAATGCTGCCTTAGGCAGATGAAAGAAAAGGGTGTGTCACCTGGGTGACTAGTGCAGTATTATGATGTCACAGTGACCCCTTAGGGAGATCAAAGACAAGGGTCTATCACCTGGATGACCAGGGCAGAGTTATGATGTCACTATGCCAACTTAGGCAGTTCACAGACAAGTGTCTGTCACCTGGGTGAGCAGTGCAGAATTATGATGTCACAATGCCCCCTTAGGCAGATAACAGATAAGGGTCTGTCACCTGGGTGACCATTGCAGAGTTATGATGTCACAATGACCCGTTAGGCAGATCAAAGACCAGGGTCTGTATCCTGGGTGACCAGTGAAGAGTTATGATGTCACAATACACCTTAGGCAGACCACAGACGAGGGTCTGTCACCTGGGTGACCAGTGCAGAGTTATGATGTCACAATGACCCCTTAGGCAGATTACAGACAAGGTTCTGTCACCTGGGTGACCAGTGCAGTGTTATGATGTCACAATGTCCCCTTAGGGAGATCACAGACAAGGGTCTGTCACCAGGGCCACAAGTGCAGAGTTAGGATGTCACAATGCTACCTTGGGCAGATGAAGGAAAAGGGTCTGTCACCTGGGTGACCAGTGCAGTGTTATGATGTCACAATGACCCCTTAGGCAGATCAAAGACAAGGGTCTGTCACCTGGATGACCAGGACAGAGTTATGATGTCCCAATGCTGCCTTAGGAAGATCACAGACAAGGGTCTATCACCTGGCTGAGCAGTGCAGAATTATGATGTCACAATGACCCCTTAGGCAAAAAACAGACAAGGGTCTGTCACCTGGGTGACCCGTGAAGAGTAATGATGTCACAATGCACCCTTAGGCAGACCACAGACAATGGCTTGTCACCTGGGTGACCCGTGCAGAGTTATGATGTCACAATGCACCCTTAGGCAGATCACAGACAAGGGTCTGTCACCTGGGTGACCCATGCGGAATTATGATGTCACAGTGCCCCTTAGGCAGATGACAGACAAGTGTCTGTCGCCTGGGAGAGCAGTGCAGGGTTATGATTTCACAATGCCCCCTTAGGCAGAGCACAGACAAGGGTCTGTCACCACGGTGACCAGTACAGAGTTATGACCTGACAATGCCCACTTAGGCGGATCACAGACAAGGGTCTGTCACTTGGGTGACCAGTGCAGAGTCATGATGTCACAATGCCGCCATAGGCAGATCACAGAAGTGGGCCTGTCACCTGGGTCCCCATTGCACAGTTTTGATGTCACAATGCCACCTTAGGCAGATCACAGACAAGGGTCTGTCACCTGGGTGACCAGTGCAGAGTTATGATGTCACAATGACCCCTTAGGCAGATAACGAACAAGGGTCTGTCGTAAGGGTGACGAGTGCAGTGTTGTGATGTCAAAATGCCCCCTTAGGCAGATCACAGACAAGGTTCTGTCGCCTGGGTGACCAGTGCAGAGTCCTGATATCACAATGCCCCCTTAGGCAGATCACAGAAAAGGGAATGTGACCTGGTTGCCCATTGCAGAGTTATGATGTCACAATGTCGCCTTAGGCACATCACAGACAAGCGCCTGTCACCTGGGTGACCAGTGCAGCGTTATGATGTCACAATGACCCTTTGGCAGATCACAGACAAGGGTCTGTCACCTGGGGGACCGGTGCAGATTTATGATGTCCCAATGACTCCTTAGGCAGATCAAAGACAAGGGTCTGTCACCTGGGTGACCATTGCAGAGTTATGATGTCACAATGCCCCCTTAGGCAGATCACAGTCAAGAGTCTGCACCTGGGCGACCAGTGCGGAGTTATGATATCACAATGCCCCCTAAGGCAGATCACAGACAAGGGTCTGTCACCTGGGTGACCAGTGCGGAGTTATGATGTCACAATGCCCCCTTAGGCAGATCACAGACAAGGGTCTGTCTCCTGGGTGACCAGTGGTGTATTATGTTGTCACAATGACCCCTTAGGCAGATCACAGACAAGGGCCTGTCACCTGGGTGACCCGTGCAGTGTTATGATGTCACAATGCCCCCTTAGGCAGATCACAGTTAATGGACTGTCACCTGGGTGACCAGTGCAGAGTTATGATGTCACAATGCCCCCTTAGGCAGATCAAAGAAAAGGGTCTGTCACCTGGGTGACCAGTGCAGTGTTATCATTTCACAGTGCCCACTTAGGCAGATAAAATCCAGGGTCTGTCACCTCAGTGACCAGTGCAGAGTTATGACGTCACAATGACCCCTTAGGCTGATCAACGACCAGGGTGTGTCACCTGGGTGACCAGTGCAGAGTTCTCATGTCACAATGCTGCCTTAGGCAGATGAAAGAAAAGGGTGTGTCACCTGGGTGACTAGTGCAGTATTATGATGTCACAGTGACCCCTTAGGGAGATCAAAGACAAGGGTCTATCACCTGGATGACCAGGGCAGAGTTATGATGTCACTATGCCAACTTAGGCAGTTCACAGACAAGTGTCTGTCACCTGGGTGAGCAGTGCAGAATTATGATGTCACAATGCCCCCTTAGGCAGATAACAGATAAGGGTCTGTCACCTGGGTGACCATTGCAGAGTTATGATGTCACAATGACCCGTTAGGCAGATCAAAGACCAGGGTCTGTATCCTGGGTGACCAGTGAAGAGTTATGATGTCACAATACACCTTAGGCAGACCACAGACGAGGGTCTGTCACCTGGGTGACCAGTGCAGAGTTATGATGTCACAATGACCCCTTAGGCAGATTACAGACAAGGTTCTGTCACCTGGGTGACCAGTGCAGTGTTATGATGTCACAATGTCCCCTTAGGGAGATCACAGACAAGGGTCTGTCACCAGGGCCACAAGTGCAGAGTTAGGATGTCACAATGCTACCTTGGGCAGATGAAGGAAAAGGGTCTGTCACCTGGGTGACCAGTGCAGTGTTATGATGTCACAATGACCCCTTAGGCAGATCAAAGACAAGGGTCTGTCACCTGGATGACCAGGACAGAGTTATGATGTCCCAATGCTGCCTTAGGAAGATCACAGACAAGGGTCTATCACCTGGCTGAGCAGTGCAGAATTATGATGTCACAATGCCCCCTTAGGCAAAAAACAGACAAGGGTCTGTCACCTGGGTGACCCGTGAAGAGTAATGATGTCACAGTGCACCCTTAGGCAGACCACAGACAATGGCTTGTCACCTGGGTGACCCGTGCAGAGTTATGATGTCACAATGCACCCTTAGGCAGATCACAGACAAGGGTCTGTCACCTGGGTGACCCATGCGGAATTATGATGTCACAGTGCCCCTTAGGCAGATGACAGACAAGTGTCTGTCGCCTGGGAGAGCAGTGCAGGGTTATGATTTCACAATGCCCCCTTAGGCAGAGCACAGACAAGGGTCTGTCACCACGGTGACCAGTACAGAGTTATGACCTGACAATGCCCACTTAGGCGGATCACAGACAAGGGTCTGTCACTTGGGTGACCAGTGCAGAGTCATGATGTCACAATGCCGCCATAGGCAGATCACAGAAGTGGGCCTGTCACCTGGGTCCCCATTGCACAGTTTTGATGTCACAATGCCACCTTAGGCAGATCACAGACAAGGGTCTGTCACCTGGGTGACCAGTGCAGAGTTATGATGTCACAATGACCCCTTAGGCAGATAACGAACAAGGGTCTGTCGTAAGGGTGACGAGTGCAGTGTTGTGATGTCAAAATGCCCCCTTAGGCAGATCACAGACAAGGTTCTGTCGCCTGGGTGACCAGTGCAGAGTCCTGATATCACAATGCCCCCTTAGGCAGATCACAGAAAAGGGAATGTGACCTGGTTGCCCATTGCAGAGTTATGATGTCACAATGTCGCCTTAGGCACATCACAGACAAGCGCCTGTCACCTGGGTGACCAGTGCAGCGTTATGATGTCACAATGACCCTTTGGCAGATCACAGACAAGGGTCTGTCACCTGGGGGACCGGTGCAGATTTATGATGTCCCAATGACTCCTTAGGCAGATCAAAGACAAGGGTCTGTCACCTGGGTGACCATTGCAGAGTTATGATGTCACAATGCCCCCTTAGGCAGATCACAGTCAAGAGTCTGCACCTGGGCGACCAGTGCGGAGTTATGATATCACAATGCCCCCTAAGGCAGATCACAGACAAGGGTCTGTCACCTGGGTGACCAGTGCGGAGTTATGATGTCACAATGCCCCCTTAGGCAGATCACAGACAAGGGTCTGTCTCCTGGGTGACCAGTGGTGTATTATGTTGTCACAATGACCCCTTAGGCAGATCACAGACAAGGGCCTGTCACCTGGGTGACCCGTGCAGTGTTATGATGTCACAATGCCCCCTTAGGCAGATCACAGTTAATGGACTGTCACCTGGGTGACCAGTGCAGAGTTATGATGTCACAATGCCCCCTTAGGCAGATCAAAGGAAAGGGTCTGTCACCTGGGTGACCAGTGCAGTGTTATCATTTCACAGTGCCCACTTAGGCAGATAAAATCCAGGGTCTGTCACCTCAGTGACCAGTGCAGAGTTATGACGTCACAATGACCCCTTAGGCTGATCAACGACCAGGGTCTGTCACCTGGGTGACCAGTGCAGAGTTCTCATGTCACAATGCTGCCTTAGGCAGATGAAAGAAAAGGGTGTGTCACCTGGGTGACTAGTGCAGTATTATGATGTCACAGTGACCCCTTAGGGAGATCAAAGACAAGGGTCTATCACCTGGATGACCAGGGCAGAGTTATGATGTCACTATGCCAACTTAGGCAGTTCACAGACAAGTGTCTGTCACCTGGGTGAGCAGTGCAGAATTATGATGTCACAATGCCCCCTTAGGCAGATAACAGATAAGGGTCTGTCACCTGGGTGACCATTGCAGAGTTATGATGTCACAATGACCCGTTAGGCAGATCAAAGACCAGGGTCTGTATCCTGGGTGACCAGTGAAGAGTTATGATGTCACAATACACCTTAGGCAGACCACAGACGAGGGTCTGTCTCCTGGGTGACCCGTGCAGAGT
Organism: Gorilla gorilla gorilla; assembly: GCF_029281585.2. Lineage (NCBI taxonomy): Eukaryota > Metazoa > Chordata > Mammalia > Primates > Hominidae > Gorilla > Gorilla gorilla. The sequence continues at coordinate 23,941,368 of NC_073241.2, forward strand.
TATGATGTCACAATGCACCCTTAGGCAGACCACAGACAATGGCTTGTCACCTGGGTGACCCGTGCAGAGTTATGATGTCACAATGCACCCTTAGGCTGATCACAGACAAGGGTCTGTCACCTGGGTGACCCATGCGGAATTATGATGTCACAGTGCCCCTTAGGCAGATGACAGACAAGTGTCTGTCGCCTGGGAGAGCAGTGCAGCGTTATGATTTCACAATGCCCCCTTAGGCAGAGCACAGACAAGGGTCTGTCACCACGGTGACCAGTACAGAGTTATGACCTGACAATGCCCACTTAGGCGGATCACAGACAAGGGTCTGTCACTTGGGTGACCAGTGCAGAGTCATGATGTCACAATGCCGCCATAGGCAGATCACAGAAGTGGGCCTGTCACCTGGGTGACCAGTGCAGAGTTATGATGTCACAATGCCACCTTAGGCAGATAACAAACAAGGGTCTGTCGTAAGGGTGACGAGTGCAGTGTTGTGATGTCAAAATGCCCCCTTAGGCAGATCACAGACAAGGTTCTGTCGCCTGGGTGACCAGTGCAGAGTCCTGATATCACAATGCCCCCTTAGGCAGATCACAGAAAAGGGAATGTGACCTGGTTGCCCATTGCAGAGTTATGATGTCACAATGTCGCCTTAGGCACATCACAGACAAGCGCCTGTCACCTGGGTGACCAGTGCAGCGTTATGATGTCACAATGACCCTTTGGCAGATCACAGACAAGGGTCTGTCACCTGGGGGACCGGTGCAGATTTATGATGTCCCAATGACTCCTTAGGCAGATCAAAGACAAGGGTCTGTCACCTGGGTGACCATTGCAGAGTTATGATGTCACAATGCCCCCTTAGGCAGATCACAGTCAAGAGTCTGCACCTGGGCGACCAGTGCGGAGTTATGATATCACAATGCCCCCTAAGGCAGATCACAGACAAGGGTCTGTCACCTGGGTGACCAGTGCGGAGTTATGATGTCACAATGCCCCCTTAGGCAGATCACAGACAAGGGTCTGTCTCCTGGGTGACCAGTGGTGTATTATGTTGTCACAATGACCCCTTAGGCAGATCACAGACAAGGGCCTGTCACCTGGGTGACCCGTGCAGTGTTATGATGTCACAATGCCCCCTTAGGCAGATCACAGTTAATGGACTGTCACCTGGGTGACCAGTGCAGAGTTATGATGTCACAATGCCCCCTTAGGCAGATCAAAGGAAAGGGTCTGTCACCTGGGTGACCAGTGCAGTGTTATCATTTCACAGTGCCCACTTAGGCAGATAAAATCCAGGGTCTGTCACCTCAGTGACCAGTGCAGAGTTATGACGTCACAATGACCCCTTAGGCTGATCAACGACCAGGGTCTGTCACCTGGGTGACCAGTGCAGAGTTCTCATGTCACAATGCTGCCTTAGGCAGATGAAAGAAAAGGGTGTGTCACCTGGGTGACTAGTGCAGTATTATGATGTCACAGTGACCCCTTAGGGAGATCAAAGACAAGGGTCTATCACCTGGATGACCAGGGCAGAGTTATGATGTCACTATGCCAACTTAGGCAGTTCACAGACAAGTGTCTGTCACCTGGGTGAGCAGTGCAGAATTATGATGTCACAATGCCCCCTTAGGCAGATAACAGATAAGGGTCTGTCACCTGGGTGACCATTGCAGAGTTATGATGTCACAATGACCCGTTAGGCAGATCAAAGACCAGGGTCTGTATCCTGGGTGACCAGTGAAGAGTTATGATGTCACAATACACCTTAGGCAGACCACAGACGAGGGTCTGTCACCTGGGTGACCAGTGCAGAGTTATGATGTCACAATGACCCCTTAGGCAGATTACAGACAAGGTTCTGTCACCTGGGTGACCAGTGCAGTGTTATGATGTCACAATGTCCCCTTAGGGAGATCACAGACAAGGGTCTGTCACCAGGGCCACAAGTGCAGAGTTAGGATGTCACAATGCTACCTTGGGCAGATGAAGGAAAAGGGTCTGTCACCTGGGTGACCAGTGCAGTGTTATGATGTCACAATGACCCCTTAGGCAGATCAAAGACAAGGGTCTGTCACCTGCATGACCAGGACAGAGGTATGATGTCCCAATGCTGCCTTAGGAAGATCACAGACAAGGGTCTATCACCTGGCTGAGCAGTGCAGAATTATGATGTCACAATGTCCCCTTAGGCAAAAAACAGACAAGGGTCTGTCACCTGGGTGACCCGTGAAGAGTAATGATGTCACAATGCACCCTTAGGCAGACCACAGACAATGGCTTGTCACCTGGGTGACCCGTGCAGAGTTATGATGTCACAATGCACCCTTAGGCAGATCACAGACAAGGGTCTGTCACCTGGGTGACCCATGCGGAATTATGATGTCACAGTGCCCCTTAGGCAGATGACAGACAAGTGTCTGTCGCCTGGGAGAGCAGTGCAGGGTTATGATTTCACAATGCCCCCTTAGGCAGAGCACAGACAAGGGTCTGTCACCACGGTGACCAGTACAGAGTTATGACCTGACAATGCCCACTTAGGCGGATCACAGACAAGGGTCTGTCACTTGGGTGACCAGTGCAGAGTCATGATGTCACAATGCCGCCATAGGCAGATCACAGAAGTGGGCCTGTCACCTGGGTCCCCATTGCACAGTTTTGATGTCACAATGCCACCTTAGGCAGATCACAGACAAGGGTCTGTCACCTGGGTGACCAGTGCAGAGTTATGATGTCACAATGACCCCTTAGGCAGATAACGAACAAGGGTCTGTCGTAAGGGTGACGAGTGCAGTGTTGTGATGTCAAAATGCCCCCTTAGGCAGATCACAGACAAGGTTCTGTCGCCTGGGTGACCAGTGCAGAGTCCTGATATCACAATGCCCCCTTAGGCAGATCACAGAAAAGGGAATGTGACCTGGTTGCCCATTGCAGAGTTATGATGTCACAATGTCGCCTTAGGCACATCACAGACAAGTGCCTGTCACCTGGGTGACCAGTGCAGCGTTATGATGTCACAATGACCCTTTGGCAGATCACAGACAAGGGTCTGTCACCTGGGGGACCGGTGCAGATTTATGATGTCCCAATGACTCCTTAGGCAGATCAAAGACAAGGGTCTGTCACCTGGGTGACCATTGCAGAGTTATGATGTCACAATGCCCCCTTAGGCAGATAACGAACAAGGGTCTGTCGTAAGGGTGACGAGTGCAGTGTTGTGATGTCAAAATGCCCCCTTAGGCAGATCACAGACAAGGTTCTGTCGCCTGGGTGACCAGTGCAGAGTCCTGATATCACAATGCCCCCTTAGGCAGATCACAGAAAAGGGAATGTGACCTGGTTGCCCATTGCAGAGTTATGATGTCACAATGTCGCCTTAGGCACATCACAGACAAGCGCCTGTCACCTGGGTGACCAGTGCAGCGTTATGATGTCACAATGACCCTTTGGCAGATCACAGACAAGGGTCTGTCACCTGGGAGACCGGTGCAGATTTATGATGTCCCAATGACTCCTTAGGCAGATCAAAGACAAGGGTCTGTCCCCTGGGTGACCATTGCAGAGTTATGATGTCACAATGCCCCCTTAGGCAGATCACAGTCAAGAGTCTGCACCTGGGCGACCAGTGCGGAGTTATGATATCACAATGCCCCCTAAGGCAGATCACAGACAAGGGTCTGTCACCTGGGTGACCAGTGCGGAGTTATGATGTCACAATGCCCCCTTAGGCAGATCACAGACAAGGGTCTGTCTCCTGGGTGACCAGTGGTGTATTATGTTGTCACAATGACCCCTTAGGCAGATCACAGAGAAGGGCCTGTCACCTGGGTGACCCGTGCAGTGTTATGATGTCACAATGCCCCCTTAGGCAGATCACAGTTAATGGACTGTCACCTGGGTGACCAGTGCAGAGTTATGATGTCACAATGCCCCCTTAGGCAGATCAAAGGAAAGGGTCTGTCACCTGGGTGACCAGTGCAGTGTTATCATTTCACAGTGCCCACTTAGGCAGATAAAATCCAGGGTCTGTCACCTCAGTGACCAGTGCAGAGTTATGACGTCACAATGACCCCTTAGGCTGATCAACGACCAGGGTCTGTCACCTGGGTGACCAGTGCAGAGTTCTCATGTCACAATGCTGCCTTAGGCAGATGAAAGAAAAGGGTGTGTCACCTGGGTGACTAGTGCAGTATTATGATGTCACAGTGACCCCTTAGGGAGATCAAAGACAAGGGTCTATCAGCTGGATGACCAGGGCAGAGTTATGATGTCACTATGCCAACTTAGGCAGTTCACAGACAAGTGTCTGTCACCTGGGTGAGCAGTGCAGAATTATGATGTCACAATGCCCCCTTAGGCAGATAACAGATAAGGGTCTGTCACCTGGGTGACCATTGCAGAGTTATGATGTCACAATGACCCGTTAGGCAGATCAAAGACCAGGGTCTGTATCCTGGGTGACCAGTGAAGAGTTATGATGTCACAATACACCTTAGGCAGACCACAGACGAGGGTCTGTCACCTGGGTGACCAGTGCAGAGTTATGATGTCACAATGACCCCTTAGGCAGATTACAGACAAGGTTCTGTCACCTGGGTGACCAGTGCAGTGTTATGATGTCACAATGTCCCCTTAGGGAGATCACAGACAAGGGTCTGTCACCAGGGCCACAAGTGCAGAGTTAGGATGTCACAATGCTACCTTGGGCAGATGAAGGAAAAGGGTCTGTCACCTGGGTGACCAGTGCAGTGTTATGATGTCACAATGACCCCTTAGGCAGATCAAAGACAAGGGTCTGTCACCTGGATGACCAGGACAGAGTTATGATGTCCCAATGCTGCCTTAGGAAGATCACAGACAAGGGTCTATCACCTGGCTGAGCAGTGCAGAATTATGATGTCACAATGTCCCCTTAGGCAAAAAACAGACAAGGGTCTGTCACCTGGGTGACCCGTGAAGAGTAATGATGTCACAATGCACCCTTAGGCAGACCACAGACAATGGCTTGTCACCTGGGTGACCCGTGCAGAGTTATGATGTCACAATGCACCCTTAGGCAGATCACAGACAAGGGTCTGTCACCTGGGTGACCCATGCGGAATTATGATGTCACAGTGCCCCTTAGGCAGATGACAGACAAGTGTCTGTCGCCTGGGAGAGCAGTGCAGGGTTATGATTTCACAATGCCCGCTTAGGCAGAGCACAGACAAAGGTCTGTCACCACGGTGACCAGTACAGAGTTATGACCTGACAATGCCCACTTAGGCGGATCACAGACAAGGGTCTGTCACTTGGGTGACCAGTGCAGAGTCATGATGTCACAATGCCGCCATAGGCAGATCACAGAAGTGGGCCTGTCACCTGGGTCCCCATTGCACAGTTTTGATGTCACAATGCCACCTTAGGCAGATCACAGACAAGGGTCTGTCACCTGGGTGACCAGTGCAGAGTTATGATGTCACAATGACCCCTTAGGCAGATAACAAACAAGGGTCTGTCGTAAGGGTGACGAGTGCAGTGTTGTGATGTCAAAATGCCCCCTTAGGCAGATCACAGACAAGGTTCTGTCGCCTGGGTGACCAGTGCAGAGTCCTGATATCACAATGCCCCCTTAGGCAGATCACAGAAAAGGGAATGTGACCTGGTTGCCCATTGCAGAGTTATGATGTCACAATGTCGCCTTAGGCACATCACAGACAAGTGCCTGTCACCTGGGTGACCAGTGCAGCGTTATGATGTCACAATGACCCTTTGGCAGATCACAGACAAGGGTCTGTCACCTGGGGGACCGGTGCAGATTTATGATGTCCCAATGACTCCTTAGGCAGATCAAAGACAAGGGTCTGTCACCTGGGTGACCATTGCAGAGTTATGATGTCACAATGCCCCCTTAGGCAGATAACGAACAAGGGTCTGTCGTAAGGGTGACGAGTGCAGTGTTGTGATGTCAAAATGCCCCCTTAGGCAGATCACAGACAAGGTTCTGTCGCCTGGGTGACCAGTGCAGAGTCCTGATATCACAATGCCCCCTTAGGCAGATCACAGAAAAGGGAATGTGACCTGGTTGCCCATTGCAGAGTTATGATGTCACAATGTCGCCTTAGGCACATCACAGACAAGCGCCTGTCACCTGGGTGACCAGTGCAGCGTTATGATGTCACAATGACCCTTTGGCAGATCACAGACAAGGGTCTGTCACCTGGGAGACCGGTGCAGATTTCTGATGTCCCAATGACTCCTTAGGCAGATCAAAGACAAGGGTCTGTCACCTGGGTGACCATTGCAGAGTTATGATGTCACAATGCCCCCTTAGGCAGATCACAGTCAAGAGTCTGCACCTGGGCGACCAGTGCGGAGTTATGATATCACAATGCCCCCTAAGGCAGATCACAGACAAGGGTCTGTCACCTGGGTGACCAGTGCGGAGTTATGATGTCACAATGCCCCCTTAGGCAGATCACAGACAAGGGTCTGTCTCCTGGGTGACCCGTGCAGAGTTATGATGTCACATTGCACCCTTAGGCAGATCACAGACAAGGGTCTGTCACCTGGGTGACCCATGCGGAATTATGATGTCACAGTGCCCCTTAGGCAGATGACAGACAAGTGTCTGTCGCCTGGGAGAGCAGTGCAGGGTTATGATTTCACAATGCCCCCTTAGGCAGAGCACAGACAAGGGTCTGTCACCACGGTGACCAGTACAGAGTTATGACCTGACAATGCCCACTTAGGCGGATCACAGACAAGGGTCTGTCACTTGGGTGACCAGTGCAGAGTCATGATGTCACAATGCCGCCATAGGCAGATCACAGAAGTGGGCCTGTCACCTGGGTCCCTATTGCACAGTTTTGATGTCACAATGCCACCTTAGGCAGATCACAGACAAGGGTCTGTCACCTGGGTGACCAGTGCAGAGTTATGATGTCACAATGACCCCTTAGGCAGATAACGAACAAGGGTCTGTCGTAAGGGTGACGAGTGCAGTGTTGTGATGTCAAAATGAACGCTTAGGCAGATCACAGACAAGGTTCTGTCGCCTGGGTGACCAGTGCAGAGTCCTGATATCACAATGCCCCCTTAGGCAGATCACAGAAAAGGGAATGTGACCTGGCTGCCCATTGCAGAGTTATGATGTCACAATGTCGCCTTAGGCACATCACAGACAAGCGCCTGTCACCTGGGTGACCAGTGCAGCGTTATGATGTCACAATGACCCTTTGGCAGATCACAGACAAGGGTCTGTCACCTGGGGGACCGGTGCAGATTTATGATGTCCCAATGACTCCTTAGGCAGATCAAAGACAAGGGTCTGTCACCTGGGTGACCATTGCAGAGTTATGATGTCACAATGCCCCCTTAGGCAGATCACAGTCAAGAGTCTGCACCTGGGCGACCAGTGCGGAGTTATGATATCACAATGCCCCCTAAGGCAGATCACAGACAAGGGTCTGTCACCTGGGTGACCAGTGCGGAGTTATGATGTCACAATGCCCCCTTAGGCAGATCACAGACAAGGGTCTGTCTCCTGGGTGACCAGTGGTGTATTATGTTGTCACAATGACCCCTTAGGCAGATCACAGACAAGGGCCTGTCACCTGGGTGACCCGTGCAGTGTTATGATGTCACAATGCCCCCTTAGGCAGATCACAGTTAATGGACTGTCACCTGGGTGACCAGTGCAGAGTTATGATGTCACAATGCCCCTTTAGGCAGATCAAAGAAAAGGGTCTGTCACCTGGGTGACCAGTGCAGTGTTATCATTTCACAGTGCCCACTTAGGCAGATAAAATCCAGGGTCTGTCACCTCAGTGACCAGTGCAGAGTTATGACGTCACAATGACCCCTTAGGCTGATCAACGACCAGGGTCTGTCACCTGGGTGACCAGTGCAGAGTTCTCATGTCACAATGCTGCCTTAGGCAGATGAAAGAAAAGGGTGTGTCACCTGGGTGACTAGTGCAGTATTATGATGTCACAGTGACCCCTTAGGGAGATCAAAGACAAGGGTCTATCACCTGGATGACCAGGGCAGAGTTATGATGTCACTATGCCAACTTAGGCAGTTCACAGACAAGTGTCTGTCACCTGGGTGAGCAGTGCAGAATTATGATGTCACAATGCCCCCTTAGGCAGATAACAGATAAGGGTCTGTCACCTGGGTGACCATTGCAGAGTTATGATGTCACAATGACCCGTTAGGCAGATCAAAGACCAGGGTCTGTATCCTGGGTGACCAGTGAAGAGTTATGATGTCACAATACACCTTAGGCAGACCACAGACGAGGGTCTGTCACCTGGGTGACCAGTGCAGAGTTATGATGTCACAATGACCCCTTAGGCAGATTACAGACAAGGTTCTGTCACCTGGGTGACCAGTGCAGTGTTATGATGTCACAATGTCCCCTTAGGGAGATCACAGACAAGGGTCTGTCACCAGGGCCACAAGTGCAGAGTTAGGATGTCACAATGCTACCTTGGGCAGATGAAGGAAAAGGGTCTGTCACCTGGGTGACCAGTGCAGTGTTATGATGTCACAATGACCCCTTAGGCAGATCAAAGACAAGGGTCTGTCACCTGGATGACCAGGACAGAGTTATGATGTCCCAATGCTGCCTTAGGAAGATCACAGACAAGGGTCTATCACCTGGCTGAGCAGTGCAGAATTATGATGTCACAATGTCCCCTTAGGCAAAAAACAGACAAGGGTCTGTCACCTGGGTGACCCGTGAAGAGTAATGATGTCACAATGCACCCATAGGCAGACCACAGACAATGGCTTGTCACCTGGGTGACCCGTGCAGAGTTATGATGTCACAATGCACCCTTAGGCAGATCACAGACAAGGGTCTGTCACCTGGGTGACCCATGCGGAATTATGATGTCACAGTGCCCCTTAGGCAGATGACAGACAAGTGTCTGTCGCCTGGGAGAGCAGTGCAGGGTTATGATTTCACAATGCCCCCTTAGGCAGAGCACAGACAAGGGTCTGTCACCACGGTGACCAGTACAGAGTTATGACCTGACAATGCCCACTTAGGCGGATCACAGACAAGGGTCTGTCACTTGGGTGACCAGTGCAGAGTCATGATGTCACAATGCCGCCATAGGCAGATCACAGAAGTGGGCCTGTCACCTGGGTCCCCATTGCACAGTTTTGATGTCACAATGCCACCTTAGGCAGATCACAGACAAGGGTCTGTCACCTGGGTGACCAGTGCAGAGTTATGATGTCACAATGACCCCTTAGGCAGATAACAAACAAGGGTCTGTCGTAAGGGTGACGAGTGCAGTGTTGTGATGTCAAAATGCCCCCTTAGGCAGATCACAGACAAGGTTCTGTCGCCTGGGTGACCAGTGCAGAGTCCTGATATCACAATGCCCCCTTAGGCAGATCACAGAAAAGGGAATGTGACCTGGTTGCCCATTGCAGAGTTATGATGTCACAATGACCCGTTAGGCAGATCAAAGACCAGGGTCTGTATCCTGGGTGACCAGTGAAGAGTTATGATGTCACAATACACCTTAGGCAGACCACAGACGAGGGTCTGTCACCTGGGTGACCAGTGCAGAGTTATGATGTCACAATGACCCCTTAGGCAGATTACAGACAAGGTTCTGTCACCTGGGTGACCAGTGCAGTGTTATGATGTCACAATGTCCCCTTAGGGAGATCACAGACAAGGGTCTGTCACCAGGGCCACAAGTGCAGAGTTAGGATGTCACAATGCTACCTGGGGCAGATGAAGGAAAAGGGTCTGTCACCTGGGTGACCAGTGCAGTGTTATGATGTCACAATGACCCCTTAGGCAGATCAAAGACAAGGGTCTGTCACCTGGATGACCAGGACAGAGTTATGATGTACCAATGCTGCCTTAGGAAGATCACAGACAAGGGTCTATCACCTGGCTGAGCAGTGCAGAATTATGATGTCACAATGCCCCCTTAGGCAAAAAACAGACAAGGGTCTGTCACCTGGGTGACCCGTGAAGAGTAATGATGTCACAATGCACCCTTAGGCAGACCACAGACAATGGCTTGTCACCTGGGTGACCCGTGCAGAGTTATGATGTCACAATGCACCCTTAGGCAGATCACAGACAAGGGTCTGTCACCTGGGTGACCCATGCGGAATTATGATGTCACAGTGCCCCTTAGGCAGATGACAGACAAGTGTCTGTCGCCTGGGAGAGCAGTGCAGGGTTATGATTTCACAATGCCCCCTTAGGCAGAGCACAGACAAGGGTCTGTCACCACGGTGACCAGTACAGAGTTATGACCTGACAATGCCCACTTAGGCGGATCACAGACAAGGGTCTGTCACTTGGGTGACCAGTGCAGAGTCATGATGTCACAATGCCGCCATAGGCAGATCACAGAAGTGGGCCTGTCACCTGGGTCCCCATTGCACAGTTTTGATGTCACAATGCCACCTTAGGCAGATCACAGACAAGGGTCTGTCACCTGGGTGACCAGTGCAGAGTTATGATGTCACAATGACCCCTTAGGCAGATAACGAACAAGGGTCTGTCGTAAGGGTGACGAGTGCAGTGTTGTGATGTCAAAATGCCCCCTTAGGCAGATCACAGACAAGGTTCTGTCGCCTGGGTGACCAGTGCAGAGTCCTGATATCACAATGCCCCCTTAGGCAGATCACAGAAAAGGGAATGTGACCTGGTTGCCCATTGCAGAGTTATGATGTCACAATGTCGCCTTAGGCACATCACAGACAAGCGCCTGTCACCTGGGTGACCAGTGCAGCGTTATGATGTCACAATGACCCTTTGGCAGATCACGGACAAGGGTCTGTCACCTGGGGGACCGGTGCAGATTTATGATGTCCCAATGACTCCTTAGGCAGATCAAAGACAAGGGTCTGTCACCTGGGTGACCAGTGCAGAGTTATGATGTCACAATGACCCCTTAGGCAGATAACAAACAAGGGTCTGTCGTAAGGGTGACGAGTGCAGTGTTGTGATGTCAAAATGCCCCCTTAGGCAGATCACAGACAAGGTTCTGTCGCCTGGGTGACCAGTGCAGAGTCCTGATATCACAATGCCCCCTTAGGCAGATCACAGAAAAGGGAATGTGACCTGGTTGCCCATTGCAGAGTTATGATGTCACAATGACCCGTTAGGCAGATCAAAGACCAGGGTCTGTATCCTGGGTGACCAGTGAAGAGTTATGATGTCACAATACACCTTAGGCAGACCACAGACGAGGGTCTGTCACCTGGGTGACCAGTGCAGAGTTATGATGTCACAATGACCCCTTAGGCAGATTACAGACAAGGTTCTGTCACCTGGGTGACCAGTGCAGTGTTATGATGTCACAATGTCCCCTTAGGGAGATCACAGACAAGGGTCTGTCACCAGGGCCACAAGTGCAGAGTTAGGATGTCACAATGCTACCTTGGGCAGATGAAGGAAAAGGGTCTGTCACCTGGGTGACCAGTGCAGTGTTATGATGTCACAATGACCCCTTAGGCAGATCAAAGACAAGGGTCTGTCACCTGGATGACCAGGACAGAGTTATGATGTCCCAATGCTGCCTTAGGAAGATCACAGACAAGGGTCTATCACCTGGCTGAGCAGTGCAGAATTATGATGTCACAATGTCCCCTTAGGCAAAAAACAGACAAGGGTCTGTCACCTGGGTGACCCGTGAAGAGTAATGATGTCACAATGCACCCTTAGGCAGACCACAGACAATGGCTTGTCACCTGGGTGACCCGTGCAGAGTTATGATGTCACAATGCACCCTTAGGCAGATCACAGACAAGGGTCTGTCACCTGGGTGACCCATGCGGAATTATGATGTCACAGTGCCCCTTAGGCAGATGACAGACAAGTGTCTGTCGCCTGGGAGAGCAGTGCAGGGTTATGATTTCACAATGCCCCCTTAGGCAGAGCACAGACAAAGGTCTGTCACCACCGTGACCAGTACAGAGTTATGACCTGACAATGCCCACTTAGGCGGATCACAGACAAGGGTCTGTCACTTGGGTGACCAGTGCAGAGTCATGATGTCACAATGCCGCCATAGGCAGATCACAGAAGTGGGCCTGTCACCTGGGTCCCCATTGCACAGTTTTGATGTCACAATGCCACCTTAGGCAGATCACAGACAAGGGTCTGTCACCTGGGTGACCAGTGCAGAGTTATGATGTCACAATGACCCCTTAGGCAGATAACGAACAAGGGTCTGTCGTAAGGGTGACGAGTGCAGTGTTGTGATGTCAAAATGCCCCCTTAGGCAGATCACAGACAAAGTTCTGTTGCCTGGGTGACCAGTGCAGAGTCCTGATATCACAATGCCCCCTTAGGCAGATCACAGAAAAGGGAATGTGACCTGGTTGCCCATTGCAGAGTTATGATGTCACAATGACCCGTTAGGCAGATCAAAGACCAGGGTCTGTATCCTGGGTGACCAGTGAAGAGTTATGATGTCACAATACACCTTAGGCAGACCACAGACGAGGGTCTGTCACCTGGGTGACCAGTGCAGAGTTATGATGTCACAATGACCCCTTAGGCAGATTACAGACAAGGTTCTGTCACCTGGGTGACCAGTGCAGTGTTATGATGTCACAATGTCCCCTTAGGGAGATCACAGACAAGGGTCTGTCACCAGGGCCACAAGTGCAGAGTTAGGATGTCACAATGCTACCTTGGGCAGATGAAGGAAAAGGGTCTGTCACCTGGGTGACCAGTGCAGTGTTATGATGTCACAATGACCCCTTAGGCAGATCAAAGACAAGGGTCTGTCACCTGGATGACCAGGACAGAGTTATGATGTCCCAATGCTGCCTTAGGAAGATCACAGACAAGGGTCTATCACCTGGCTGAGCAGTGCAGAATTATGATGTCACAATGTCCCCTTAGGCAAAAAACAGACAAGGGTCTGTCACCTGGGTGACCCGTGAAGAGTAATGATGTCACAATGCACCCTTAGGCAGACCACAGACAATGGCTTGTCACCTGGGTGACCCGTGCAGAGTTATGATGTCACAATGCACCCTTAGGCAGATCACAGACAAGGGTCTGTCACCTGGGTGACCCATGCGGAATTATGATGTCACAGTGCCCCTTAGGCAGATGACAGACAAGTGTCTGTCGCCTGGGAGAGCTGTGCAGGGTTATGATTTCACAATGCCCCCTTAGGCAGAGCACAGACAAAGGTCTGTCACCACGGTGACCAGTACAGAGTTATGACCTGACACTGCCCACTTAGGCGGATCACAGACAAGGGTCTGTCACTTGGGTGACCAGTGCAGAGTCATGATGTCACAATGCCGCCATAGGCAGATCACAGAAGTGGGCCTGTCACCTGGGTCCCCATTGCACAGTTTTGATGTCACAATGCCACCTTAGGCAGATCACAGACAAGGGTCTGTCACCTGGGTGACCAGTGCAGAGTTATGATGTCACAATGACCCCTTAGGCAGATAACAAACAAGGGTCTGTCGTAAGGGTGACGAGTGCAGTGTTGTGATGTCAAAATGCCCCCTTAGGCAGATCACAGACAAGGTTCTGTCGCCTGGGTGACCAGTGCAGAGTCCTGATATCACAATGCCCCCTTAGGCAGATCACAGAAAAGGGAATGTGACCTGGTTGCCCATTGCAGGGTTATGATGTCACAATGACCCGTTAGGCAGATCAAAGACCAGGGTCTGTATCCTGGGTGACCAGTGAAGAGTTATGATGTCACAATACACCTTAGGCAGACCACAGACGAGGGTCTGTCACCTGGGTGACCAGTGCAGAATTATGATGTCACAATGACCCCTTAGGCAGATTACAGACAAGGTTCTGTCACCTGGGTGACCAGTGCAGTGTTATGATGTCACAATGTCCCCTTAGGGAGATCACAGACAAGGGTCTGTCACCAGGGCCACAAGTGCAGAGTTAGGATGTCACAATGCTACCTGGGGCAGATGAAGGAAAAGGGTCTGTCACCTGGGTGACCAGTGCAGTGTTATGATGTCACAATGACCCCTTAGGCAGATCAAAGACAAGGGTCTGTCACCTGGATGACCAGGACAGAGTTATGATGTCCCAATGCTGCCTTAGGAAGATCACAGACAAGGGTCTATCACCTGGCTGAGCAGTGCAGAATTATGATGTCACAATGCCCCCTTAGGCAAAAAACAGACAAGGGTCTGTCACCTGGGTGACCCGTGAAGAGTAATGATGTCACAATGCACCCTTAGGCAGACCACAGACAATGGCTTGTCACCTGGGTGACCCGTGCAGAGTTATGATGTCACAATGCACCCTTAGGCAGATCACAGACAAGGGTCTGTCACCTGGGTGACCCATGCGGAATTATGATGTCACAGTGCCCCTTAGGCAGATGACAGACAAGTGTCTGTCGCCTGGGAGAGCAGTGCAGGGTTATGATTTCACAATGCCCCCTTAGGGAGAGCACAGACAAGGGTCTGTCACCACGGTGACCAGTACAGAGTTATGACCTGACAATGCCCACTTAGGCGGATCACAGACAAGGGTCTGTCACTTGGGTGACCAGTGCAGAGTCATGATGTCACAATGCCGCCATAGGCAGATCACAGAAGTGGGCCTGTCACCTGGGTCCCCATTGCACAGTTTTGATGTCACAATGCCACCTTAGGCAGATCACAGACAAGGGTCTGTCACCTGGGTGACCAGTGCAGAGTTATGATGTCACAATGACCCCTTAGGCAGATAACGAACAAGGGTCTGTCGTAAGGGTGACGAGTGCAGTGTTGTGATGTCAAAATGCCCCCTTAGGCAGATCACAGACAAGGTTCTGTCGCCTGGGTGACCAGTGCAGAGTCCTGATATCACAATGCCCCCTTAGGCAGATCACAGAAAAGGGAATGTGACCTGGTTGCCCATTGCAGAGTTATGATGTCACAATGTCGCCTTAGGCACATCACAGACAAGCGCCTGTCACCTGGGTGACCAGTGCAGCGTTATGATGTCACAATGACCCTTTGGCAGATCACAGACAAGGGTCTGTCACCTGGGGGACCGGTGCAGATTTATGATGTCCCAATGACTCCTTAGGCAGATCAAAGACAAGGGTCTGTCACCTGGGTGACCATTGCAGAGTTATGATGTCACAATGCCCCCTTAGGCAGATCACAGTCAAGAGTCTGCACCTGGGCGACCAGTGCGGAGTTATGATATCACAATGCCCCCTAAGGCAGATCACAGACAAGGGTCTGTCACCTGGGTGACCAGTGCGGAGTTATGATGTCACAATGCCCCCTTAGGCAGATCACAGACAAGGGTCTGTCTCCTGGGTGACCAGTGGTGTATTATGTTGTCACAATGACCCCTTAGGCAGATCACAGACAAGGGCCTGTCACCTGGGTGACCCGTGCAGTGTTATGATGTCACAATGCCCCCTTAGGCAGATCACAGTTAATGGACTGTCACCTGGGTGACCAGTGCAGAGTTATGATGTCACAATGCCCCCTTAGGCAGATCAAAGAAAAGGGTCTGTCACCTGGGTGACCAGTGCAGTGTTATCATTTCACAGTGCCCACTTAGGCAGATAAAATCCAGGGTCTGTCACCTCAGTGACCAGTGCAGAGTTATGACGTCACAATGACCCCTTAGGCTGATCAACGACCAGGGTCTGTCACCTGGGTGACCAGTGCAGAGTTCTCATGTCACAATGCTGCCTTAGGCAGATGAAAGAAAAGGGTGTGTCACCTGGGTGACTAGTGCAGTATTATGATGTCACAGTGACCCCTTAGGGAGATCAAAGACAAGGGTCTATCACCTGGATGACCAGGGCAGAGTTATGATGTCACTATGCCAACTTAGGCAGTTCACAGACAAGTGTCTGTCACCTGGGTGAGCAGTGCAGAATTATGATGTCACAATGCCCCCTTAGGCAGATAACAGATAAGGGTCTGTCACCTGGGTGACCATTGCAGAGTTATGATGTCACAATGACCCGTTAGGCAGATCAAAGACCAGGGTCTGTATCCTGGGTGACCAGTGAAGAGTTATGATGTCACAATACACCTTAGGCAGACCACAGACGAGGGTCTGTCACCTGGGTGACCAGTGCAGAGTTATGATGTCACAATGACCCCTTAGGCAGATTACAGACAAGGTTCTGTCACCTGGGTGACCAGTGCAGTGTTATGATGTCACAATGTCCCCTTAGGGAGATCACAGACAAGGGTCTGTCACCAGGGCCACAAGTGCAGAGTTAGGATGTCACAATGCTACCTTGGGCAGATGAAGGAAAAGGGTCTGTCACCTGGGTGACCAGTGCAGTGTTATGATGTCACAATGACCCCTTAGGCAGATCAAAGACAAGGGTCTGTCACCTGGATGACCAGGACAGAGTTATGATGTCCCAATGCTGCCTTAGGAAGATCACAGACAAGGGTCTATCACCTGGCTGAGCAGTGCAGAATTATGATGTCACAATGCCCCCTTAGGCAAAAAACAGACAAGGGTCTGTCACCTGGGTGACCCGTGAAGAGTAATGATGTCACAATGCACCCTTAGGCAGACCACAGACAATGGCTTGTCACCTGGGTGACCCGTGCAGAGTTATGATGTCACAATGCACCCTTAGGCAGATCACAGACAAGGGTCTGTCACCTGGGTGACCCATGCGGAATTATGATGTCACAGTGCCCCTTAGGCAGATGACAGACAAGTGTCTGTCGCCTGGGAGAGCAGTGCAGGGTTATGATTTCACAATGCCCCCTTAGGCAGAGCACAGACAAGGGTCTGTCACCACGGTGACCAGTACAGAGTTATGACCTGACAATGCCCACTTAGGCGGATCACAGACAAGGGTCTGTCACTTGGGTGACCAGTGCAGAGTCATGATGTAACAATGCCGCCATAGGCAGATCACAGAAGTGGGCCTGTCACCTGGGTCCCCATTGCACAGTTTTGATGTCACAATGCCACCTTAGGCAGATCACAGACAAGGGTCTGTCACCTGGGTGACCAGTGCAGAGTTATGATGTCACAATGACCCCTTAGGCAGATAACAAACAAGGGTCTGTCGTAAGGGTGACGAGTGCAGTGTTGTGATGTCAAAATGCCCCCTTAGGCAGATCACAGACAAGGTTCTGTCGCCTGGGTGACCAGTGCAGAGTCCTGATATCACAATGCCCCCTTAGGCAGATCACAGAAAAGGGAATGTGACCTGGTTGCCCATTGCAGAGTTATGATGTCACAATGTCGCCTTAGGCACATCACAGACAAGCGCCTGTCACCTGGGTGACCAGTGCAGCGTTATGATGTCACAATGACCCTTTGGCAGATCACAGACAAGGGTCTGTCACCTGGGGGACCGGTGCAGATTTATGATGTCCCAATGACTCCTTAGGCAGATCAAAGACAAGGGTCTGTCACCTGGGTGACCATTGCAGAGTTATGATGTCACAATGCCCCCTTAGGCAGATCACAGTCAAGAGTCTGCACCTGGGCGACCAGTGCGGAGTTATGATATCACAATGCCCCCTAAGGCAGATCACAGACAAGGGTCTGTCACCTGGGTGACCAGTGCGGAGTTATGATGTCACAATGCCCCCTTAGGCAGATCACAGACAAGGGTATGTCTCCTGGGTGACCAGTGGTGTATTATGTTGTCACAATGACCCCTTAGGCAGATCACAGACAAGGGCCTGTCACCTGGGTGACCCGTGCAGTGTTATGATGTCACAATGCCCCCTTAGGCAGATCACAGTTAATGGACTGTCACCTGGGTGACCAGTGCAGAGTTATGATGTCACAATGCCCCCTTAGGCAGATCAAAGAAAAGGGTCTGTCACCTGGGTGACCAGTGCAGTGTTATCATTTCACAGTGCCCACTTAGGCAGTTAAAATCCAGGGTCTGTCACCTCAGTGACCAGTGCAGAGTTATGACGTCACAATGACCCCTTAGGCTGATCAACGACCAGGGTCTGTCACCTGGGTGACCAGTGCAGAGTTCTCATGTCACAATGCTGCCTTAGGCAGATGAAAGAAAAGGGTGTGTCACCTGGGTGACTAGTGCAGTATTATGATGTCACAGTGACCCCTTAGGGAGATCAAAGACAAGGGTCTATCACCTGGATGACCAGGGCAGAGTTATGATGTCACTATGCCAACTTAGGCAGTTCACAGACAAGTGTCTGTCACCTGGGTGAGCAGTGCAGAATTATGATGTCACAATGCCCCCTTAGGCAGATAACAGATAAGGGTCTGTCACCTGGGTGACCATTGCAGAGTTATGATGTCACAATGACCCGTTAGGCAGATCAAAGACCAGGGTCTGTATCCTGGGTGACCAGTGAAGAGTTATGATGTCACAATACACCTTAGGCAGACCACAGACGAGGGTCTGTCACCTGGGTGACCAGTGCAGAGTTATGATGTCACAATGACCCCTTAGGCAGATTACAGACAAGGTTCTGTCACCTGGGTGACCAGTGCAGTGTTATGATGTCACAATGTCCCCTTAGGGAGATCACAGACAAGGGTCTGTCACCAGGGCCACAAGTGCAGAGTTAGGATGTCACAATGCTACCTTGGGCAGATGAAGGAAAAGGGTCTGTCACCTGGGTGACCAGTGCAGTGTTATGATGTCACAATGACCCCTTAGGCAGATCAAAGACAAGGGTCTGTCACCTGGATGACCAGGACAGAGTTATGATGTCCCAATGCTGCCTTAGGAAGATCACAGACAAGGGTCTATCACCTGGCTGAGCAGTGCAGAATTATGATGTCACAATGCCCCCTTAGGCAAAAAACAGACAAGGGTCTGTCACCTGGGTGACCCGTGAAGAGTAATGATGTCACAATGCACCCTTAGGCAGACCACAGACAATGGCTTGTCACCTGGGTGACCCGTGCAGAGTTATGATGTCACAATGCACCCTTAGGCAGATCACAGACAAGGGTCTGTCACCTGGGTGACCCATGCGGAATTATGATGTCACAGTGCCCCTTAGGCAGATGACAGACAAGTGTCTGTCGCCTGGGAGAGCAGTGCAGGGTTATGATTTCACAATGCCCCCTTAGGCAGAGCACAGACAAGGGTCTGTCACCACGGTGACCAGTACAGAGTTATGACCTGACAATGCCCACTTAGGCGGATCACAGACAAGGGTCTGTCACTTGGGTGACCAGTGCAGAGTCATGATGTCACAATGCCGCCATAGGCAGATCACAGAAGTGGGCCTGTCACCTGGGTCCCCATTGCACAGTTTTGATGTCACAATGCCACCTTAGGCAGATCACAGACAAGGGTCTGTCACCTGGGTGACCAGTGCAGAGTTATGATGTCACAATGACCCCTTAGGCAGATAACGAACAAGGGTCTGTCGTAAGGGTGACGAGTGCAGTGTTGTGATGTCAAAATGCCCCCTTAGGCAGATCACAGACAAGGTTCTGTCGCCTGGGTGACCAGTGCAGAGTCCTGATATCACAATGCCCCCTTAGGCAGATCACAGAAAAGGGAATGTGACCTGGTTGCCCATTGCAGAGTTATGATGTCACAATGTCGCCTTAGGCACATCACAGACAAGCGCCTGTCACCTGGGTGACCAGTGCAGCGTTATGATGTCACAATGACCCTTTGGCAGATCACAGACAAGGGTCTGTCACCTGGGGGACCGGTGCAGATTTATGATGTCCCAATGACTCCTTAGGCAGATCAAAGACAAGGGTCTGTCACCTGGGTGACCATTGCAGAGTTATGATGTCACAATGCCCCCTTAGGCAGATCACAGTCAAGAGTCTGCACCTGGGCGACCAGTGCGGAGTTATGATATCACAATGCCCCCTAAGGCAGATCACAGACAAGGGTCTGTCACCTGGGTGACCAGTGCGGAGTTATGATGTCACAATGCCCCCTTAGGCAGATCACAGACAAGGGTCTGTCTCCTGGGTGACCAGTGGTGTATTATGTTGTCACAATGACCCCTTAGGCAGATCACAGACAAGGGCCTGTCACCTGGGTGACCCGTGCAGTGTTATGATGTCACAATGCCCCCTTAGGCAGATCACAGTTAATGGACTGTCACCTGGGTGACCAGTGCAGAGTTATGATGTCACAATGCCCCCTTAGGCAGATCAAAGAAAAGGGTCTGTCACCTGGGTGACCAGTGCAGTGTTATCATTTCACAGTGCCCACTTAGGCAGATAAAATCCAGGGTCTGTCACCTCAGTGACCAGTGCAGAGTTATGACGTCACAATGACCCCTTAGGCTGATCAACGACCAGGGTCTGTCACCTGGGTGACCAGTGCAGAGTTCTCATGTCACAATGCTGCCTTAGGCAGATGAAAGAAAAGGGTGTGTCACCTGGGTGACTAGTGCAGTATTATGATGTCACAGTGACCCCTTAGGGAGATCAAAGACAAGGGTCTATCACCTGGATGACCAGGGCAGAGTTATGATGTCACTATGCCAACTTAGGCAGTTCACAGACAAGTGTCTGTCACCTGGGTGAGCAGTGCAGAATTATGATGTCACAATGCCCCCTTAGGCAGATAACAGATAAGGGTCTGTCACCTGGGTGACCATTGCAGAGTTATGATGTCACAATGACCCGTTAGGCAGATCAAAGACCAGGGTCTGTATCCTGGGTGACCAGTGAAGAGTTATGATGTCACAATACACCTTAGGCAGACCACAGACGAGGGTCTGTCACCTGGGTGACCAGTGCAGAGTTATGATGTCACAATGACCCCTTAGGCAGATTACAGACAAGGTTCTGTCACCTGGGTGACCAGTGCAGTGTTATGATGTCACAATGTCCCCTTAGGGAGATCACAGACAAGGGTCTGTCACCAGGGCCACAAGTGCAGAGTTAGGATGTCACAATGCTACCTTGGGCAGATGAAGGAAAAGGGTCTGTCACCTGGGTGACCAGTGCAGTGTTATGATGTCACAATGACCCCTTAGGCAGATCAAAGACAAGGGTCTGTCACCTGGATGACCAGGACAGAGTTATGATGTCCCAATGCTGCCTTAGGAAGATCACAGACAAGGGTCTATCACCTGGCTGAGCAGTGCAGAATTATGATGTCACAATGCCCCCTTAGGCAAAAAACAGACAAGGGTCTGTCACCTGGGTGACCCGTGAAGAGTAATGATGTCACAGTGCACCCTTAGGCAGACCACAGACAATGGCTTGTCACCTGGGTGACCCGTGCAGAGTTATGATGTCACAATGCACCCTTAGGCAGATCACAGACAAGGGTCTGTCACCTGGGTGACCCATGCGGAATTATGATGTCACAGTGCCCCTTAGGCAGATGACAGACAAGTGTCTGTCGCCTGGGAGAGCAGTGCAGGGTTATGATTTCACAATGCCCCCTTAGGCAGAGCACAGACAAGGGTCTGTCACCACGGTGACCAGTACAGAGTTATGACCTGACAATGCCCACTTAGGCGGATCACAGACAAGGGTCTGTCACTTGGGTGACCAGTGCAGAGTCATGATGTCACAATGCCGCCATAGGCAGATCACAGAAGTGGGCCTGTCACCTGGGTCCCCATTGCACAGTTTTGATGTCACAATGCCACCTTAGGCAGATCACAGACAAGGGTCTGTCACCTGGGTGACCAGTGCAGAGTTATGATGTCACAATGACCCCTTAGGCAGATAACAAACAAGGGTCTGTCGTAAGGGTGACGAGTGCAGTGTTGTGATGTCAAAATGCCCCCTTAGGCAGATCACAGACAAGGTTCTGTCGCCTGGGTGACCAGTGCAGAGTCCTGATATCACAATGCCCCCTTAGGCAGATCACAGAAAAGGGAATGTGACCTGGTTGCCCATTGCAGAGTTATGATGTCACAATGTCGCCTTAGGCACATCACAGACAAGCGCCTGTCACCTGGGTGACCAGTGCAGCGTTATGATGTCACAATGACCCTTTGGCAGATCACAGACAAGGGTCTGTCACCTGGGGGACCGGTGCAGATTTATGATGTCCCAATGACTCCTTATGCAGATCAAAGACAAGGGTCTGTCACCTGGGTGACCATTGCAGAGTTATGATGTCACAATGCCCCCTTAGGCAGATCACAGTCAAGAGTCTGCACCTGGGCGACCAGTGCGGAGTTATGATATCACAATGCCCCCTAAGGCAGATCACAGACAAGGGTCTGTCACCTGGGTGACCAGTGCGGAGTTATGATGTCACAATGCCCCCTTAGGCAGATCACAGACAAGGGTCTGTCTCCTGGGTGACCAGTGGTGTATTATGTTGTCACAATGACCCCTTAGGCAGATCACAGACAAGGGCCTGTCACCTGGGTGACCCGTGCAGTGTTATGATGTCACAATGCCCCCTTAGGCAGATCACAGTTAATGGACTGTCACCTGGGTGACCAGTGCAGAGTTATGATGTCACAATGCCCCCTTAGGCAGATCAAAGAAAAGGGTCTGTCACCTGGGTGACCAGTGCAGTGTTATCATTTCACAGTGCCCACTTAGGCAGATAAAATCCAGGGTCTGTCACCTCAGTGACCAGTGCAGAGTTATGACGTCACAATGACCCCTTAGGCTGATCAACGACCATGGTCTGTCACCTGGGTGACCAGTGCAGAGTTCTCATGTCACAATGCTGCCTTAGGCAGATGAAAGAAAAGGGTGTGTCACCTGGCTGACTAGTGCAGTATTATGATGTCACAGTGACCCCTTAGGGAGATCAAAGACAAGGGTCTATCACCTGGATGACCAGGGCAGAGTTATGATGTCACTATGCCAACTTAGGCAGTTCACAGACAAGTGTCTGTCACCTGGGTGAGCAGTGCAGAATTATGATGTCACAATGCCCCCTTAGGCAGATAACAGATAAGGGTCTGTCACCTGGGTGACCATTGCAGAGTTATGATGTCACAATGACCCGTTAGGCAGATCAAAGACCAGGGTCTGTATCCTGGGTGACCAGTGAAGAGTTATGATGTCACAATACACCTTAGGCAGACCACAGACGAGGGTCTGTCACCTGGGTGACCAGTGCAGAGTTATGATGTCACAATGACCCCTTAGGCAGATTACAGACAAGGTTCTGTCACCTGGGTGACCAGTGCAGTGTTATGATGTCACAATGTCCCCTTAGGGAGATCACAGACAAGGGTCTGTCACCAGGGCCACAAGTGCAGAGTTAGGATGTCACAATGCTACCTTGGGCAGATGAAGGAAAAGGGTCTGTCACCTGGGTGACCAGTGCAGTGTTATGATGTCACAATGACCCCTTAGGCAGATCAAAGACAAGGGTCTGTCACCTGGATGACCAGGACAGAGTTATGATGTCCCAATGCTGCCTTAGGAAGATCACAGACAAGGGTCTATCACCTGGCTGAGCAGTGCAGAATTATGATGTCACAATGCCCCCTTAGGCAAAAAACAGACAAGGGTCTGTCACCTGGGTGACCCGTGAAGAGTAATGATGTCACAATGCACCCTTAGGCAGACCACAGACAATGGCTTGTCACCTGGGTGACCCGTGCAGAGTTATGATGTCACAATGCACCCTTAGGCAGATCACAGACAAGGGTCTGTCACCTGGGTGACCCATGCGGAATTATGATGTCACAGTGCCCCTTAGGCAGATGACAGACAAGTGTCTGTCGCCTGGGAGAGCAGTGCAGGGTTATGATTTCACAATGCCCCCTTAGGCAGAGCACAGACAAGGGTCTGTCACGACGGTGACCAGTACAGAGTTATGACCTGACAATGCCCACTTAGGCGGATCACAGACAAGGGTCTGTCACTTGGGTGACCAGTGCAGAGTCATGATGTCACAATGCCGCCATAGGCAGATCACAGAAGTGGGCCTGTCACCTGGGTCCCCATTGCACAGTTTTGATGTCACAATGCCACCTTAGGCAGATCACAGACAAGGGTCTGTCACCTGGGTGACCAGTGCAGAGTTATGATGTCACAATGACCCCTTAGGCAGATAACGAACAAGGGTCTGTCGTAAGGGTGACGAGTGCAGTGTTGTGATGTCAAAATGCCCCCTTAGGCAGATCACAGACAAGGTTCTGTCGCCTGGGTGACCAGTGCAGAGTCCTGATATCACAATGCCCCCTTAGGCAGATCACAGAAAAGGGAATGTGACCTGGTTGCCATTGCAGAGTTATGATGTCACAATGTCGCCTTAGGCACATCACAGACAAGCGCCTGTCACCTGGGTGACCAGTGCAGCGTTATGATGTCACAATGACCCTTTGGCAGATCACAGACAAGGGTCTGTCACCTGGGTGACCATTGCAGAGTTATGATGTCACAATGCCCCCTTAGGCAGATCACAGTCAAGAGTCTGCACCTGGGCGACCAGTGCGGAGTTATGATATCACAATGCCCCCTAAGGCAGATCACAGACAAGGGTCTGTCACCTGGGTGACCAGTGCGGAGTTATGATGTCACAATGCCCCCTTAGGCAGATCACAGACAAGGGTCTGTCTCCTGGGTGACCAGTGGTGTATTATGTTGTCACAATGACCCCTTAGGCAGACCACAGACAAGGGCCTGTCACCTGGGTGACCCGTGCAGTGTTATGATGTCACAATGCCCCCTTAGGCAGATCACAGTTAATGGACTGTCACCTGGGTGACCAGTGCAGAGTTATGATGTCACAATGCCCCCTTAGGCAGATCACAGTTAATGGACTGTCACCTGGGTGACCAGTGCAGAGTTATGATGTCACAATGCCCCCTTAGGCAGATCAAAGGAAAGGGTCTGTCACCTGGGTGACCAGTGCAGTGTTATCATTTCACAGTGCCCACTTAGGCAGATAAAATCCAGGGTCTGTCACCTCAGTGACCAGTGCAGAGTTATGACGTCACAATGACCCCTTAGGCTGATCAACGACCAGGGTCTGTCACCTGGGTGACCAGTGCAGAGTTCTCATGTCACAATGCTGCCTTAGGCAGATGAAAGAAAAGGGTGTGTCACCTGGGTGACTAGTGCAGTATTATGATGTCACAGTGACCCCTTAGGGAGATCAAAGACAAGGGTCTATCACCTGGATGACCAGGGCAGAGTTATGATGTCACTATGCCAACTTAGGCAGTTCACAGACAAGTGTCTGTCACCTGGGTGAGCAGTGCAGAATTATGATGTCACAATGCCCCCTTAGGCAGATAACAGATAAGGGTCTGTCACCTGGGTGACCATTGCAGAGTTATGATGTCACAATGACCCGTTAGGCAGATCAAAGACCAGGGTCTGTATCCTGGGTGACCAGTGAAGAGTTATGATGTCACAATACACCTTAGGCAGACCACAGACGAGGGTCTGTCACCTGGGTGACCAGTGCAGAGTTATGATGTCACAATGACCCCTTAGGCAGATTACAGACAAGGTTCTGTCACCTGGGTGACCAGTGCAGTGTTATGATGTCACAATGTCCCCTTAGGGAGATCACAGACAAGGGTCTGTCACCAGGGCCACAAGTGCAGAGTTAGGATGTCACAATGCTACCTTGGGCAGATGAAGGAAAAGGGTCTGTCACCTGGGTGACCAGTGCAGTGTTATGATGTCACAATGACCCCTTAGGCAGATCAAAGACAAGGGTCTGTCACCTGGATGACCAGGACAGAGTTATGATGTCCCAATGCTGCCTTAGGAAGATCACAGACAAGGGTCTATCACCTGGCTGAGCAGTGCAGAATTATGATGTCACAATGCCCCCTTAGGCAAAAAACAGACAAGGGTCTGTCACCTGGGTGACCCGTGAAGAGTAATGATGTCACAATGCACCCTTAGGCAGACCACAGACAATGGCTTGTCACCTGGGTGACCCGTGCAGAGTTATGATGTCACAATGCACCCTTAGGCAGATCACAGACAAGGGTCTGTCACCTGGGTGACCCATGCGGAATTATGATGTCACAGTGCCCCTTAGGCAGATGACAGACAAGTGTCTGTCGCCTGGGAGAGCAGTGCAGGGTTATGATTTCACAATGCCCCCTTAGGCAGAGCACAGACAAGGGTCTGTCACGACGGTGACCAGTACAGAGTTATGACCTGACAATGCCCACTTAGGCGGATCACAGACAAGGGTCTGTCACTTGGGTGACCAGTGCAGAGTCATGATGTCACAATGCCGCCATAGGCAGATCACAGAAGTGGGCCTGTCACCTGGGTCCCCATTGCACAGTTTTGATGTCACAATGCCACCTTAGGCAGATCACAGACAAGGGTCTGTCACCTGGGTGACCAGTGCAGAGTTATGATGTCACAATGACCCCTTAGGCAGATAACAAACAAGGGTCTGTCGTAAGGGTGACGAGTGCAGTGTTGTGATGTCAAAATGCCCCCTTAGGCAGATCACAGACAAGGTTCTGTCGCCTGGGTGACCAGTGCAGAGTCCTGATATCACAATGCCCCCTTAGGCAGATCACAGAAAAGGGAATGTGACCTGGTTGCCCATTGCAGAGTTATGATGTCACAATGTCGCCTTAGGCACATCACAGACAAGCGCCTGTCACCTGGGTGACCAGTGCAGCGTTATGATGTCACAATGACCCTTTGGCAGATCACAGACAAGGGTCTGTCACCTGGGGGACCGGTGCAGATTTATGATGTCCCAATGACTCCTTAGGCAGATCAAAGACAAGGGTCTGTCACCTGGGTGACCATTGCAGAGTTATGATGTCACAATGC
The DNA here is from genome assembly GCF_029281585.2 of Gorilla gorilla gorilla. Taxonomy (NCBI): domain Eukaryota; kingdom Metazoa; phylum Chordata; class Mammalia; order Primates; family Hominidae; genus Gorilla; species Gorilla gorilla. The sequence goes on from NC_073241.2 coordinate 23,967,997, forward strand.
CCCCTTAGGCAGATCACAGTCAAGAGTCTGCACCTGGGCGACCAGTGCGGAGTTGTGATATCACAATGCCCCCTAAGGCAGATCACAGACAAGGGTCTGTCACCTGGGTGACCAGTGCGGAGTTATGATGTCACAATGCCCCCTTAGGCAGATCACAGACAAGGGTCTGTCTCCTGGGTGACCAGTGGTGTATTATGTTGTCACAATGACCCCTTAGGCAGACCACAGACAAGGGCCTGTCACCTGGGTGACCCGTGCAGTGTTATGATGTCACAATGCCCCCTTAGGCAGATCACAGTTAATGGACTGTCACCTGGGTGACCAGTGCAGAGTTATGATGTCACAATGCCCCCTTAGGCAGATCACAGTTAATGGACTGTCACCTGGGTGACCAGTGCAGAGTTATGATGTCACAATGCCCCCTTAGGCAGATCAAAGGAAAGGGTCTGTCACCTGGGTGACCAGTGCAGTGTTATCATTTCACAGTGCCCACTTAGGCAGATAAAATCCAGGGTCTGTCACCTCAGTGACCAGTGCAGAGTTATGACGTCACAATGACCCCTTAGGCTGATCAACGACCAGGGTCTGTCACCTGGGTGACCAGTGCAGAGTTCTCATGTCACAATGCTGCCTTAGGCAGATGAAAGAAAAGGGTGTGTCACCTGGGTGACTAGTGCAGTATTATGATGTCACAGTGACCCCTTAGGGAGATCAAAGACAAGGGTCTATCACCTGGATGACCAGGGCAGAGTTATGATGTCACTATGCCAACTTAGGCAGTTCACAGACAAGTGTCTGTCACCTGGGTGAGCAGTGCAGAATTATGATGTCACAATGCCCCCTTAGGCAGATAACAGATAAGGGTCTGTCACCTGGGTGACCATTGCAGAGTTATGATGTCACAATGACCCGTTAGGCAGATCAAAGACCAGGGTCTGTATCCTGGGTGACCAGTGAAGAGTTATGATGTCACAATACACCTTAGGCAGACCACAGACGAGGGTCTGTCACCTGGGTGACCAGTGCAGAGTTATGATGTCACAATGACCCCTTAGGCAGATTACAGACAAGGTTCTGTCACCTGGGTGACCAGTGCAGTGTTATGATGTCACAATGTCCCCTTAGGGAGATCACAGACAAGGGTCTGTCACCAGGGCCACAAGTGCAGAGTTAGGATGTCACAATGCTACCTTGGGCAGATGAAGGAAAAGGGTCTGTCACCTGGGTGACCAGTGCAGTGTTATGATGTCACAATGACCCCTTAGGCAGATCAAAGACAAGGGTCTGTCACCTGGATGACCAGGACAGAGTTATGATGTCCCAATGCTGCCTTAGGAAGATCACAGACAAGGGTCTATCACCTGGCTGAGCAGTGCAGAATTATGATGTCACAATGCCCCCTTAGGCAAAAAACAGACAAGGGTCTGTCACCTGGGTGACCCGTGAAGAGTAATGATGTCACAATGCACCCTTAGGCAGACCACAGACAATGGCTTGTCACCTGGGTGACCCGTGCAGAGTTATGATGTCACAATGCACCCTTAGGCAGATCACAGACAAGGGTCTGTCACCTGGGTGACCCATGCGGAATTATGATGTCACAGTGCCCCTTAGGCAGATGACAGACAAGTGTCTGTCGCCTGGGAGAGCAGTGCAGGGTTATGATTTCACAATGCCCCCTTAGGCAGAGCACAGACAAGGGTCTGTCACCACGGTGACCAGTACAGAGTTATGACCTGACAATGCCCACTTAGGCGGATCACAGACAAGGGTCTGTCACTTGGGTGACCAGTGCAGAGTCATGATGTCACAATGCCGCCATAGGCAGATCACAGAAGTGGGCCTGTCACCTGGGTCCCCATTGCACAGTTTTGATGTCACAATGCCACCTAAGGCAGATCACAGACAAGGGTCTGTCACCTGGGTGACCAGTGCAGAGTTATGATGTCACAATGACCCCTTAGGCAGATAACGAACAAGGGTCTGTCGTAAGGGTGACGAGTGCAGTGTTGTGATGTCAAAATGCCCCCTTAGGCAGATCACAGACAAGGTTCTGTCGCCTGGGTGACCAGTGCAGAGTCCTGATATCACAATGCCCCCTTAGGCAGATCACAGAAAAGGGAATGTGACCTGGTTGCCCATTGCAGAGTTATGATGTCACAATGTCGCCTTAGGCACATCACAGACAAGCGCCTGTCACCTGGGTGACCAGTGCAGCGTTATGATGTCACAATGACCCTTTGGCAGATCACAGACAAGGGTCTGTCACCTGGGGGACCGGTGCAGATTTATGATGTCCCAATGACTCCTTAGGCAGATCAAAGACAAGGGTCTGTCACCTGGGTGACCATTGCAGAGTTATGATGTCACAATGCCCCCTTAGGCAGATCACAGTCAAGAGTCTGCACCTGGGCGACCAGTGCGGAGTTATGATATCACAATGCCCCCTAAGGCAGATCACAGACAAGGGTCTGTCACCTGGGTGACCAGTGCGGAGTTATGATGTCACAATGCCCCCTTAGGCAGATCACAGACAAGGGTCTGTCTCCTGGGTGACCAGTGGTGTATTATGTTGTCACAATGACCCCTTAGGCAGATCACAGACAAGGGCCTGTCACCTGGGTGACCCGTGCAGTGTTATGATGTCACAATGCCCCCTTAGGCAGATCACAGTTAATGGACTGTCACCTGGGTGACCAGTGCAGAGTTATGATGTCACAATGCCCCCTTAGGCAGATCAAAGAAAAGGGTCTGTCACCTGGGTGACCAGTGCAGTGTTATCATTTCACAGTGCCCACTTAGGCAGATAAAATCCAGGGTCTGTCACCTCAGTGACCAGTGCAGAGTTATGACGTCACAATGACCCCTTAGGCTGATCAACGACCAGGGTCTGTCACCTGGGTGACCAGTGCAGAGTTCTCATGTCACAATGCTGCCTTAGGCAGATGAAAGAAAAGGGTGTGTCACCTGGGTGACTAGTGCAGTATTATGATGTCACAGTGACCCCTTAGGGAGATCAAAGACAAGGGTCTATCACCTGGATGACCAGGGCAGAGTTATGATGTCACTATGCCAACTTAGGCAGTTCACAGACAAGTGTCTGTCACCTGGGTGAGCAGTGCAGAATTATGATGTCACAATGCCCCCTTAGGCAGATAACAGATAAGGGTCTGTCACCTGGGTGACCATTGCAGAGTTATGATGTCACAATGACCCGTTAGGCAGATCAAAGACCAGGGTCTGTATCCTGGGTGACCAGTGAAGAGTTATGATGTCACAATACACCTTAGGCAGACCACAGACGAGGGTCTGTCACCTGGGTGACCAGTGCAGAGTTATGATGTCACAATGACCCCTTAGGCAGATTACAGACAAGGTTCTGTCACCTGGGTGACCAGTGCAGTGTTATGATGTCACAATGTCCCCTTAGGGAGATCACAGACAAGGGTCTGTCACCAGGGCCACAAGTGCAGAGTTAGGATGTCACAATGCTACCTTGGGCAGATGAAGGAAAAGGGTCTGTCACCTGGGTGACCAGTGCAGTGTTATGATGTCACAATGACCCCTTAGGCAGATCAAAGACAAGGGTCTGTCACCTGGATGACCAGGACAGAGTTATGATGTCCCAATGCTGCCTTAGGAAGATCACAGACAAGGGTCTATCACCTGGCTGAGCAGTGCAGAATTATGATGTCACAATGCCCCCTTAGGCAAAAAACAGACAAGGGTCTGTCACCTGGGTGACCCGTGAAGAGTAATGATGTCACAATGCACCCTTAGGCAGACCACAGACAATGGCTTGTCACCTGGGTGACCCGTGCAGAGTTATGATGTCACAATGCACCCTTAGGCAGATCACAGACAAGGGTCTGTCACCTGGGTGACCCATGCGGAATTATGATGTCACAGTGCCCCTTAGGCAGATGACAGACAAGTGTCTGTCGCCTGGGAGAGCAGTGCAGGGTTATGATTTCACAATGCCCCCTTAGGCAGAGCACAGACAAGGGTCTGTCACGACGGTGACCAGTACAGAGTTATGACCTGACAATGCCCACTTAGGCGGATCACAGACAAGGGTCTGTCACTTGGGTGACCAGTGCAGAGTCATGATGTCACAATGCCGCCATAGGCAGATCACAGAAGTGGGCCTGTCACCTGGGTCCCCATTGCACAGTTTTGATGTCACAATGCCACCTTAGGCAGATCACAGACAAGGGTCTGTCACCTGGGTGACCAGTGCAGAGTTATGATGTCACAATGACCCCTTAGGCAGATAACAAACAAGGGTCTGTCGTAAGGGTGACGAGTGCAGTGTTGTGATGTCAAAATGCCCCCTTAGGCAGATCACAGACAAGGTTCTGTCGCCTGGGTGACCAGTGCAGAGTCCTGATATCACAATGCCCCCTTAGGCAGATCACAGAAAAGGGAATGTGACCTGGTTGCCCATTGCAGAGTTATGATGTCACAATGTCGCCTTAGGCACATCACAGACAAGCGCCTGTCACCTGGGTGACCAGTGCAGCGTTATGATGTCACAATGACCCTTTGGCAGATCACAGACAAGGGTCTGTCACCTGGGGGACCGGTGCAGATTTATGATGTCCCAATGACTCCTTAGGCAGATCAAAGACAAGGGTCTGTCACCTGGGTGACCATTGCAGAGTTATGATGTCACAATGCCCCCTTAGGCAGATCACAGTCAAGAGTCTGCACCTGGGCGACCAGTGCGGAGTTGTGATATCACAATGCCCCCTAAGGCAGATCACAGACAAGGGTCTGTCACCTGGGTGACCAGTGCGGAGTTATGATGTCACAATGCCCCCTTAGGCAGATCACAGACAAGGGTATGTCTCCTGGGTGACCAGTGGTGTATTATGTTGTCACAATGACCCCTTAGGCAGATCACAGACAAGGGCCTGTCACCTGGGTGACCCGTGCAGTGTTATGATGTCACAATGCCCCCTTAGGCAGATCACAGTTAATGGACTGTCACCTGGGTGACCAGTGCAGAGTTATGATGTCACAATGCCCCCTTAGGCAGATCAAAGAAAAGGGTCTGTCACCTGGGTGACCAGTGCAGTGTTATCATTTCACAGTGCCCACTTAGGCAGATAAAATCCAGGGTCTGTCACCTCAGTGACCAGTGCAGAGTTATGACGTCACAATGACCCCTTAGGCTGATCAACGACCAGGGTCTGTCACCTGGGTGACCAGTGCAGAGTTCTCATGTCACAATGCTGCCTTAGGCAGATGAAAGAAAAGGGTGTGTCACCTGGGTGACTAGTGCAGTATTATGATGTCACAGTGACCCCTTAGGGAGATCAAAGACAAGGGTCTATCACCTGGATGACCAGGGCAGAGTTATGATGTCACTATGCCAACTTAGGCAGTTCACAGACAAGTGTCTGTCACCTGGGTGAGCAGTGCAGAATTATGATGTCACAATGCCCCCTTAGGCAGATAACAGATAAGGGTCTGTCACCTGGGTGACCATTGCAGAGTTATGATGTCACAATGACCCGTTAGGCAGATCAAAGACCAGGGTCTGTATCCTGGGTGACCAGTGAAGAGTTATGATGTCACAATACACCTTAGGCAGACCACAGACGAGGGTCTGTCACCTGGGTGACCAGTGCAGAGTTATGATGTCACAATGACCCCTTAGGCAGATTACAGACAAGGTTCTGTCACCTGGGTGACCAGTGCAGTGTTATGATGTCACAATGTCCCCTTAGGGAGATCACAGACAAGGGTCTGTCACCAGGGCCACAAGTGCAGAGTTAGGATGTCACAATGCTACCTGGGGCAGATGAAGGAAAAGGGTCTGTCACCTGGGTGACCAGTGCAGTGTTATGATGTCACAATGACCCCTTAGGCAGATCAAAGACAAGGGTCTGTCACCTGGATGACCAGGACAGAGTTATGATGTCCCAATGCTGCCTTAGGAAGATCACAGACAAGGGTCTATCACCTGGCTGAGCAGTGCAGAATTATGATGTCACAATGCCCCCTTAGGCAAAAAACAGACAAGGGTCTGTCACCTGGGTGACCCGTGAAGAGTAATGATGTCACAATGCACCCTTAGGCAGACCACAGACAATGGCTTGTCACCTGGGTGACCCGTGCAGAGTTATGATGTCACAATGCACCCTTAGGCAGATCACAGACAAGGGTCTGTCACCTGGGTGACCCATGCGGAATTATGATGTCACAGTGCCCCTTAGGCAGATGACAGACAAGTGTCTGTCGCCTGGGAGAGCAGTGCAGGGTTATGATTTCACAATGCCCCCTTAGGCAGAGCACAGACAAGGGTCTGTCACCACGGTGACCAGTACAGAGTTATGACCTGACAATGCCCACTTAGGCGGATCACAGACAAGGGTCTGTCACTTGGGTGACCAGTGCAGAGTCATGATGTCACAATGCCGCCATAGGCAGATCACAGAAGTGGGCCTGTCACCTGGGTCCCCATTGCACAGTTTTGATGTCACAATGCCACCTTAGGCAGATCACAGACAAGGGTCTGTCACCTGGGTGACCAGTGCAGAGTTATGATGTCACAATGACCCCTTAGGCAGATAACGAACAAGGGTCTGTCGTAAGGGTGACGAGTGCAGTGTTGTGATGTCAAAATGCCCCCTTAGGCAGATCACAGACAAGGTTCTGTCGCCTGGGTGACCAGTGCAGAGTCCTGATATCACAATGCCCCCTTAGGCAGATCACAGAAAAGGGAATGTGACCTGGTTGCCCATTGCAGAGTTATGATGTCACAATGTCGCCTTAGGCACATCACAGACAAGCGCCTGTCACCTGGGTGACCAGTGCAGCGTTATGATGTCACAATGACCCTTTGGCAGATCACGGACAAGGGTCTGTCACCTGGGGGACCGGTGCAGATTTATGATGTCCCAATGACTCCTTAGGCAGATCAAAGACAAGGGTCTGTCACCTGGGTGACCATTGCAGAGTTATGATGTCACAATGCCCCCTTAGGCAGATCACAGTCAAGAGTCTGCACCTGGGCGACCAGTGCGGAGTTATGATATCACAATGCCCCCTAAGGCAGATCACAGACAAGGGTCTGTCACCTGGGTGACCAGTGCGGAGTTATGATGTCACAATGCCCCCTTAGGCAGATCACAGACAAGGGTCTGTCTCCTGGGTGACCAGTGGTGTATTATGTTGTCACAATGACCCCTTAGGCAGATCACAGACAAGGGCCTGTCACCTGGGTGACCCGTGCAGTGTTATGATGTCACAATGCCCCCTTAGGCAGATCACAGTTAATGGACTGTCACCTGGGTGACCAGTGCAGAGTTATGATGTCACAATGCCCCCTTAGGCAGATCAAAGGAAAGGGTCTGTCACCTGGGTGACCAGTGCAGTGTTATCATTTCACAGTGCCCACTTAGGCAGATAAAATCCAGGGTCTGTCACCTCAGTGACCAGTGCAGAGTTATGACGTCACAATGACCCCTTAGGCTGATCAACGACCAGGGTCTGTCACCTGGGTGACCAGTGCAGAGTTCTCATGTCACAATGCTGCCTTAGGCAGATGAAAGAAAAGGGTGTGTCACCTGGGTGACTAGTGCAGTATTATGATGTCACAGTGACCCCTTAGGGAGATCAAAGACAAGGGTCTATCACCTGGATGACCAGGGCAGAGTTATGATGTCACTATGCCAACTTAGGCAGTTCACAGACAAGTGTCTGTCACCTGGGTGAGCAGTGCAGAATTATGATGTCACAATGCCCCCTTAGGCAGATAACAGATAAGGGTCTGTCACCTGGGTGACCATTGCAGAGTTATGATGTCACAATGACCCGTTAGGCAGATCAAAGACCAGGGTCTGTATCCTGGGTGACCAGTGAAGAGTTATGATGTCACAATACACCTTAGGCAGACCACAGACGAGGGTCTGTCACCTGGGTGACCAGTGCAGAGTTATGATGTCACAATGACCCCTTAGGCAGATTACAGACAAGGTTCTGTCACCTGGGTGACCAGTGCAGTGTTATGATGTCACAATGTCCCCTTAGGGAGATCACAGACAAGGGTCTGTCACCAGGGCCACAAGTGCAGAGTTAGGATGTCACAATGCTACCTTGGGCAGATGAAGGAAAAGGGTCTGTCACCTGGGTGACCAGTGCAGTGTTATGATGTCACAATGACCCCTTAGGCAGATCAAAGACAAGGGTCTGTCACCTGGATGACCAGGACAGAGTTATGATGTCCCAATGCTGCCTTAGGAAGATCACAGACAAGGGTCTATCACCTGGCTGAGCAGTGCAGAATTATGATGTCACAATGCCCCCTTAGGCAAAAAACAGACAAGGGTCTGTCACCTGGGTGACCCGTGAAGAGTAATGATGTCACAATGCACCCTTAGGCAGACCACAGACAATGGCTTGTCACCTGGGTGACCCGTGCAGAGTTATGATGTCACAATGCACCCTTAGGCAGATCACAGACAAGGGTCTGTCACCTGGGTGACCCATGCGGAATTATGATGTCACAGTGCCCCTTAGGCAGATGACAGACAAGTGTCTGTCGCCTGGGAGAGCAGTGCAGGGTTATGATTTCACAATGCCCCCTTAGGCAGAGCACAGACAAGGGTCTGTCACCACGGTGACCAGTACAGAGTTATGACCTGACAATGCCCACTTAGGCGGATCACAGACAAGGGTCTGTCACTTGGGTGACCAGTGCAGAGTCATGATGTCACAATGCCGCCATAGGCAGATCACAGAAGTGGGCCTGTCACCTGGGTCCCCATTGCACAGTTTTGATGTCACAATGCCACCTTAGGCAGATCACAGACAAGGGTCTGTCACCTGGGTGACCAGTGCAGAGTTATGATGTCACAATGACCCCTTAGGCAGATAACGAACAAGGGTCTGTCGTAAGGGTGACGAGTGCAGTGTTGTGATGTCAAAATGCCCCCTTAGGCAGATCACAGACAAGGTTCTGTCGCCTGGGTGACCAGTGCAGAGTCCTGATAACACAATGCCCCCTTAGGCAGATCACAGAAAAGGGAATGTGACCTGGTTGCCCACTGCAGAGTTATGATGTCACAATGTCGCCTTAGGCACATCACAGACAAGCGCCTGTCACCTGGGTGACCAGTGCAGCGTTATGATGTCACAATGACCCTTTGGCAGATCACAGACAAGGGTCTGTCACCTGGGGGACCGGTGCAGATTTATGATGTCCCAATGACTCCTTAGGCAGATCAAAGACAAGGGTCTGTCACCTGGGTGACCATTGCAGAGTTATGATGTCACAATGCCCCCTTAGGCAGATCACAGTCAAGAGTCTGCACCTGGGCGACCAGTGCGGAGTTATGATATCACAATGCCCCCTAAGGCAGATCACAGACAAGGGTCTGTCACCTGGGTGACCAGTGCGGAGTTATGATGTCACAATGCCTCCTTAGGCAGATCACAGACAAGGGTCTGTCTCCTGGGTGACCAGTGGTGTATTATGTTGTCACAATGACCCCTTAGGCAGATCACAGACAAGGGCCTGTCACCTGGGTGACCCGTGCAGTGTTATGATGTCACAATGCCCCCTTAGGCAGATCACAGTTAATGGACTGTCACCTGGGTGACCAGTGCAGAGTTATGATGTCACAATGCCCCCTTAGGCAGATCAAAGGAAAGGGTCTGTCACCTGGGTGACCAGTGCAGTGTTATCATTTCACAGTGCCCACTTAGGCAGATAAAATCCAGGGTCTGTCACCTCAGTGACCAGTGCAGAGTTATGACGTCACAATGACCCCTTAGGCTGATCAACGACCAGGGTCTGTCACCTGGGTGACCAGTGCAGAGTTCTCATGTCACAATGCTGCCTTAGGCAGATGAAAGAAAAGGGTGTGTCACCTGGGTGACTAGTGCAGTATTATGATGTCACAGTGACCCCTTAGGGAGATCAAAGACAAGGGTCTATCACCTGGATGACCAGGGCAGAGTTATGATGTCACTATGCCAACTTAGGCAGTTCACAGACAAGTGTCTGTCACCTGGGTGAGCAGTGCAGAATTATGATGTCACAATGCCCCCTTAGGCAGATAACAGATAAGGGTCTGTCACCTGGGTGACCATTGCAGAGTTATGATGTCACAATGACCCGTTAGGCAGATCAAAGACCAGGGTCTGTATCCTGGGTGACCAGTGAAGAGTTATGATGTCACAATACACCTTAGGCAGACCACAGACGAGGGTCTGTCACCTGGGTGACCAGTGCAGAGTTATGATGTCACAATGACCCCTTAGGCAGATTACAGACAAGGTTCTGTCACCTGGGTGACCAGTGCAGTGTTATGATGTCACAATGTCCCCTTAGGGAGATCACAGACAAGGGTCTGTCACCAGGGCCACAAGTGCAGAGTTAGGATATCACAATGCTACCTTGGGCAGATGAAGGAAAAGGGTCTGTCACCTGGGTGACCAGTGCAGTGTTATGATGTCACAATGACCCCTTAGGCAGATCAAAGACAAGGGTCTGTCACCTGGATGACCAGGACAGAGTTATGATGTCCCAATGCTGCCTTAGGAAGATCACAGACAAGGGTCTATCACCTGGCTGAGCAGTGCAGAATTATGATGTCACAATGCCCCCTTAGGCAAAAAACAGACAAGGGTCTGTCACCTGGGTGACCCGTGAAGAGTAATGATGTCACAATGCACCCTTAGGCAGACCACAGACAATGGCTTGTCACCTGGGTGACCCGTGCAGAGTTATGATGTCACAATGCACCCTTAGGCAGATCACAGACAAGGGTCTGTCACCTGGGTGACCCATGCGGAATTATGATGTCACAGTGCCCCTTAGGCAGATGACAGACAAGTGTCTGTCGCCTGGGAGAGCAGTGCAGGGTTATGATTTCACAATGCCCCCTTAGGCAGAGCACAGACAAGGGTCTGTCACCACGGTGACCAGTACAGAGTTATGACCTGACAATGCCCACTTAGGCGGATCACAGACAAGGGTCTGTCACTTGGGTGACCAGTGCAGAGTCATGATGTCACAATGCCGCCATAGGCAGATCACAGAAGTGGGCCTGTCACCTGGGTCCCCATTGCACAGTTTTGATGTCACAATGCCACCTTAGGCAGATCACAGACAAGGGTCTGTCACCTGGGTGACCAGTGCAGAGTTATGATGTCACAATGACCCCTTAGGCAGATAACGAACAAGGGTCTGTCGTAAGGGTGACGAGTGCAGTGTTGTGATGTCAAAATGCCCCCTTAGGCAGATCACAGACAAGGTTCTGTCGCCTGGGTGACCAGTGCAGAGTTCTGATATCACAATGCCCCCTTAGGCAGATCACAGAAAAGGGAATGTGACCTGGTTGCCCATTGCAGAGTTATGATGTCACAATGTCGCCTTAGGCACATCACAGACAAGCGCCTGTCACCTGGGTGACCAGTGCAGCGTTATGATGTCACAATGACCCTTTGGCAGATCACAGACAAGGGTCTGTCACCTGGGGGACCGGTGCAGATTTATGATGTCCCAATGACTCCTTAGGCAGATCAAAGACAAGGGTCTGTCACCTGGGTGACCATTGCAGAGTTATGATGTCACAATGCCCCCTTAGGCAGATCACAGTCAAGAGTCTGCATCTGGGCGACCAGTGCGGAGTTATGATATCACAATGCCCCCTAAGGCAGATCACAGACAAGGGTCTGTCACCTGGGTGACCAGTGCGGAGTTATGATGTCACAATGCCCCCTTAGGCAGATCACAGACAAGGGTCTGTCTCCTGGGTGACCAGTGGTGTATTATGTTGTCACAATGACCCCTTAGGCACATCACAGACAAGGGCCTGTCACCTGGGTGACCCGTGCAGTGTTATGATGTCACAATGCCCCCTTAGGCAGATCACAGTTAATGGACTGTCACCTGGGTGACCAGTGCAGAGTTATGATGCCACAATGCCCCCTTAGGCAGATCAAAGGAAAGGGTCTGTCACCTGGGTGACCAGTGCAGTGTTATCATTTCACAGTGCCCACTTAGGCAGATAAAATCCAGGGTCTGTCACCTCAGTGACCAGTGCAGAGTTATGACGTCACAATGACCCCTTAGGCTGATCAACGACCAGGGTCTGTCACCTGGGTGACCAGTGCAGAGTTCTCATGTCACAATGCTGCCTTAGGCAGATGAAAGAAAAGGGTGTGTCACCTGGGTGACTAGTGCAGTATTATGATGTCACAGTGACCCCTTAGGGAGATCAAAGACAAGGGTCTATCACCTGGATGACCAGGGCAGAGTTATGATGTCACTATGCCAACTTAGGCAGTTCACAGACAAGTGTCTGTCACCTGGGTGAGCAGTGCAGAATTATGATGTCACAATGCCCCCTTAGGCAGATAACAGATAAGGGTCTGTCACCTGGGTGACCATTGCAGAGTTATGATGTCACAATGACCCGTTAGGCAGATCAAAGACCAGGGTCTGTATCCTGGGTGACCAGTGAAGAGTTATGATGTCACAATACACCTTAGGCAGACCACAGACGAGGGTCTGTCACCTGGGTGACCAGTGCAGAGTTATGATGTCACAATGACCCCTTAGGCAGATTACAGACAAGGTTCTGTCACCTGGGTGACCAGTGCAGTGTTATGATGTCACAATGTCCCCTTAGGGAGATCACAGACAAGGGTCTGTCACCAGGGCCACAAGTGCAGAGTTAGGATGTCACAATGCTACCTTGGGCAGATGAAGGAAAAGGGTCTGTCACCTGGGTGACCAGTGCAGTGTTATGATGTCACAATGACCCCTTAGGCAGATCAAAGACAAGGGTCTGTCACCTGGATGACCAGGACAGAGTTATGATGTCCCAATGCTGCCTTAGGAAGATCACAGACAAGGGTCTATCACCTGGCTGAGCAGTGCAGAATTATGATGTCACAATGCCCCCTTAGGCAAAAAACAGACAAGGGTCTGTCACCTGGGTGACCCGTGAAGAGTAATGATGTCACAATGCACCCTTAGGCAGACCACAGACAATGGCTTGTCACCTGGGTGACCCGTGCAGAGTTATGATGTCACAATGCACCCTTAGGCAGATCACAGACAAGGGTCTGTCACCTGGGTGACCCATGCGGAATTATGATGTCACAGTGCCCCTTAGGCAGATGACAGACAAGTGTCTGTCGCCTGGGAGAGCAGTGCAGGGTTATGATTTCACAATGCCCCCTTAGGCAGAGCACAGACAAGGGTCTGTCACCACGGTGACCAGTACAGAGTTATGACCTGACAATGCCCACTTAGGCGGATCACAGACAAGGGTCTGTCACTTGGGTGACCAGTGCAGAGTCATGATGTCACAATGCCGCCATAGGCAGATCACAGAAGTGGGCCTGTCACCTGGGTCCCCATTGCACAGTTTTGATGTCACAATGCCACCTTAGGCAGATCACAGACAAGGGTCTGTCACCTGGGTGACCAGTGCAGAGTTATGATGTCACAATGACCCCTTAGGCAGATAACGAACAAGGGTCTGTCGTAAGGGTGACGAGTGCAGTGTTGTGATGTCAAAATGCCCCCTTAGGCAGATCACAGACAAGGTTCTGTCGCCTGGGTGACCAGTGCAGAGTCCTGATATCACAATGCCCCCTTAGGCAGATCACAGAAAAGGGAATGTGACCTGGTTGCCCATTGCAGAGTTATGATGTCACAATGTCGCCTTAGGCACATCACAGACAAGCGCCTGTCACCTGGGTGACCAGTGCAGCGTTATGATGTCACAATGACCCTTTGGCAGATCACAGACAAGGGTCTGTCACCTGGGGGACCGGTGCAGATTTATGATGTCCCAATGACTCCTTAGGCAGATCAAAGACAAGGGTCTGTCACCTGGGTGACCATTGCAGAGTTATGATGTCACAATGCCCCCTTAGGCAGATCACAGTCAAGAGTCTGCACCTGGGCGACCAGTGCGGAGTTATGATATCACAATGCCCCCTAAGGCAGATCACAGACAAGGGTCTGTCACCTGGGTGACCAGTGCGGAGTTATGATGTCACAATGCCCCCTTAGGCAGATCACAGACAAGGGTCTGTCTCCTGGGTGACCAGTGGTGTATTATGTTGTCACAATGACCCCTTAGGCAGATCACAGACAAGGGCCTGTCACCTGGGTGACCCGTGCAGTGTTACGATGTCACAATGCCCCCTTAGGCAGATCACAGTTAATGGACTGTCACCTGGGTGACCAGTGCAGAGTTATGATGTCACAATGCCCCCTTAGGCAGATCAAAGGAAAGGGTCTGTCACCTGGGTGACCAGTGCAGTGTTATCATTTCACAGTGCCCACTTAGGCAGATAAAATCCAGGGTCTGTCACCTCAGTGACCAGTGCAGAGTTATGACGTCACAATGACCCCTTAGGCTGATCAACGACCAGGGTCTGTCACCTGGGTGACCAGTGCAGAGTTCTCATGTCACAATGCTGCCTTAGGCAGATGAAAGAAAAGGGTGTGTCACCTGGGTGACTAGTGCAGTATTATGATGTCACAGTGACCCCTTAGGGAGATCAAAGACAAGGGTCTATCACCTGGATGACCAGGGCAGAGTTATGATGTCACTATGCCAACTTAGGCAGTTCACAGACAAGTGTCTGTCACCTGGGTGAGCAGTGCAGAATTATGATGTCACAATGCCCCCTTAGGCAGATAACAGATAAGGGTCTGTCACCTGGGTGACCATTGCAGAGTTATGATGTCACAATGACCCGTTAGGCAGATCAAAGACCAGGGTCTGTATCCTGGGTGACCAGTGAAGAGTTATGATGTCACAATACACCTTAGGCAGACCACAGACGAGGGTCTGTCACCTGGGTGACCAGTGCAGAGTTATGATGTCACAATGACCCCTTAGGCAGATTACAGACAAGGTTCTGTCACCTGGGTGACCAGTGCAGTGTTATGATGTCACAATGTCCCCTTAGGGAGATCACAGACAAGGGTCTGTCACCAGGGCCACAAGTGCAGAGTTAGGATGTCACAATGCTACCTTGGGCAGATGAAGGAAAAGGGTCTGTCACCTGGGTGACCAGTGCAGTGTTATGATGTCACAATGACCCCTTAGGCAGATCAAAGACAAGGGTCTGTCACCTGGATGACCAGGACAGAGTTATGATGTCCCAATGCTGCCTTAGGAAGATCACAGACAAGGGTCTATCACCTGGCTGAGCAGTGCAGAATTATGATGTCACAATGTCCCCTTAGGCAAAAAACAGACAAGGGTCTGTCACCTGGGTGACCCGTGAAGAGTAATGATGTCACAATGCACCCTTAGGCAGACCACAGACAATGGCTTGTCACCTGGGTGACCCGTGCAGAGTTATGATGTCACAATGCACCCTTAGGCAGATCACAGACAAGGGTCTCTCACCTGGGTGACCCATGCGGAATTATGATGTCACAGTGCCCCTTAGGCAGATGACAGACAAGTGTCTGTCGCCTGGGAGAGCAGTGCAGGGTTATGATTTCACAATGCCCCCTTAGGCAGAGCACAGACAAGGGTCTGTCACCACGGTGACCAGTACAGAGTTATGACCTGACAATGCCCACTTAGGCGGATCACAGACAAGGGTCTGTCACTTGGGTGACCAGTGCAGAGTCATGATGTCACAATGCCGCCATAGGCAGATCACAGAAGTGGGCCTGTCACCTGGGTCCCCATTGCACAGTTTTGATGTCACAATGCCACCTTAGGCAGATCACAGACAAGGGTCTGTCACCTGGGTGACCAGTGCAGAGTTATGATGTCACAATGACCCCTTAGGCAGATAACGAACAAGGGTCTGTCGTAAGGGTGACGAGTGCAGTGTTGTGATGTCAAAATGCCCCCTTAGGCAGATCACAGACAAGGTTCTGTCGCCTGGGTGACCAGTGCAGAGTCCTGATATCACAATGCCCCCTTAGGCAGATCACAGAAAAGGGAATGTGACCTGGTTGCCCATTGCAGAGTTATGATGTCACAATGTCGCCTTAGGCACATCACAGACAAGCGCCTGTCACCTGGGTGACCAGTGCAGCGTTATGATGTCACAATGACCCTTTGGCAGATCACAGACAAGGGTCTGTCACCTGGGGGACCGGTGCAGATTTATGATGTCCCAATGACTCCTTAGGCAGATCAAAGACAAGGGTCTGTCACCTGGGTGACCATTGCAGAGTTATGATGTCACAATGCCCCCTTACGCAGATAACGAACAAGGGTCTGTCGTAAGGGTGACGAGTGCAGTGTTGTGATGTCAAAATGCCCCCTTAGGCAGATCACAGACAAGGTTCTGTCGCCTGGGTGACCAGTGCAGAGTCCTGATATCACAATGCCCCCTTAGGCAGATCACAGAAAAGGGAATGTGACCTGGTTGCCCATTGCAGAGTTATGATGTCACAATGTCGCCTTAGGCACATCACAGACAAGCGCCTGTCACCTGGGTGACCAGTGCAGCGTTATGATGTCACAATGACCCTTTGGCAGATCACAAACAAGGGTCTGTCACCTGGGGGACCGGTGCAGATTTATGATGTCCCAATGACTCCTTAGGCAGATCAAACACAAGGGTCTGTCACCTGGGTGACCATTGCAGACTTATGATGTCACAATGCCCCCTTAGGCAGATCACAGTCAAGAGTCTGCACCTGGGCGACCAGTGCGGAGTTATGATATCACAATGCCCCTAAGGCAGATCACAGACAAGGGTCTGTCACCTGGGTGACCAGTGCGGAGTTATGATGTCACAATGCCCCCTTAGGCAGATCACAGACAAGGGTCTGTCTCCTGGGTGACCCGTGCAGAGTTATGATGTCACAATGCACCCTTAGGCAGATCACAGACAAGGGTCTGTCACCTGGGTGACCCATGCGGAATTATGATGTCACAGTGCCCCTTAGGAAGATGACAGACAAGTGTCTGTCGCCTGGGAGAGCAGTGCAGGGTTATGATTTCACAATGCCCCCTTAGGCAGAGCACAGACAAGGGTCTGTCACCACGGTGACCAGTACAGAGTTATGACCTGACAATGCCCACTTAGGCGGATCACAGACAAGGGTCTGTCACTTGGGTGACCAGTGCAGAGTCATGATGTCACAATGCCGCCATAGGCAGATCACAGAAGTGGGCCTGTCACCTGGGTCCCCATTGCACAGTTTTGATGTCACAATGCCACCTTAGGCAGATCACAGACAAGGGTCTGTCACCTGGGTGACCAGTGCAGAGTTATGATGTCACAATGACCCCTTAGGCAGATAACGAACAAAGGTCTGTCGTAAGGGTGACGAGTGCAGTGTTGTGATGTCAAAATGCCCCCTTAGGCAGATCACAGACAAGGTTCTGTCGCCTGGGTGACCAGTGCAGAGTCCTGATATCACAATGCCCCCTTAGGCAGATCACAGAAAAGGGAATGTGACCTGGTTGCCCATTGCAGAGTTATGATGTCACAATGTCGCCTTAGGCACATCACAGACAAGCGCCTGTCACCTGGGTGACCAGTGCAGCGTTATGATGTCACAATGACCCTTTGGCAGATCACAGACAAGGGTCTGTCACCTGGGGGACCGGTGCAGATTTATGATGTCCCAATGACTCCTTAGGCAGATCAAAGACAAGGGTCTGTCACCTGGGTGACCATTGCAGAGTTATGATGTCACAATGCCCCCTTAGGCAGATCACAGTCAAGAGTCTGCACCTGGGCGACCAGTGCGGAGTTATGATATCACAATGCCCCCTAAGGCAGATCACAGACAAGGGTCTGTCACCTGGGTGACCAGTGCGGAGTTATGATGTCACAATGCCCCCTTAGGCAGATCACAGACAAGGGTCTGTCTCCTGGGTGACCAGTGGTGTATTATGTTGTCACAATGACCCCTTAGGCAGATCACAGACAAGGGCCTGTCACCTGGGTGACCCGTGCAGTGTTATGATGTCACAATGCCCCCTTAGGCAGATCACAGTTAATGGACTGTCACCTGGGTGACCAGTGCAGAGTTATGATGTCACAATGCCCCCTTAGGCAGATCAAAGAAAAGGGTCTGTCACCTGGGTGACCAGTGCAGTGTTATCATTTCACAGTGCCCACTTAGGCAGATAAAATCCAGGGTCTGTCACCTCAGTGACCAGTGCAGAGTTATGACGTCACAATGACCCCTTAGGCTGATCAACGACCAGGGTCTGTCACCTGGGTGACCAGTGCAGAGTTCTCATGTCACAATGCTGCCTTAGGCAGATGAAAGAAAAGGGTGTGTCACCTGGGTGACTAGTGCAGTATTATGATGTCACAGTGACCCCTTAGGGAGATCAAAGACAAGGGTCTATCACCTGGATGACCAGGGCAGAGTTATGATGTCACTATGCCAACTTAGGCAGTTCACAGACAAGTGTCTGTCACCTGGGTGAGCAGTGCAGAATTATGATGTCACAATGCCCCCTTAGGCAGATAACAGATAAGGGTCTGTCACCTGGGTGACCATTGCAGAGTTATGATGTCACAATGACCCGTTAGGCAGATCAAAGACCAGGGTCTGTATCCTGGGTGACCAGTGAAGAGTTATGATGTCACAATACACCTTAGGCAGACCACAGACGAGGGTCTGTCACCTGGGTGACCAGTGCAGAGTTATGATGTCACAATGACCCCTTAGGCAGATTACAGACAAGGTTCTGTCACCTGGGTGACCAGTGCAGTGTTATGATGTCACAATGTCCCCTTAGGGAGATCACAGACAAGGGTCTGTCACCAGGGCCACAAGTGCAGAGTTAGGATGTCACAATGCTACCTTGGGCAGATGAAGGAAAAGGGTCTGTCACCTGGGTGACCAGTGCAGTGTTATGATGTCACAATGACCCCTTAGGCAGATCAAAGACAAGGGTCTGTCACCTGGATGACCAGGACAGAGTTATGATGTCCCAATGCTGCCTTAGGAAGATCACAGACAAGGGTCTATCACCTGGCTGAGCAGTGCAGAATTATGATGTCACAATGCCCCCTTAGGCAAAAAACAGACAAGGGTCTGTCACCTGGGTGACCCGTGAAGAGTAATGATGCCACAATGCACCCTTAGGCAGACCACAGACAATGGCTTGTCACCTGGGTGACCCGTGCAGAGTTATGATGTCACAATGCACCCTTAGGCAGATCACAGACAAGGGTCTGTCACCTGGGTGACCCATGCGGAATTATGATGTCACAGTGCCCCTTAGGCAGATGACAGACAAGTGTCTGTCGCCTGGGAGAGCAGTGCAGGGTTATGATTTCACAATGCCCCCTTAGGCAGAGCACAGACAAGGGTCTGTCACCACGGTGACCAGTACAGAGTTATGACCTGACAATGCCCACTTAGGCGGATCACAGACAAGGGTCTGTCACTTGGGTGACCAGTGCAGAGTCATGATGTCACAATGCCGCCATAGGCAGATCACAGAAGTGGGCCTGTCACCTGGGTCCCCATTGCACAGTTTTGATGTCACAATGCCACCTTAGGCAGATCACAGACAAGGGTCTGTCACCTGGGTGACCAGTGCAGAGTTATGATGTCACAATGACCCCTTAGGCAGATAACGAACAAGGGTCTGACGTAAGGGTGACGAGTGCAGTGTTGTGATGTCAAAATGCCCCCTTAGGCAGATCACAGACAAGGTTCTGTCGCCTGGGTGACCAGTGCAGAGTCCTGATATCACAATGCCCCCTTAGGCAGGTCACAGAAAAGGGAATGTGACCTGGTTGCCCATTGCAGAGTTATGATGTCACAATGTCGCCTTAGGCACATCACAGACAAGCGCCTGTCACCTGGGTGACCAGTGCAGCGTTATGATGTCACAATGACCCTTTGGCAGATCACAGACAAGGGTCTGTCACCTGGGTGACCGGTGCAGATTTATGATGTCCCAATGACTCCTTAGGCAGATCAAAGACAAGGGTCTGTCACCTGGGTGACCATTGCAGAGTTATGATGTCACAATGCCCCCTTAGGCAGATCACAGTCAAGAGTCTGCACCTGGGCGACCAGTGCGGAGTTATGATATCACAATGCCCCCTAAGGCAGATCACAGACAAGGGTCTGTCACCGGGGTGACCAGTGCGGAGTTATGATGTCACAATGCCCCCTTAGGCAGATCACAGACAAGGGTCTGTCTCCTGGGTGACCAGTGGTGTATTATGTTGTCACAATGACCCCTTAGGCAGATCACAGACAAGGGCCTGTCACCTGGGTGACCCGTGCAGTGTTATGATGTCACAATGCCCCCTTAGGCAGATCACAGTTAATGGACTGTCACCTGGGTGACCAGTGCAGAGTTATGATGTCACAATGCCCCCTTAGGCAGATCAAAGGAAAGGGTCTGTCACCTGGGTGACCAGTGCAGTGTTATCATTTCACAGTGCCCACTTAGGCAGATAAAATCCAGGGTCTGTCACCTCAGTGACCAGTGCAGAGTTATGACGTCACAATGACCCCTTAGGCTGATCAACGACCAGGGTCTGTCACCTGGGTGACCAGTGCAGAGTTCTCATGTCACAATGCTGCCTTAGGCAGATGAAAGAAAAGGGTGTGTCACCTGGGTGACTAGTGCAGTATTATGATGTCACAGTGACCCCTTAGGGAGATCAAAGACAAGGGTCTATCACCTGGATGACCAGGGCAGAGTTATGATCTCACTATGCCAACTTAGGCAGTTCACAGACAAGTGTCTGTCACCTGGGTGAGCAGTGCAGAATTATGATGTCACAATGCCCCCTTAGGCAGATAACAGATAAGGGTCTGTCACCTGGGTGACCATTGCAGAGTTATGATGTCACAATGACCCGTTAGGCAGATCAAAGACCAGGGTCTGTATCCTGGGTGACCAGTGAAGAGTTATGATGTCACAATACACCTTAGGCAGACCACAGACGAGGGTCTGTCACCTGGGTGACCAGTGCAGAGTTATGATGTCACAATGACCCCTTAGGCAGATTACAGACAAGGTTCTGTCACCTGGGTGACCAGTGCAGTGTTATGATGTCACAATGTCCCCTTAGGGAGATCACAGACAAGGGTCTGTCACCAGGGCCACAAGTGCAGAGTTAGGATGTCACAATGCTACCTTGGGCAGATGAAGGAAAAGGGTCTGTCACCTGGGTGACCAGTGCAGTGTTATGATGTCACAATGACCCCTTAGGCAGATCAAAGACAAGGGTCTGTCACCTGGATGACCAGGACAGAGTTATGATGTCCCAATGCTGCCTTAGGAAGATCACAGACAAGGGTCTATCACCTGGCTGAGCAGTGCAGAATTATGATGTCACAATGCCCCCTTAGGCAAAAAACAGACAAGGGTCTGTCACCTGGGTGACCCGTGAAGAGTAATGATGTCACAATGCACCCTTAGGCAGACCACAGACAATGGCTTGTCACCTGGGTGACCCGTGCAGAGTTATGATGTCACAATGCACCCTTAGGCAGATCACAGACAAGGGTCTGTCACCTGGGTGACCCATGCGGAATTATGATGTCACAGTGCCCCTTAGGCAGATGACAGACAAGTGTCTGTCGCCTGGGAGAGCAGTGCAGGGTTATGATTTCACAATGCCCCCTTAGGCAGAGCACAGACAAGGGTCTGTCACCACGGTGACCAGTACAGAGTTATGACCTGACAATGCCCACTTAGGCGGATCACAGACAAGGGTCTGTCACTTGGGTGACCAGTGCAGAGTCATGATGTCACAATGCCGCCATAGGCAGATCACAGAAGTGGGCCTGTCACCTGGGTCCCCATTGCACAGTTTTGATGTCACAATGCCACCTTAGGCAGATCACAGACAAGGGTCTGTCACCTGGGTGACCAGTGCAGAGTTATGATGTCACAATGACCCCTTAGGCAGATAACGAACAAGGGTCTGTCGTAAGGGTGACGAGTGCAGTGTTGTGATGTCAAAATGCCCCCTTAGGCAGATCACAGACAAGGTTCTGTCGCCTGGGTGACCAGTGCAGAGTCCTGATATCACAATGCCCCCTTAGGCAGATCACAGAAAAGGGAATGAGACCTGGTTGCCCATTGCAGAGTTATGATGTCACAATGTCGCCTTAGGCACATCACAGACAAGCGCCTGTCACCTGGGTGACCAGTGCAGCGTTATGATGTCACAATGACCCTTTGGCAGATCACAGACAAGGGTCTGTCACATGGGGGACCGGTGCAGATTTATTATGTCCCAATGACTCCTTAGGCAGATCAAAGACAAGGGTCTGTTACCTGGGTTACCAGTGCGGAGTTATGATGTCACAATGCCCCCTTAGGCAGATCACAGACAAGGGTCTGTCTCCTGGGTGACCAGTGGTGTATTATGTTGTCACAATGACCCCTTAGGCAGATCACAGACAAGGGCCTGTCACCTGGGTGACCCGTGCAGTGTTATGATGTCACAATGCCCCCTTAGGCAGATCACAGTTAATGGACTGTCACCTGGGTGACCAGTGCAGAGTTATGATGTCACAATGCCCCCTTAGGCAGATCAAAGGAAAGGGTCTGTCACCTGGCTGACCAGTGCAGTGTTATCATTTCACAGTGCCCACTTAGGCAGATAAAATCCAGGGTCTGTCACCTCAGTGACCAGTGCAGAGTTATGACGTCACAATGACCCCTTAGGCTGATCAACGACCAGGGTCTGTCACCTGGGTGACCAGTGCAGAGTTCTCATGTCACAATGCTGCCTTAGGCAGATGAAAGAAAAGGGTGTGTCACCTGGGTGACTAGTGCAGTATTATGATGTCACAGTGACCCCTTAGGGAGATCAAAGACAAGGGTCTATCACCTGGATGACCAGGGCAGAGTTATGATGTCACTATGCCAACTTAGGCAGTTCACAGACAAGTGTCTGTCACCTGGGTGAGCAGTGCAGAATTATGATGTCACAATGCCCCCTTAGGCAGATAACAGATAAGGGTCTGTCACCTGGGTGACCATTGCAGAGTTATGATGTCACAATGACCCGTTAGGCAGATCAAAGACCAGGGTCTGTATCCTGGGTGACCAGTGAAGAGTTATGATGTCACAATACACCTTAGGCAGACCACAGACGAGGGTCTGTCACCTGGGTGACCAGTGCAGAGTTATGATGTCACAATGACCCCTTAGGCAGATTACAGACAAGGTTCTGTCACCTGGGTGACCAGTGCAGTGTTATGATGTCACAATGTCCCCTTAGGGAGATCACAGACAAGGGTCTGTCACCAGGGCCACAAGTGCAGAGTTAGGATGTCACAATGCTACCTTGGGCAGATGAAGGAAAAGGGTCTGTCACCTGGGTGACCAGTGCAGTGTTATGATGTCACAATGACCCCTTAGGCAGATCAAAGACAAGGGTCTGTCACCTGGATGACCAGGACAGAGTTATGATGTCCCAATGCTGCCTTAGGAAGATCACAGAAAAGGGTCTATCACCTGGCTGAGCAGTGCAGAATTATGATGTCACAATGCCCCCTTAGGCAAAAAACAGACAAGGGTCTGTCACCTGGGTGACCCGTGAAGAGTAATGATGTCACAATGCACCCTTAGGCAGACCACAGACAATGGCTTGTCACCTGGGTGACCCGTGCAGAGTTATGATGTCACAATGCACCCTTAGGCAGATCACAGACAAGGGTCTGTCACCTGGGTGACCCATGCGGAATTATGATGTCACAGTGCCCCTTAGGCAGATGACAGACAAGTGTCTGTCGCCTGGGAGAGCAGTGCAGGGTTATGATTTCACAATGCCCCCTTAGGCAGAGCACAGACAAGGGTCTGTCACCACGGTGACCAGTACAGGGTTATGACCTGACAATGCCCACTTAGGCGGATCACAGACAAGGGTCTGTCACTTGGGTGACCAGTGCAGAGTCATGATGTCACAATGCCGCCATAGGCAGATCACAGAAGTGGGCCTGTCACCTGGGTCCCCATTGCACAGTTTTGATGTCACAATGCCACCTTAGGCAGATCACAGACAAGGGTCTGTCACCTGGGTGACCAGTGCAGAGTTATGATGTCACAATGACCCCTTAGGCAGATAACGAACAAGGGTCTGTCGTAAGGGTGACGAGTGCAGTGTTGTGATGTCAAAATGCCCCCTTAGGCAGATCACAGACAAGGTTCTGTCGCCTGGGTGACCAGTGCAGAGTCCTGATATCACAATGCCCCCTTAGGCAGATCACAGAAAAGGGAATGTGACCTGGTTGCCCATTGCAGAGTTATGATGTCACAATGTCGCCTTAGGCACATCACAGACAAGCGCCTGTCACCTGGGTGACCAGTGCAGCGTTATGATGTCACAATGACCCTTTGGCAGATCACAGACAAGGGTCTGTCACCTGGGGGACCGGTGCAGATTTATGATGTCCCAATGACTCCTTAGGCAGATCAAAGACAAGGGTCTGTCACCTGGGTGACCATTGCAGAGTTATGATGTCACAATGCCCCCTTAGGCAGATCACAGTCAAGAGTCTGCACCTGGGCGACCAGTGCGGAGTTATGATATCACAATGCCCCCTAAGGCAGATCACAGACAAGGGTCTGTCACCTGGGTGACCAGTGCGGAGTTATGATGTCACAATGCCCCCTTAGGCAGATCACAGACAAGGGTCTGTCTCCTGGGTGACCAGTGGTGTATTATGTTGTCACAATGACCCCTTAGGCAGATCACAGACAAGGGCCTGTCACCTGGGTGACCCGTGCAGTGTTATGATGTCACAATGCCCCCTTAGGCAGATCACAGTTAATGGACTGTCACCTGGGTGACCAGTGCAGAGTTATGATGTCACAATGCCCCCTTAGGCAGATCAAAGGAAAGGGTCTGTCACCTGGGTGACCAGTGCAGTGTTATCATTTCACAGTGCCCACTTAGGCAGATAAAATCCAGGGTCTGTCACCTCAGTGACCAGTGCAGAGTTATGACGTCACAATGACCCCTTAGGCTGATCAACGACCAGGGTCTGTCACCTGGGTGACCAGTGCAGAGTTCTCATGTCACAATGCTGCCTTAGGCAGATGAAAGAAAAGGGTGTGTCACCTGGGTGACTAGTGCAGTATTATGATGTCACAGTGACCCCTTAGGGAGATCAAAGACAAGGGTCTATCACCTGGATGACCAGGGCAGAGTTATGATGTCACTATGCCAACTTAGGCAGTTCACAGACAAGTGTCTGTCACCTGGGTGAGCAGTGCAGAATTATGATGTCACAATGCCCCCTTAGGCAGATAACAGATAAGGGTCTGTCACCTGGGTGACCATTGCAGAGTTATGATGTCACAATGACCCGTTAGGCAGATCAAAGACCAGGGTCTGTATCCTGGGTGACCAGTGAAGAGTTATGATGTCACAATACACCTTAGGCAGACCACAGACGAGGGTCTGTCACCTGGGTGACCAGTGCAGAGTTATGATGTCACAATGACCCCTTAGGCAGATTACAGACAAGGTTCTGTCACCTGGGTGACCAGTGCAGTGTTATGATGTCACAATGTCCCCTTAGGGAGATCACAGACAAGGGTCTGTCACCAGGGCCACAAGTGCAGAGTTAGGATGTCACAATGCTACCTTGGGCAGATGAAGGAAAAGGGTCTGTCACCTGGGTGACCAGTGCAGTGTTATGATGTCACAATGACCCCTTAGGCAGATCAAAGACAAGGGTCTGTCACCTGGATGACCAGGACAGAGTTATGATGTCCCAATGCTGCCTTAGGAAGATCACAGACAAGGGTCTATCACCTGGCTGAGCAGTGCAGAATTATGATGTCACAATGCCCCCTTAGGCAAAAAACAGACAAGGGTCTGTCACCTGGGTGACCCGTGAAGAGTAATGATGTCACAATGCACCCTTAGGCAGACCACAGACAATGGCTTGTCACCTGGGTGACCCATGCAGAGTTATGATGTCACAATGCACCCTTAGGCAGATCACAGACAAGGGTCTGTCACCTGGGTGACCCATGCGGAATTATGATGTCACAGTGCCCCTTAGGCAGATGACAGACAAGTGTCTGTCGCCTGGGAGAGCAGTGCAGGGTTATGATTTCACAATGCCCCCTTAGGCAGAGCACAGACAAGGGTCTGTCACCACGGTGACCAGTACAGAGTTATGACCTGACAATGCCCACTTAGGCGGATCACAGACAAGGGTCTGTCACTTGGGTGACCAGTGCAGAGTCATGATGTCACAATGCCGCCATAGGCAGATCACAGAAGTGGGCCTGTCACCTGGGTCCCCATTGCACAGTTTTGATGTCACAATGCCACCTTAGGCAGATCACAGACAAGGGTCTGTCACCTGGGTGACCAGTGCAGAGTTATGATGTCACAATGACCCCTTAGGCAGATAACGAACAAGGGTCTGTCGTAAGGGTGACGAGTGCAGTGTTGTGATGTCAAAATGCCCCCTTAGGCAGATCACAGACAAGGTTCTGTCGCCTGGGTGACCAGTGCAGAGTCCTGATATCACAATGCCCCCTTAGGCAGATCACAGAAAAGGGAATGAGACCTGGTTGCCCATTGCAGAGTTATGATGTCACAATGTCGCCTTAGGCACATCACAGACAAGCGCCTGTCACCTGGGTGACCAGTGCAGCGTTATGATATCACAATGACCCTTTGGCAGATCACAGACAAGGGTCTGTCACATGGGGGACCGGTGCAGATTTATGATGTCCCAATGACTCCTTAGGCAGATCAAAGACAAGGGTCTGTCACCTGGGTTACCAGTGCGGAGTTATGATGTCACAATGCCCCCTTAGGCAGATCACAGACAAGGGTCTGTCTCCTGGGTGACCAGTGGTGTATTATGTTGTCACAATGACCCCTTAGGCAGATCACAGACAAGGGCCTGTCACCTGGGTGACCCGTGCAGTGTTATGATGTCACAATGCCCCCTTAGGCAGATCACAGTTAATGGACTGTCACCTGGGTGACCAGTGCAGAGTTATGATGTCACAATGCCCCCTTAGGCAGATCAAAGGAAAGGGTCTGTCACCTGGGTGACCAGTGCAGTGTTATCATTTCACAGTGCCCACTTAGGCAGATAAAATCCAGGGTCTGTCACCTCAGTGACCAGTGCAGAGTTATGACATCACAATGACCCCTTAGGCTGATCAACGACCAGGGTCTGTCACCTGGGTGACCAGTGCAGAGTTCTCATGTCACAATGCTGCCTTAGGCAGATGAAAGAAAAGGGTGTGTCACCTGGGTGACTAGTGCAGTATTATGATGTCACAGTGACCCCTTAGGGAGATCAAAGACAAGGGTCTATCACCTGGATGACCAGGGCAGAGTTATGATGTCACTATGCCAACTTAGGCAGTTCACAGACAAGTGTCTGTCACCTGGGTGAGCAGTGCAGAATTATGATGTCACAATGCCCCCTTAGGCAGATAACAGATAAGGGTCTGTCACCTGGGTGACCATTGCAGAGTTATGATGTCACAATGACCCGTTAGGCAGATCAAAGACCAGGGTCTGTATCCTGGGTGACCAGTGAAGAGTTATGATGTCACAATACACCTTAGGCAGACCACAGACGAGGGTCTGTCACCTGGGTGACCAGTGCAGAGTTATGATGTCACAATGACCCCTTAGGCAGATTACAGACAAGGTTCTGTCACCTGGGTGACCAGTGCAGTGTTATGATGTCACAATGTCCCCTTAGGGAGATCACAGACAAGGGTCTGTCACCAGGGCCACAAGTGCAGAGTTAGGATGTCACAATGCTACCTTGGGCAGATGAAGGAAAAGGGTCTGTCACCTGGGTGACCAGTGCAGTGTTATGATGTCACAATGACCCCTTAGGCAGATCAAAGACAAGGGTCTGTCACCTGGATGACCAGGACAGAGTTATGATGTCCCAATGCTGCCTTAGGAAGATCACAGACAAGGGTCTATCACCTGGCTGAGCAGTGCAGAATTATGATGTCACAATGCCCCCTTAGGCAAAAAACAGACAAGGGTCTGTCACCTGGGTGACCCGTGAAGAGTAATGATGTCACAATGCACCCTTAGGCAGACCACAGACAATGGCTTGTCACCTGGGTGACCCGTGCAGAGTTATGATGTCACAATGCACCCTTAGGCAGATCACAGACAAGGGTCTGTCACCTGGGTGACCCATGCGGAATTATGATGTCACAGTGCCCCTTAGGCAGATGACAGACAAGTGTCTGTCGCCTGGGAGAGCAGTGCAGGGTTATGATTTCACAATGCCCCCTTAGGCAGAGCACAGACAAGGGTCTGTCACGACGGTGACCAGTACAGAGTTATGACCTGACAATGCCCACTTAGGCGGATCACAGACAAGGGTCTGTCACTTGGGTGACCAGTGCAGAGTCATGATGTCACAATGCCGCCATAGGCAGATCACAGAAGTGGGCCTGTCACCTGGGTCCCCATTGCACAGTTTTGATGTCACAATGCCACCTTAGGCAGATCACAGACAAGGGTCTGTCACCTGGGTGACCAGTGCAGAGTTATGATGTCACAATGACCCCTTAGGCAGATAACGAACAAGGGTCTGTCGTAAGGGTGACGAGTGCAGTGTTGTGATGTCAAAATGCCCCCTTAGGCAGATCACAGACAAGGTTCTGTCGCCTGGGTGACCAGTGCAGAGTCCTGATATCACAATGCCCCCTTAGGCAGATCACAGAAAAGGGAATGTGACCTGGTTGCCCATTGCAGAGTTATGATGTCACAATGTCGCCTTAGGCACATCACAGACAAGCGCCTGTCACCTGGGTGACCAGTGCAGCGTTATGATGTCACAATGACCCTTTGGCAGATCACAGACAAGGGTCTGTCACCTGGGGGACCGGTGCAGATTTATGATGTCCCAATGACTCCTTAGGCAGATCAAAGACAAGGGTCTGTCACCTGGGTGACCATTGCAGAGTTATGATGTCACAATGCCCCCTTAGGCAGATCACAGTCAAGAGTCTGCACCTGGGCGACCAGTGCGGAGTTATGATATCACAATGCCCCCTAAGGCAGATCACAGACAAGGGTCTGTCACCTGGGTGACCAGTGCGGAGTTATGATGTCACAATGCCCCCTTAGGCAGATCACAGACAAGGGTCTGTCTCCTGGGTGACCAGTGGTGTATTATGTTGTCACAATGACCCCTTAGGCAGATCACAGACAAGGGCCTGTCACCTGGGTGACCCGTGCAGTGTTATGATGTCACAATGCCCCCTTAGGCAGATCACAGTTAATGGACTGTCACCTGGGTGACCAGTGCAGAGTTATGATGTCACAATGCCCCCTTAGGCAGATCAAAGGAAAGGGTCTGTCACCTGGGTGACCAGTGCAGTGTTATCATTTCACAGTGCCCACTTAGGCAGATAAAATCCAGGGTCTGTCACCTCAGTGACCAGTGCAGAGTTATGACGTCACAATGACCCCTTAGGCTGATCAACGACCAGGGTCTGTCACCTGGGTGACCAGTGCAGAGTTCTCATGTCACAATGCTGCCTTAGGCAGATGAAAGAAAAGGGTGTGTCACCTGGGTGACTAGTGCAGTATTATGATGTCACAGTGACCCCTTAGGGAGATCAAAGACAAGGGTCTATCACCTGGATGACCAGGGCAGAGTTATGATGTCACTATGCCAACTTAGGCAGTTCACAGACAAGTGTCTGTCACCTGGGTGAGCAGTGCAGAATTATGATGTCACAATGCCCCCTTAGGCAGATAACAGATAAGGGTCTGTCACCTGGGTGACCATTGCAGAGTTATGATGTCACAATGACCCGTTAGGCAGATCAAAGACCAGGGTCTGTATCCTGGGTGACCAGTGAAGAGTTATGATGTCACAATACACCTTAGGCAGACCACAGACGAGGGTCTGTCACCTGGGTGACCAGTGCAGAGTTATGATGTCACAATGACCCCTTAGGCAGATTACAGACAAGGTTCTGTCACCTGGGTGACCAGTGCAGTGTTATGATGTCACAATGTCCCCTTAGGGAGATCACAGACAAGGGTCTGTCACCAGGGCCACAAGTGCAGAGTTAGGATGTCACAATGCTACCTTGGGCAGATGAAGGAAAAGGGTCTGTCACCTGGGTGACCAGTGCAGTGTTATGATGTCACAATGACCCCTTAGGCAGATCAAAGACAAGGGTCTGTCACCTGGATGACCAGGACAGAGTTATGATGTCCCAATGCTGCCTTAGGAAGATCACAGACAAGGGTCTATCACCTGGCTGAGCAGTGCAGAATTATGATGTCACAATGCCCCCTTAGGCAAAAAACAGACAAGGGTCTGTCACCTGGGTGACCCGTGAAGAGTAATGATGTCACAATGCACCCTTAGGCAGACCACAGACAATGGCTTGTCACCTGGGTGACCCATGCAGAGTTATGATGTCACAATGCACCCTTAGGCAGATCACAGACAAGGGTCTGTCACCTGGGTGACCCATGCGGAATTATGATGTCACAGTGCCCCTTAGGCAGATGACAGACAAGTGTCTGTCGCCTGGGAGAGCAGTGCAGGGTTATGATTTCACAATGCCCCCTTAGGCAGAGCACAGACAAGGGTCTGTCACCACGGTGACCAGTACAGAGTTATGACCTGACAATGCCCACTTAGGCGGATCACAGACAAGGGTCTGTCACTTGGGTGACCAGTGCAGAGTCATGATGTCACAATGCCGCCATAGGCAGATCACAGAAGTGGGCCTGTCACCTGGGTCCCCATTGCACAGTTTTGATGTCACAATGCCACCTTAGGCAGATCACAGACAAGGGTCTGTCACCTGGGTGACCAGTGCAGAGTTATGATGTCACAATGACCCCTTAGGCAGATAACGAACAAGGGTCTGTCGTAAGGGTGACGAGTGCAGTGTTGTGATGTCAAAATGCCCCCTTAGGCAGATCACAGACAAGGTTCTGTCGCCTGGGTGACCAGTGCAGAGTCCTGATATCACAATGCCCCCTTAGGCAGATCACAGAAAAGGGAATGAGACCTGGTTGCCCATTGCAGAGTTATGATGTCACAATGTCGCCTTAGGCACATCACAGACAAGCGCCTGTCACCTGGGTGACCAGTGCAGCGTTATGATATCACAATGACCCTTTGGCAGATCACAGACAAGGGTCTGTCACATGGGGGACCGGTGCAGATTTATGATGTCCCAATGACTCCTTAGGCAGATCAAAGACAAGGGTCTGTCACCTGGGTTACCAGTGCGGAGTTATGATGTCACAATGCCCCCTTAGGCAGATCACAGACAAGGGTCTGTCTCCTGGGTGACCAGTGGTGTATTATGTTGTCACAATGACCCCTTAGGCAGATCACAGACAAGGGCCTGTCACCTGGGTGACCCGTGCAGTGTTATGATGTCACAATGCCCCCTTAGGCAGATCACAGTTAATGGACTGTCACCTGGGTGACCAGTGCAGAGTTATGATGTCACAATGCCCCCTTAGGCAGATCAAAGGAAAGGGTCTGTCACCTGGGTGACCAGTGCAGTGTTATCATTTCACAGTGCCCACTTAGGCAGATAAAATCCAGGGTCTGTCACCTCAGTGACCAGTGCAGAGTTATGACATCACAATGACCCCTTAGGCTGATCAACGACCAGGGTCTGTCACCTGGGTGACCAGTGCAGAGTTCTCATGTCACAATGCTGCCTTAGGCAGATGAAAGAAAAGGGTGTGTCACCTGGGTGACTAGTGCAGTATTATGATGTCACAGTGACCCCTTAGGGAGATCAAAGACAAGGGTCTATCACCTGGATGACCAGGGCAGAGTTATGATGTCACTATGCCAACTTAGGCAGTTCACAGACAAGTGTCTGTCACCTGGGTGAGCAGTGCAGAATTATGATGTCACAATGCCCCCTTAGGCAGATAACAGATAAGGGTCTGTCACCTGGGTGACCATTGCAGAGTTATGATGTCACAATGACCCGTTAGGCAGATCAAAGACCAGGGTCTGTATCCTGGGTGACCAGTGAAGAGTTATGATGTCACAATACACCTTAGGCAGACCACAGACGAGGGTCTGTCACCTGGGTGACCAGTGCAGAGTTATGATGTCACAATGACCCCTTAGGCAGATTACAGACAAGGTTCTGTCACCTGGGTGACCAGTGCAGTGTTATGATGTCACAATGTCCCCTTAGGGAGATCACAGACAAGGGTCTGTCACCAGGGCCACAAGTGCAGAGTTAGGATGTCACAATGCTACCTTGGGCAGATGAAGGAAAAGGGTCTGTCACCTGGGTGACCAGTGCAGTGTTATGATGTCACAATGACCCCTTAGGCAGATCAAAGACAAGGGTCTGTCACCTGGATGACCAGGACAGAGTTATGATGTCCCAATGCTGCCTTAGGAAGATCACAGACAAGGGTCTATCACCTGGCTGAGCAGTGCAGAATTATGATGTCACAATGCCCCCTTAGGCAAAAAACAGACAAGGGTCTGTCACCTGGGTGACCCGTGAAGAGTAATGATGTCACAATGCACCCTTAGGCAGACCACAGACAATGGCTTGTCACCTGGGTGACCCGTGCAGAGTTATGATGTCACAATGCACCCTTAGGCAGATCACAGACAAGGGTCTGTCACCTGGGTGACCCATGCGGAATTATGATGTCACAGTGCCCCTTAGGCAGATGACAGACAAGTGTCTGTCGCCTGGGAGAGCAGTGCAGGGTTATGATTTCACAATGCCCCCTTAGGCAGAGCACAGACAAGGGTCTGTCACGACGGTGACCAGTACAGAGTTATGACCTGACAATGCCCACTTAGGCGGATCACAGACAAGGGTCTGTCACTTGGGTGACCAGTGCAGAGTCATGATGTCACAATGCCGCCATAGGCAGATCACAGAAGTGGGCCTGTCACCTGGGTCCCCATTGCACAGTTTTGATGTCACAATGCCACCTTAGGCAGATCACAGACAAGGGTCTGTCACCTGGGTGACCAGTGCAGAGTTATGATGTCACAATGACCCCTTAGGCAGATAACGAACAAGGGTCTGTCGTAAGGGTGACGAGTGCAGTGTTATGATGTCAAAATGCCCCCTTAGGCAGATCACAGACAAGGTTCTGTCGCCTGGGTGACCAGTGCAGAGTCCTGATATCACAATGCCCCCTTAGGCAGATCACAGAAAAGGGAATGTGACCTGGTTGCCCATTGCAGAGTTATGATGTCACAATGTCGCCTTAGGCACATCACAGACAAGCGCCTGTCACCTGGGTGACCAGTGCAGCGTTATGATGTCACAATGACCCTTTGGCAGATCACAGACAAGGGTCTGTCACCTGGGGGACCGGTGCAGATTTATGATGTCCCAATGACTCCTTAGGCAGATCAAAGACAAGGGTCTGTCACCTGGGTGACCATTGCAGAGTTATGATGTCACAAAGCCCCCTTAGGCAGATCACAGTCAAGAGTCTGCACCTGGGCGACCAGTGCGGAGTTATGATATCACAATGCCCCCTAAGGCAGATCACAGACAAGGGTCTGTCACCTGGGTGACCAGTGCGGAGTTATGATGTCACAATGCCCCCTTAGGCAGATCACAGACAAGGGTCTGTCTCCTGGGTGACCAGTGGTGTATTATGTTGTCACAATGACCCCTTAGGCAGATCACAGACAAGGGCCTGTCACCTGGGTGACCCGTGCAGTGTTATGATGTCACAATGCCCCCTTAGGCAGATCACAGTTAATGGACTGTCACCTGGGTGACCAGTGCAGAGTTATGATGTCACAATGCCCCCTTAGGCAGATCAAAGGAAAGGGTCTGTCACCTGGCTGACCAGTGCAGTGTTATCATTTCACAGTGCCCACTTAGGCAGATAAAATCCAGGGTCTGTCACCTCAGTGACCAGTGCAGAGTTATGACGTCACAATGACCCCTTAGGCTGATCAACGACCAGGGTCTGTCACCTGGGTGACCAGTGCAGAGTTCTCATGTCACAATGCTGCCTTAGGCAGATGAAAGAAAAGGGTGTGTCACCTGGGTGACTAGTGCAGTATTATGATGTCACAGTGACCCCTTAGGGAGATCAAAGACAAGGGTCTATCACCTGGATGACCAGGGCAGAGTTATGATGTCACTATGCCAACTTAGGCAGTTCACAGACAAGTGTCTGTCACCTGGGTGAGCAGTGCAGAATTATGATGTCACAATGCCCCCTTAGGCAGATAACAGATAAGGGTCTGTCACCTGGGTGACCATTGCAGAGTTATGATGTCACAATGACCCGTTAGGCAGATCAAAGACCAGGGTCTGTATCCTGGGTGACCAGTGAAGAGTTATGATGTCACAATACACCTTAGGCAGACCACAGACGAGGGTCTGTCACCTGGGTGACCAGTGCAGAGTTATGATGTCACAATGACCCCTTAGGCAGATTACAGACAAGGTTCTGTCACCTGGGTGACCAGTGCAGTGTTATGATGTCACAATGTCCCCTTAGGGAGATCACAGACAAGGGTCTGTCACCAGGGCCACAAGTGCAGAGTTAGGATGTCACAATGCTACCTTGGGCAGATGAAGGAAAAGGGTCTGTCACCTGGGTGACCAGTGCAGTGTTATGATGTCACAATGACCCCTTAGGCAGATCAAAGACAAGGGTCTGTCACCTGGATGACCAGGACAGAGTTATGATGTCCCAATGCTGCCTTAGGAAGATCACAGACAAGGGTCTATCACCTGGCTGAGCAGTGCAGAATTATGATGTCACAATGCCCCCTTAGGCAAAAAACAGACAAGGGTCTGTCACCTGGGTGACCCGTGAAGAGTAATGATGTCACAATGCACCCTTAGGCAGACCACAGACAATGGCTTGTCACCTGGGTGACCCGTGCAGAGTTATGATGTCACAATGCACCCTTAGGCAGATCACAGACAAGGGTCTGTCACCTGGGTGACCCATGCGGAATTATGATGTCACAGTGCCCCTTAGGCAGATGACAGACAAGTGTCTGTCGCCTGGGAGAGCAGTGCAGGGTTATGATTTCACAATGCCCCCTTAGGCAGAGCACAGACAAGGGTCTGTCACGACGGTGACCAGTACAGAGTTATGACCTGACAATGCCCACTTAGGCGGATCACAGACAAGGGTCTGTCACTTGGGTGACCAGTGCAGAGTCCTGATATCACAATGCCCCCTTAGGCAGATCACAGAAAAGGGAATGAGACCTGGTTGCCCATTGCAGAGTTATGATGTCACAATGTCGCCTTAGGCACATCACAGACAAGCGCCTGTCACCTGGGTGACCAGTGCAGCGTTATGATATCACAATGACCCTTTGGCAGATCACAGACAAGGGTCTGTCACATGGGGGACCGGTGCAGATTTATGATGTCCCAATGACTCCTTAGGCAGATCAAAGACAAGGGTCTGTCACCTGGGTTACCAATGCGGAGTTATGATGTCACAATGCCCCCTTAGGCAGATCACAGACAAGGGTCTGTCTCCTGGGTGACCAGTGGTGTATTATGTTGTCACAATGACCCCTTAGGCAGATCACAGACAAGGGCCTGTCACCTGGGTGACCCGTGCAGTGTTATGATGTCACAATGCCCCCTTAGGCAGATCACAGTTAATGGACTGTCACCTGGGTGACCAGTGCAGAGTTATGATGTCACAATGCCCCCTTAGGCAGATCAAAGGAAAGGGTCTGTCACCTGGGTGACCAGTGCAGTGTTATCATTTCACAGTGCCCACTTAGGCAGATAAAATCCAGGGTCTGTCACCTCAGTGACCAGTGCAGAGTTATGACATCACAATGACCCCTTAGGCTGATCAACGACCAGGGTCTGTCACCTGGGTGACCAGTGCAGAGTTCTCATGTCACAATGCTGCCTTAGGCAGATGAAAGAAAAGGGTGTGTCACCTGGGTGACTAGTGCAGTATTATGATGTCACAGTGACCCCTTAGGGAGATCAAAGACAAGGGTCTATCACCTGGATGACCAGGGCAGAGTTATGATGTCACTATGCCAACTTAGGCAGTTCACAGACAAGTGTCTGTCACCTGGGTGAGCAGTGCAGAATTATGATGTCACAATGCCCCCTTAGGCAGATAACAGATAAGGGTCTGTCACCTGGGTGACCATTGCAGAGTTATGATGTCACAATGACCCGTTAGGCAGATCAAAGACCAGGGTCTGTATCCTGGGTGACCAGTGAAGAGTTATGATGTCACAATACACCTTAGGCAGACCACAGACGAGGGTCTGTCACCTGGGTGACCAGTGCAGAGTTATGATGTCACAATGACCCCTTAGGCAGATTACAGACAAGGTTCTGTCACCTGGGTGACCAGTGCAGTGTTATGATGTCACAATGTCCCCTTAGGGAGATCACAGACAAGGGTCTGTCACCAGGGCCACAAGTGCAGAGTTAGGATGTCACAATGCTACCTTGGGCAGATGAAGGAAAAGGGTCTGTCACCTGGGTGACCAGTGCAGTGTTATGATGTCACAATGACCCCTTAGGCAGATCAAAGACAAGGGTCTGTCACCTGGATGACCAGGACAGAGTTATGATGTCCCAATGCTGCCTTAGGAAGATCACAGACAAGGGTCTATCACCTGGCTGAGCAGTGCAGAATTATGATGTCACAATGCCCCCTTAGGCAAAAAACAGACAAGGGTCTGTCACCTGGGTGACCCGTGAAGAGTAATGATGTCACAATGCACCCTTAGGCAGACCACAGACAATGGCTTGTCACCTGGGTGACCCGTGCAGAGTTATGATGTCACAATGCACCCTTAGGCAGATCACAGACAAGGGTCTGTCACCTGGGTGACCCATGCGGAATTATGATGTCACAGTGCCCCTTAGGCAGATGACAGACAAGTGTCTGTCGCCTGGGAGAGCAGTGCAGGGTTATGATTTCACAATGCCCCCTTAGGCAGAGCACAGACAAGGGTCTGTCACGACGGTGACCAGTACAGAGTTATGACCTGACAATGCCCACTTAGGCGGATCACAGACAAGGGTCTGTCACTTGGGTGACCAGTGCAGAGTCATGATGTCACAATGCCGCCATAGGCAGATCACAGAAGTGGGCCTGTCACCTGGGTCCCCATTGCACAGTTTTGATGTCACAATGCCACCTTAGGCAGATCACAGACAAGGGTCTGTCACCTGGGTGACCAGTGCAGAGTTATGATGTCACAATGACCCCTTAGGCAGATAACGAACAAGGGTCTGTCGTAAGGGTGACGAGTGCAGTGTTATGATGTCAAAATGCCCCCTTAGGCAGATCACAGACAAGGTTCTGTCGCCTGGGTGACCAGTGCAGAGTCCTGATATCACAATGCCCCCTTAGGCAGATCACAGAAAAGGGAATGTGACCTGGTTGCCCATTGCAGAGTTATGATGTCACAATGTCGCCTTAGGCACATCACAGACAAGCGCCTGTCACCTGGGTGACCAGTGCAGCGTTATGATGTCACAATGACCCTTTGGCAGATCACAGACAAGGGTCTGTCACCTGGGGGACCGGTGCAGATTTATGATGTCCCAATGACTCCTTAGGCAGATCAAAGACAAGGGTCTGTCACCTGGGTGACCATTGCAGAGTTATGATGTCACAAAGCCCCCTTAGGCAGATCACAGTCAAGAGTCTGCACCTGGGCGACCAGTGCGGAGTTATGATATCACAATGCCCCCTAAGGCAGATCACAGACAAGGGTCTGTCACCTGGGTGACCAGTGCGGAGTTATGATGTCACAATGCCCCCTTAGGCAGATCACAGACAAGGGTCTGTCTCCTGGGTGACCAGTGGTGTATTATGTTGTCACAATGACCCCTTAGGCAGATCACAGACAAGGGCCTGTCACCTGGGTGACCCGTGCAGTGTTATGATGTCACAATGCCCCCTTAGGCAGATCACAGTTAATGGACTGTCACCTGGGTGACCAGTGCAGAGTTATGATGTCACAATGCCCCCTTAGGCAGATCAAAGGAAAGGGTCTGTCACCTGGCTGACCAGTGCAGTGTTATCATTTCACAGTGCCCACTTAGGCAGATAAAATCCAGGGTCTGTCACCTCAGTGACCAGTGCAGAGTTATGACGTCACAATGACCCCTTAGGCTGATCAACGACCAGGGTCTGTCACCTGGGTGACCAGTGCAGAGTTCTCATGTCACAATGCTGCCTTAGGCAGATGAAAGAAAAGGGTGTGTCACCTGGGTGACTAGTGCAGTATTATGATGTCACAGTGACCCCTTAGGGAGATCAAAGACAAGGGTCTATCACCTGGATGACCAGGGCAGAGTTATGATGTCACTATGCCAACTTAGGCAGTTCACAGACAAGTGTCTGTCACCTGGGTGAGCAGTGCAGAATTATGATGTCACAATGCCCCCTTAGGCAGATAACAGATAAGGGTCTGTCACCTGGGTGACCATTGCAGAGTTATGATGTCACAATGACCCGTTAGGCAGATCAAAGACCAGGGTCTGTATCCTGGGTGACCAGTGAAGAGTTATGATGTCACAATACACCTTAGGCAGACCACAGACGAGGGTCTGTCACCTGGGTGACCAGTGCAGAGTTATGATGTCACAATGACCCCTTAGGCAGATTACAGACAAGGTTCTGTCACCTGGGTGACCAGTGCAGTGTTATGATGTCACAATGTCCCCTTAGGGAGATCACAGACAAGGGTCTGTCACCAGGGCCACAAGTGCAGAGTTAGGATGTCACAATGCTACCTTGGGCAGATGAAGGAAAAGGGTCTGTCACCTGGGTGACCAGTGCAGTGTTATGATGTCACAATGACCCCTTAGGCAGATCAAAGACAAGGGTCTGTCACCTGGATGACCAGGACAGAGTTATGATGTCCCAATGCTGCCTTAGGAAGATCACAGACAAGGGTCTATCACCTGGCTGAGCAGTGCAGAATTATGATGTCACAATGCCCCCTTAGGCAAAAAACAGACAAGGGTCTGTCACCTGGGTGACCCGTGAAGAGTAATGATGTCACAATGCACCCTTAGGCAGACCACAGACAATGGCTTGTCACCTGGGTGACCCGTGCAGAGTTATGATGTCACAATGCACCCTTAGGCAGATCACAGACAAGGGTCTGTCACCTGGGTGACCCATGCGGAATTATGATGTCACAGTGCCCCTTAGGCAGATGACAGACAAGTGTCTGTCGCCTGGGAGAGCAGTGCAGGGTTATGATTTCACAATGCCCCCTTAGGCAGAGCACAGACAAGGGTCTGTCACCACGGTGACCAGTACAGAGTTATGACCTGACAATGCCCACTTAGGCGGATCACAGACAAGGGTCTGTCACTTGGGTGACCAGTGCAGAGTCATGATGTCACAATGCCGCCATAGGCAGATCACAGAAGTGGGCCTGTCACCTGGGTCCCCATTGCACAGTTTTGATGTCACAATGCCACCTTAGGCAGATCACAGACAAGGGTCTGTCACCTGGGTGACCAGTGCAGAGTTATGATGTCACAATGACCCCTTAGGCAGATAACGAACAAGGGTCTGTCGTAAGGGTGACGAGTGCAGTGTTGTGATGTCAAAATGCCCCCTTAGGCAGATCACAGACAAGGTTCTGTCACCTGGGTGACCAGTGCAGAGTCCTGATATCACAATGCCCCCTTAGGCAGATCACAGAAAAGGGAATGTGACCTGGTTGCCCATTGCAGAGTTATGATGTCACAATGTTGCCTTAGGCACATCACAGACAAGCGCCTGTCACCTGGGTGACCAGTGCAGCGTTATGATGTCACAATGACCCTTTGGCAGATCACAGACAAGGGTCTGTCACCTGGGGGACCGGTGCAGATTTATGATGTCCCAATGACTCCTTAGGCAGATCAAAGACAAGGGTCTGTCACCTGGGTGACCATTGCAGAGTTATGATGTCACAATGCCCCCTTAGGCAGATCACAGTCAAGAGTCTGCACCTGGGCGACCAGTGCGGAGTTATGATATCACAATGCCCCCTAAGGCAGATCACAGACAAGGGTCTGTCACCTGGGTGACCAGTGCGGAGTTATGATGTCACAATGCCCCCTTAGGCAGATCACAGACAAGGGTCTGTCTCCTGGGTGACCAGTGGTGTATTATGTTGTCACAATGACCCCTTAGGCAGATCACAGACAAGGGCCTGTCACCTGGGTGACCCGTGCAGTGTTATGATGTCACAATGCCCCCTTAGGCAGATCACAGTTAATGGACTGTCACCTGGGTGACCAGTGCAGAGTTATGATGTCACAATGCCCCCTTAGGCAGATCAAAGAAAAGGGTCTGTCACCTGGGTGACCAGTGCAGTGTTATCATTTCACAGTGCCCACTTAGGCAGATAAAATCCAGGGTCTGTCACCTCAGTGACCAGTGCAGAGTTATGACGTCACAATGACCCCTTAGGCTGATCAACGACCAGGGTCTGTCACCTGGGTGACCAGTGCAGAGTTCTCATGTCACAATGCTGCCTTAGGCAGATGAAAGAAAAGGGTGTGTCACCTGGGTGACTAGTGCAGTATTATGATGTCACAGTGACCCCTTAGGGAGATCAAAGACAAGGGTCTATCACCTGGATGACCAGGGCAGAGTTATGATGTCACTATGCCAACTTAGGCAGTTCACAGACAAGTGTCTGTCACCTGGGTGAGCAGTGCAGAATTATGATGTCACAATGCCCCCTTAGGCAGATAACAGATAAGGGTCTGTCACCTGGGTGACCATTGCAGAGTTATGATGTCACAATGACCCGTTAGGCAGATCAAAGACCAGGGTCTGTATCCTGGGTGACCAGTGAAGAGTTATGATGTCACAATACACCTTAGTCAGACCACAGACGAGGGTCTGTCACCTGGGTGACCAGTGCAGAGTTATGATGTCACAATGACCCCTTAGGCAGATTACAGACAAGGTTCTGTCACCTGGGTGACCAGTGCAGTGTTATGATGTCACAATGTCCCCTTAGGGAGATCACAGACAAGGGTCTGTCACCAGGGCCACAAGTGCAGAGTTAGGATGTCACAATGCTACCTTGGGCAGATGAAGGAAAAGGGTCTGTCACCTGGGTGACCAGTGCAGTGTTATGATGTCACAATGACCCCTTAGGCAGATCAAAGACAAGGGTCTGTCACCTGGATGACCAGGACAGAGTTATGATGTCCCAATGCTGCCTTAGGAAGATCACAGACAAGGGTCTATCACCTGGCTGAGCAGTGCAGAATTATGATGTCACAATGCCCCCTTAGGCAAAAAACAGACAAGGGTCTGTCACCTGGGTGACCCGTGAAGAGTAATGATGTCACAATGCACCCTTAGGCAGACCACAGACAATGGCTTGTCACCTGGGTGACCCGTGCAGAGTTATGATGTCACAATGCACCCTTAGGCAGATCACAGACAAGAGTCTGTCACCTGGGTGACCCATGCGGAATTATGATGTCACAGTGCCCCTTAGGCAGATGACAGACAAGTGTCTGTCGCCTGGGAGAGCAGTGCAGGGTTATGATTTCACAATGCCCCCTTAGGCAGAGCACAGACAAGGGTCTGTCACCACGGTGACCAGTACAGAGTTATGACCTGACAATGCCCACTTAGGCGGATCACAGACAAGGGTCTGTCACTTGGGTGACCAGTGCAGAGTCATGATGTCACAATGCCGCCATAGGCAGATCACAGAAGTGGGCCTGTCACCTGGGTCCCCATTGCACAGTTTTGATGTCACAATGCCACCTTAGGCAGATCACAGACAAGGGTCTGTCACCTGGGTGACCAGTGCAGAGTTATGATGTCACAATGACCCCTTAGGCAGATAACGAACAAGGGTCTGTCGTAAGGGTGACGAGTGCAGTGTTGTGATGTCAAAATGCCCCCTTAGGCAGATCACAGACAAGGTTCTGTCGCCTGGGTGACCAGTGCAGAGTCCTGATATCACAATGCCCCCTTAGGCAGATCACAGAAAAGGGAATGTGACCTGGTTGCCCATTGCAGAGTTATGATGTCACAATGTCGCCTTAGGCACATCACAGACAAGCGCCTGTCACCTGGGTGACCAGTGCAGCGTTATGATGTCACAATGACCCTTTGGCAGATCACAGACAAGGGTCTGTCACCTGGGGGACCGGTGCAGATTTATGATGTCCCAATGACTCCTTAGGCAGATCAAAGACAAGGGTCTGTCACCTGGGTGACCATTGCAGAGTTATGATGTCACAATGCCCCCTTAGGCAGATCACAGTCAAGAGTCTGCACCTGGGCGACCAGTGCGGAGTTATGATATCACAATGCCCCCTAAGGCAGATCACAGACAAGGGTCTGTCACCTGGGTGACCAGTGCGGAGTTATGATGTCACAATGCCCCCTTAGGCAGATCACAGACAAGGGTCTGTCTCCTGGGTGACCAGTGGTGTATTATGTTGTCACAATGACCCCTTAGGCAGATCACAGACAAGGGCCTGTCACCTGGGTGACCCGTGCAGTGTTACGATGTCACAATGCCCCCTTAGGCAGATCACAGTTAATGGACTGTCACCTGGGTGACCAGTGCAGAGTTATGATGTCACAATGCCCCCTTAGGCAGATCAAAGAAAAGGGTCTGTCACCTGGGTGACCAGTGCAGTGTTATCATTTCACAGTGCCCACTTAGGCAGATAAAATCCAGGGTCTGTCACCTCAGTGACCAGTGCAGAGTTATGACGTCACAATGACCCCTTAGGCTGATCAACGACCAGGGTCTGTCACCTGGGTGACCAGTGCAGAGTTCTCATGTCACAATGCTGCCTTAGGCAGATGAAAGAAAAGGGTGTGTCACCTGGGTGACTAGTGCAGTATTATGATGTCACAGTGACCCCTTAGGGAGATCAAAGACAAGGGTCTATCACCTGGATGACCAGGGCAGAGTTATGATGTCACTATGCCAACTTAGGCAGTTCACAGACAAGTGTCTGTCACCTGGGTGAGCAGTGCAGAATTATGATGTCACAATGCCCCCTTAGGCAGATAACAGATAAGGGTCTGTCACCTGGGTGACCATTGCAGAGTTATGATGTCACAATGACCCGTTAGGCAGATCAAAGACCAGGGTCTGTATCCTGGGTGACCAGTGAAGAGTTATGATGTCACAATACACCTTAGGCAGACCACAGACGAGGGTCTGTCACCTGGGTGACCAGTGCAGAGTTATGATGTCACAATGACCCCTTAGGCAGATTACAGACAAGGTTCTGTCACCTGGGTGACCAGTGCAGTGTTATGATGTCACAATGTCCCCTTAGGGAGATCACAGACAAGGGTCTGTCACCAGGGCCACAAGTGCAGAGTTC
Organism: Gorilla gorilla gorilla; assembly: GCF_029281585.2. Lineage (NCBI taxonomy): Eukaryota > Metazoa > Chordata > Mammalia > Primates > Hominidae > Gorilla > Gorilla gorilla. The sequence continues at coordinate 24,011,289 of NC_073241.2, forward strand.
GGATGTCACAATGCTACCTTGGGCAGATGAAGGAAAAGGGTCTGTCACCTGGGTGACCAGTGCAGTGTTATGATGTCACAATGACCCCTTAGGCAGATCAAAGACAAGGGTCTGTCACCTGGATGACCAGGACAGAGTTATGATGTCCCAATGCTGCCTTAGGAAGATCACAGACAAGGGTCTATCACCTGGCTGAGCAGTGCAGAATTATGATGTCACAATGCCCCCTTAGGCAAAAAACAGACAAGGGTCTGTCACCTGGGTGACCCGTGAAGAGTAATGATGTCACAATGCACCCTTAGGCAGACCACAGACAATGGCTTGTCACCTGGGTGACCCGTGCAGAGTTATGATGTCACAATGCACCCTTAGGCAGATCACAGACAAGGGTCTGTCACCTGGGTGACCCATGCGGAATTATGATGTCACAGTGCCCCTTAGGCAGATGACAGACAAGTGTCTGTCGCCTGGGAGAGCAGTGCAGGGTTATGATTTCACAATGCCCCCTTAGGCAGAGCACAGACAAGGGTCTGTCACCACGGTGACCAGTACAGAGTTATGACCTGACAATGCCCACTTAGGCGGATCACAGACAAGGGTCTGTCACTTGGGTGACCAGTGCAGAGTCATGATGTCACAATGCCGCCATAGGCAGATCACAGAAGTGGGCCTGTCACCTGGGTCCCCATTGCACAGTTTTGATGTCACAATGCCACCTTAGGCAGATCACAGACAAGGGTCTGTCACCTGGGTGACCAGTGCAGAGTTATGATGTCACAATGACCCCTTAGGCAGATAATGAACAAGGGTCTGTCGTAAGGGTGACGAGTGCAGTGTTGTGATGTCAAAATGCCCCCTTAGGCAGATCACAGACAAGGTTCTGTCGCCTGGGTGACCAGTGCAGAGTCCTGATATCACAATGCCCCCTTAGGCAGATCACAGAAAAGGGAATGTGACCTGGTTGCCCATTGCAGAGTTATGATGTCACAATGTCGCCTTAGGCACATCACAGACAAGCGCCTGTCACCTGGGTGACCAGTGCAGCGTTATGATGTCACAATGACCCTTTGGCAGATCACAGACAAGGGTCTGTCACCTGGGGGACCGGTGCAGATTTATGATGTCCCAATGACTCCTTAGGCAGATCAAAGACAAGGGTCTGTCACCTGGGTGACCATTGCAGAGTTATGATGTCACAATGCCCCCTTAGGCAGATCACAGTCAAGAGTCTGCACCTGGGCGACCAGTGCGGAGTTATGATATCACAATGCCCCCTAAGGCAGATCACAGACAAGGGTCTGTCACCTGGGTGACCAGTGCGGAGTTATGATGTCACAATGCCCCCTTAGGCAGATCACAGACAAGGGTCTGTCTCCTGGGTGACCAGTGGTGTATTATGTTGTCACAATGACCCCTTAGGCAGATCACAGACAAGGGCCTGTCACCTGGGTGACCCGTGCAGTGTTATGATGTCACAATGCCCCCTTAGGCAGATCACAGTTAATGGACTGTCACCTGGGTGACCAGTGCAGAGTTATGATGTCACAATGCCCCCTTAGGCAGATCAAAGGAAAGGGTCTGTCACCTGGGTGACCAGTGCAGTGTTATCATTTCACAGTGCCCACTTAGGCAGATAAAATCCAGGGTCTGTCACCTCAGTGACCAGTGCAGAGTTATGACATCACAATGACCCCTTAGGCTGATCAACGACCAGGGTCTGTCACCTGGGTGACCAGTGCAGAGTTCTCATGTCACAATGCTGCCTTAGGCAGATGAAAGAAAAGGGTGTGTCACCTGGGTGACTAGTGCAGTATTATGATGTCACAGTGACCCCTTAGGGAGATCAAAGACAAGGGTCTATCACCTGGATGACCAGGGCAGAGTTATGATGTCACTATGCCAACTTAGGCAGTTCACAGACAAGTGTCTGTCACCTGGGTGAGCAGTGCAGAATTATGATGTCACAATGCCCCCTTAGGCAGATAACAGATAAGGGTCTGTCACCTGGGTGACCATTGCAGAGTTATGATGTCACAATGACCCGTTAGGCAGATCAAAGACCAGGGTCTGTATCCTGGGTGACCAGTGAAGAGTTATGATGTCACAATACACCTTAGGCAGACCACAGACGAGGGTCTGTCACCTGGGTGACCAGTGCAGAGTTATGATGTCACAATGACCCCTTAGGCAGATTACAGACAAGGTTCTGTCACCTGGGTGACCAGTGCAGTGTTATGATGTCACAATGTCCCCTTAGGGAGATCACAGACAAGGGTCTGTCACCAGGGCCACAAGTGCAGAGTTAGGATGTCACAATGCTACCTTGGGCAGATGAAGGAAAAGGGTCTGTCACCTGGGTGACCAGTGCAGTGTTATGATGTCACAATGACCCCTTAGGCAGATCAAAGACAAGGGTCTGTCACCTGGATGACCAGGACAGAGTTATGATGTCCCAATGCTGCCTTAGGAAGATCACAGACAAGGGTCTATCACCTGGCTGAGCAGTGCAGAATTATGATGTCACAATGCCCCCTTAGGCAAAAAACAGACAAGGGTCTGTCACCTGGGTGACCCGTGAAGAGTAATGATGTCACAATGCACCCTTAGGCAGACCACAGACAATGGCTTGTCACCTGGGTGACCCGTGCAGAGTTATGATGTCACAATGCACCCTTAGGCAGATCACAGACAAGGGTCTGTCACCTGGGTGACCCATGCGGAATTATGATGTCACAGTGCCCCTTAGGCAGATGACAGACAAGTGTCTGTCGCCTGGGAGAGCAGTGCAGGGTTATGATTTCACAATGCCCCCTTAGGCAGAGCACAGACAAGGGTCTGTCACGACGGTGACCAGTACAGAGTTATGACCTGACAATGCCCACTTAGGCGGATCACAGACAAGGGTCTGTCACTTGGGTGACCAGTGCAGAGTCATGATGTCACAATGCCGCCATAGGCAGATCACAGAAGTGGGCCTGTCACCTGGGTCCCCATTGCACAGTTTTGATGTCACAATGCCACCTTAGGCAGATCACAGACAAGGGTCTGTCACCTGGGTGACCAGTGCAGAGTTATGATGTCACAATGACCCCTTAGGCAGATAACGAACAAGGGTCTGTCATAAGGGTGACGAGTGCAGTGTTGTGATGTCAAAATGCCCCCTTAGGCAGATCACAGACAAGGTTCTGTCGCCTGGGTGACCAGTGCAGAGTCCTGATATCACAATGCCCCCTTAGGCAGATCACAGAAAAGGGAATGTGACCTGGTTGCCCATTGCAGAGTTATGATGTCACAATGTCGCCTTAGGCACATCACAGACAAGCGCCTGTCACCTGGGTGACCAGTGCAGCGTTATGATGTCACAATGACCCTTTGGCAGATCACGGACAAGGGTCTGTCACCTGGGGGACCGGTGCAGATTTATGATGTCCCAATGACTCCTTAGGCAGATCAAAGACAAGGGTCTGTCACCTGGGTGACCATTGCAGAGTTATGATGTCACAATGCCCCCTTAGGCAGATCACAGTCAAGAGTCTGCACCTGGGCGACCAGTGCGGAGTTATGATATCACAATGCCCCCTAAGGCAGATCACAGACAAGGGTCTGTCACCTGGGTGACCAGTGCGGAGTTATGATGTCACAATGCCCCCTTAGGCAGATCACAGACAAGGGTCTGTCTCCTGGGTGACCAGTGGTGTATTATGTTGTCACAATGACCCCTTAGGCAGATCACAGACAAGGGCCTGTCACCTGGGTGACCCGTGCAGTGTTATGATGTCACAATGCCCCCTTAGGCAGATCACAGTTAATGGACTGTCACCTGGGTGACCAGTGCAGAGTTATGATGTCACAATGCCCCCTTAGGCAGATCAAAGAAAAGGGTCTGTCACCTGGGTGACCAGTGCAGTGTTATCATTTCACAGTGCCCACTTAGGCAGATAAAATCCAGGGTCTGTCACCTCAGTGACCAGTGCAGAGTTATGACGTCACAATGACCCCTTAGGCTGATCAACGACCAGGGTCTGTCACCTGGGTGACCAGTGCAGAGTTCTCATGTCACAATGCTGCCTTAGGCAGATGAAAGAAAAGGGTGTGTCACCTGGGTGACTAGTGCAGTATTATGATGTCACAGTGACCCCTTAGGGAGATCAAAGACAAGGGTCTATCACCTGGATGACCAGGGCAGAGTTATGATGTCACTATGCCAACTTAGGCAGTTCACAGACAAGTGTCTGTCACCTGGGTGAGCAGTGCAGAATTATGATGTCACAATGCCCCCTTAGGCAGATAACAGATAAGGGTCTGTCACCTGGGTGACCATTGCAGAGTTATGATGTCACAATGACCCGTTAGGCAGATCAAAGACCAGGGTCTGTATCCTGGGTGACCAGTGAAGAGTTATGATGTCACAATACACCTTAGGCAGACCACAGACGAGGGTCTGTCACCTGGGTGACCAGTGCAGAGTTATGATGTCACAATGACCCCTTAGGCAGATTACAGACAAGGTTCTGTCACCTGGGTGACCAGTGCAGTGTTATGATGTCACAATGTCCCCTTAGGGAGATCACAGACAAGGGTCTGTCACCAGGGCCACAAGTGCAGAGTTAGGATGTCACAATGCTACCTTGGGCAGATGAAGGAAAAGGGTCTGTCACCTGGGTGACCAGTGCAGTGTTATGATGTCACAATGACCCCTTAGGCAGATCAAAGACAAGGGTCTGTCACCTGCATGACCAGGACAGAGGTATGATGTCCCAATGCTGCCTTAGGAAGATCACAGACAAGGGTCTATCACCTGGCTGAGCAGTGCAGAATTATGATGTCACAATGTCCCCTTAGGCAAAAAACAGACAAGGGTCTGTCACCTGGGTGACCCGTGAAGAGTAATGATGTCACAATGCACCCTTAGGCAGACCACAGACAATGGCTTGTCACCTGGGTGACCCGTGCAGAGTTATGATGTCACAATGCACCCTTAGGCAGATCACAGACAAGGGTCTGTCACCTGGGTGACCCATGCGGAATTATGATGTCACAGTGCCCCTTAGGCAGATGACAGACAAGTGTCTGTCGCCTGGGAGAGCAGTGCAGGGTTATGATTTCACAATGCCCCCTTAGGCAGAGCACAGACAAGGGTCTGTCACCACGGTGACCAGTACAGAGTTATGACCTGACAATGCCCACTTAGGCGGATCACAGACAAGGGTCTGTCACTTGGGTGACCAGTGCAGAGTCATGATGTCACAATGCCGCCATAGGCAGATCACAGAAGTGGGCCTGTCACCTGGGTCCCCATTGCACAGTTTTGATGTCACAATGCCACCTTAGGCAGATCACAGACAAGGGTCTGTCACCTGGGTGACCAGTGCAGAGTTATGATGTCACAATGACCCCTTAGGCAGATAACGAACAAGGGTCTGTCGTAAGGGTGACGAGTGCAGTGTTGTGATGTCAAAATGCCCCCTTAGGCAGATCACAGACAAGGTTCTGTCGCCTGGGTGACCAGTGCAGAGTCCTGATATCACAATGCCCCCTTAGGCAGATCACAGAAAAGGGAATGTGACCTGGTTGCCCATTGCAGAGTTATGATGTCACAATGTCGCCTTAGGCACATCACAGACAAGCGCCTGTCACCTGGGTGACCAGTGCAGCGTTATGATGTCACAATGACCCTTTGGCAGATCACGGACAAGGGTCTGTCACCTGGGGGACCGGTGCAGATTTATGATGTCCCAATGACTCCTTAGGCAGATCAAAGACAAGGGTCTGTCACCTGGGTGACCATTGCAGAGTTATGATGTCACAATGCCCCCTTAGGCAGATCACAGTCAAGAGTCTGCACCTGGGCGACCAGTGCGGAGTTATGATATCACAATGCCCCCTAAGGCAGATCACAGACAAGGGTCTGTCACCTGGGTGACCAGTGCGGAGTTATGATGTCACAATGCCCCCTTAGGCAGATCACAGACAAGGGTCTGTCTCCTGGGTGACCAGTGGTGTATTATGTTGTCACAATGACCCCTTAGGCAGATCACAGACAAGGGCCTGTCACCTGGGTGACCCGTGCAGTGTTATGATGTCACAATGCCCCCTTAGGCAGATCACAGTTAATGGACTGTCACCTGGGTGACCAGTGCAGAGTTATGATGTCACAATGCCCCCTTAGGCAGATCAAAGAAAAGGGTCTGTCACCTGGGTGACCAGTGCAGTGTTATCATTTCACAGTGCCCACTTAGGCAGATAAAATCCAGGGTCTGTCACCTCAGTGACCAGTGCAGAGTTATGACGTCACAATGACCCCTTAGGCTGATCAACGACCAGGGTCTGTCACCTGGGTGACCAGTGCAGAGTTCTCATGTCACAATGCTGCCTTAGGCAGATGAAAGAAAAGGGTGTGTCACCTGGGTGACTAGTGCAGTATTATGATGTCACAGTGACCCCTTAGGGAGATCAAAGACAAGGGTCTATCACCTGGATGACCAGGGCAGAGTTATGATGTCACTATGCCAACTTAGGCAGTTCACAGACAAGTGTCTGTCACCTGGGTGAGCAGTGCAGAATTATGATGTCACAATGCCCCCTTAGGCAGATAACAGATAAGGGTCTGTCACCTGGGTGACCATTGCAGAGTTATGATGTCACAATGACCCGTTAGGCAGATCAAAGACCAGGGTCTGTATCCTGGGTGACCAGTGAAGAGTTATGATGTCACAATACACCTTAGGCAGACCACAGACGAGGGTCTGTCACCTGGGTGACCAGTGCAGAGTTATGATGTCACAATGACCCCTTAGGCAGATTACAGACAAGGTTCTGTCACCTGGGTGACCAGTGCAGTGTTATGATGTCACAATGTCCCCTTAGGGAGATCACAGACAAGGGTCTGTCACCAGGGCCACAAGTGCAGAGTTAGGATGTCACAATGCTACCTTGGGCAGATGAAGGAAAAGGGTCTGTCACCTGGGTGACCAGTGCAGTGTTATGATGTCACAATGACCCCTTAGGCAGATCAAAGACAAGGGTCTGTCACCTGGATGACCAGGACAGAGTTATGATGTCCCAATGCTGCCTTAGGAAGATCACAGACAAGGGTCTATCACCTGGCTGAGCAGTGCAGAATTATGATGTCACAATGCCCCCTTAGGCAAAAAACAGACAAGGGTCTGTCACCTGGGTGACCCGTGAAGAGTAATGATGTCACAATGCACCCTTAGGCAGACCACAGACAATGGCTTGTCACCTGGGTGACCCGTGCAGAGTTATGATGTCACAATGCACCCTTAGGCAGATCACAGACAAGGGTCTGTCACCTGGGTGACCCATGCGGAATTATGATGTCACAGTGCCCCTTAGGCAGATGACAGACAAGTGTCTGTCGCCTGGGAGAGCAGTGCAGGGTTATCATTTCACAATGCCCCCTTAGGCAGAGCACAGACAAGGGTCTGTCACCACGGTGACC